>NC_139231.1:20046357-20375682 GCF_977018435.1 Lepisma saccharinum | reverse complement strand
GAAAATGGTGGTCCATTATCACATGCAATGACACTAGCATATCCGTACCTTTCAAAACATTCTTTAAAACATTTTATTGTGTCCTCGCTAGACGTAGACTTAACTTCCCAAAGATCTATGAACCATGTGCACGAATGAAGTAACAATAAGCATGTGTGACCAGCAAAATGAAAGAAATCCAAATGAACTCTTTGAAATGGCTTTTCTGTTTGCCCCTAAGGTACATATTTATTTTTCGGATCATTGTTCTGAAGTGTTTGACACTGTTGACAGTTAATAACTTCTCTCTCCAAGTCATTATCAATTTGTAGCCACCAATACATAGATCTTGCTAATTGTTGTAATTTCCACAAGTCTACAGGGTGAGTCATAAGTCTCCATACAAATGGTGAAAAAGGTGACTAATGTTTATTTTTCCTTTTCAGGCAGGTGAACCAATGAAAAAGAGATGCCACTAACGAAGGAAGAACATCATTCTGTTGGCTGGGAGTGGTACCCTTCATCATTTAGCACGTACATTCAATGCAACCCACAGAACGTAGATAACCCATGACACCGTGGCACCTGTGTTACCCTCCTTTCATCTGCTGCTGTCTTTGGTCTTCCAGGCCTGCTTTTGTCAGCGACAGAACCTGTCCTTCTGAATTTCTTGATAAGTTTGGCCACGGTGTCATGGGTTATCTGCGTTCTGTGGATTGCATTGAATGTACGTGCTACATGACAGGTGGTACCATTCCCAGCCAACAGAATGATGTCAATCCGTTCTTCCTTCGTTAGTGTCATCTCTTTTTCATTGGTTCACCTGCCTGAAAAGGAAAAATAAACATTAGTCACAGTTTTCACCATTTGTATGACTCACCCTGTAGATGATTAATGTGCAATTTTTTCAAGACTGTATCATGCAATGATTGTCAAATGACTAACCTGTTTCCCCATATCAAACATTCTTTTTCAATCACTATTTTACATCTTCACCTGAAAAAATGTGCAAATGGTGAAGCTTAAAATCATAGGTAGATAAAAGCAAAGCCCATCTTTGAAGTCTACTGTTACCCGTAGAAGGAATTTTAGCTTTCTCCCCAAAAATATACTTCACAGAAAGAGAATCAATATGTACAGTAAAGGTTCTTCCATATAAGTATTTGTGAAATATCTTCACGCCTCGTTCAAACTGACAATAGTTCTTCTGAGCGTCAGTTAGTTAAGAGTTGGCATGTGGGGAGGACAATAGAGTACCTACTCAACAGAAACAGCAGTGGATTCCAGTCTAGAAAGCCTGCAATAATTAGGCTTGGCATGCTGACCATACACCAGAAAATGAAAGCCTTTGGTAGGTTTTCAAAATAAAATAAATACAAGAGTATGCCTTTGGAATATAATATTTTACGCCTCTACAAATAAAACGAAACTTTAGCAGACAGGACTGACTTTTCATGCCTGTAAACCTCTCAGGATGGATGTTTTAGAATTAGAGCTAGAAATTATTTATTCACGGGAGAGCCACATTTTCATTCGACACACCAAAAACAACAGAAGCACGGCAAGCACCAGTGCAGCAAGTTCCAATGAGCAAGGTGGCAGTGGCTTCAAAAAATTAACAGAGCAATAACAAAAAACAGTTTTGCAGGAAAGTGAGTATGTCAGTGCTCTACATCTAAGATTAATATACTTACGTGGTTGTACTCTGACTTGAAGAACTGGACTGACTAGTTGGCAAAACGGCTGCCATTCTTGTCTGAAGTGACATTGGGCGAATGCTGGCACATGGTGGCCGTGCAGGGGCGACTGTGGCTGAAGGTTGAACCTGAAAAACAAAGTTAGGAGCACTTTTCATAATACCTGAAATTTTAGACAGCACAATAAGATAATTTGCTTGGAAATATTGAAATGGACACATGCACAAGCATTCACACTTTACCTGAATGTCTGATGACATCAGCGGATTCCACAGACTATGTAACAGATCCATACAAGTTATCCTCCCTTTGCCACACTATTAACTTTTATTGATAATGACACTGCTGGTTTGTTAGTAAGCTTAAGTTCATATCTGAGGAAATACTCTGCTCACTGCATGAAGGGCAAAACAATGAGCCATGGCCTGGGAAAGGGTGTTCTTTATAAGTGTTCTTTCATCAATTTGATCTATTCATCACTCACTGTTCATCTTCATCGTTGGGATCAGCCGAATGTGGCAGAAAAACAACGTAAAAAAACAAAGAGACACATACTCCTAATTTATTTCATCCAATGTTTGATGGTGTCCCTCCAACAATTCACAAGATCCTATGAGACTGCTGGGAAAAGGTAGGGAGGGGGTTGGAGAACAATTCCTTGAATCAGAAAGCAATAGAAATAGGTTTCTTGTGAATTTTCTGCTTTTTAGGTGTGAAAAGATGAACGAACACTAGAGTTGGAAATGGTTGAAAAAAAAAATGGCTTTTTTGGAAAAGTACATTTTGCCTCCTATTTACATTACATTTGTGGCCGCGGTGGCTCAGTCGGTAACGCGTCTGACTACCATGCTAAAGGTCCCGGGTTCGATCCCCGGCCGGTTCAAATCCGGGAACTTTTCTAACGATGGAAGCGCCCCCGGCACCCACCCAGCATCGAATAACATGGGTACCTGGGGGAAACCCTGGGGGGTAAAGGCAGTCAGGGGCGTGATGCTGGGGGGTAAAGGTGGTCAGGGGCGTGATGCTGATCACATCACCCCCACTCATGACCGGATCAAGAAAGTGTGGGGCGTTACCCCCACACCCCCTATACGCCTTCATGGTGTGGTGCTATGCACAGGGGAGCACTTTACTTTTTTTTTACTTTTCTTATTTACATTACATTTATGTTTCTATAAGCAAAAATGATACAGAAATATTGGGAACATCCTGGAGAACAATGTAATTTATTTTCAAACAGTTGAAAAATCTACGAAAATATATGTGGTGGGCCTGCAGGTTGAAAATTGTACCTGAACCACTATGCAATATGTGTCCATTGGGATTGGCCAATGCCTGTCTCTTGACTGCTACATCATGTAATTTTTTTAGCTAGTTGTAAAATATGTTGTTACAAACCTGTAAACTCATAACAGTAACTTCAAGTGAAATAAGTTAGCTGTAATTTGTAAAAAGCCCCCAAAAAAAAGCCAAAATTTCACTTTTTTTTTAACAAAAAGGCCGGCTTTTTTACAACTCTAACAAACACATACCATATAGTGAGACTATGGCCTAACAGAATCAAACCTACCAACCCCTCCTACAATTCTTATTTTAATGACACATAATCCCTTCCCAATTTTTTCAGGTTTTATTTTCATTCACACATCATGTTGCATTCCAATGCATTTCATCCTTCATTCAGTTCCGCTGTAAATTTATCTAGACAATGAGTAAGTTCAACCACTTAATCAAAAAATGTTTACTGGAGCCCTACCTGTTGCTGCTTAGCAGATGTTGATGAAGGCCCTGCCATAGGTTTGATGTTTGCTGTGGGTGGCTCTATGCCAAGTTTTTCAACAGGGCCTGAACTGCTGGATGGTTTTAATCCCTACAGCAGAAAATAAATAAATATATCATTCTCAATTACGCAGAAAACTAAAACATTAAATCTATTCACTGAAATCACAATCTTAAACTCCCATATGTTACACTTTCCTGTAAGTTTTTTCAACTTGGTCCTCTGAAATATGTAAAATCGCCATTCCACTGTATTCCGTTCAGTGTGTATGTGTTTATATGAGTATATGCGTACATATGTCTGTATACATGTATCTGGGTGAACTTCTGCAAATATTATTTTTACTTGATTTATGCACTGTACAAAATTTGTACTGTATTCTTAGTGCAGTTATGTTTCCTCTCTTTCTTTCTTCTTCTGTAGTATTGTTATAATTGGTATTTATGAATTGTCATTACTCTATGTACACCTATTGTAATTGAAGCCAGGGATATTTTGATTATGAAATCCCCTGACATTTCCAGGTTTTCCAGTCCAAAAATGAAATTTTTCCAGACATGTTTATCATCATGATTTTTCTTTTGAACCTTGTGTTTTTCAATTAAATATATAATACATTAATTATTATGTATATTCACTTTTACAACATTTTTTTAAGCAAATTTCATTCTACACATGCAAGAACGAGAAAATTCGAAGAGTAAAATGTAAAATTATAATCAGCATCAAATGTATTGGGTGCTACAATCACTTGCATCTAGCCTTTAGGCTAAGGTAACAGAGGTACATTATTTCACCATAACAGATCTCCACAATATAAAAACAGCAGAAAAAGTTCATAAACCATACACAATTTTTCATTTTCTAGCGGACAGCATCTGGAGAAAATTTTGTTGCATATAGGAATTCTAAAGGAAATGCCAACAAGACTAAGGTCTATAAAATAATAAGACTATATACCTCATATTCACCAACCTTTCCGATAATTATCATATTGTCAATGTACTTTAGTTATCAATCAGATATCTGTAATGCAAGTTTTACTTTGATATTCTTTCTAACATCTAGTATTATAAAAGTGAAAATTCATTACAGAAATTAGAAGGGACAATCATTTTGAACAAGACCGAAAATCATAAGAACGAAATAAACAAGAAACAACCGATTCTTTTTGGGAATGAAATCGCAAGAACCAAATCCGGAAGTGAACAGCTTGAAATTAGAAGGGACAATCATTTTGAACAAGACCGAAAATCATAAGAACGAAATAAACAAGAAACAACCGATTCTTTTTTGGGAATGAAATCGCAAGAACCAAATCCAGAAATGGAAGTGAACAGATTGTTCATTTTGCAGACTCCAAAATGCAAGTAAATTCCAGATGATCTGCAACAGTTATTTCCCCGACAAGCCAAATTCCCCGACATTTCCCTGTTTTCCAGACACGTAACAACCCTGTCTGTTATAGGTGATAAATAAACAAATAAAAAAATAACAAATCTAGTGAATGAAATGGCAAGCAAAGGGTATCAAAGAAATTAACATGTTACTGTGTAGATGTTGCACCTAATGATGTACCACCTGGAAAATTGCATGCAATGTCTCTTCATGTCTCAAAATGAAACTACAAATAATAATAATACAGTCAACTCTCAATTCTACGACCTCGGGTATAACGACCCTCTCGAAGTAACGACCCTTTTCCCAGGAACCGTGAAAAATTTAGAAAAAATTAGAAAAATTTGGAAAAAAAAAGTTGAAAAATTGAAGGAAATCGGCCAAAAAATGCGTTGTTTTTCCTCCACTCATTCCCTTTACGAGCACTCTACCGCTCACAATTGGGTCTCAACTAAAAATAGACACCACCACACCATGCTTGAGTGATATCCAATAGCACTTGACCTCTGCCCTCCCCTCCCTCAAGCTCACCAACCCGACGGCTGCTACCCAACGCGCCAGGCTTGTTTTGCCACGCTTGCACGAGAAGAGAAGATCGAATGTGCTTGGATGTTATTTTAAATCGACTTGACTTGTTTCCTTGTCCTAAAAGCTGCTGAAAACTCGCGGGGTTGGGGGGGAGCAGCCCGAAATGACTGCTGGACTTGCAGCAGTCTTTGCCAATGTGTATGGCAGGTCAAGCTCTTTCATCGATAAATACACCACCTTGAGAGATAAGATCGCAGGAATGTTCGAAAATACAGATGCGTGGTGCCTGGAAGTCTGGCCCATATGTCCAGCTCTGACCTAGAGTTCAGCAGGATCCCGTGAATGAGCAACTCTCGGCCTTGTAGACAACTTCATTCAAAACGTGTTCTTTGTTCCCTGCAACACTTCATAAAAAAGCGAAACTGTTAGAGATAATCAAAACCATATAGGTGAACTAAAGATAGTCAACCCGCTTAATGCATTGTCATCCAGGTTTCCACAAAAGTTTACTTCGATCTTACGTGCATCATAACTCCCGTTTTCCACTTCATACGTTTTCCTAATTGTGTCGATGTCGTAATATCTACCAAAAAAGTGTTCCGTTGGCTGACTGACTTCTCCCTCTTTTCCTGTCAGCAAATGTCAGGGGGGGAGGTGTGATGCAGATTGTTTCAGCCACGATTTTCTTGCTGATGCAGGCTGATTACAGGCGATGGTAGAAAAGGAACCACCCCTCTTCCTTTCCTTTGACGTCTAAAATGGGGCAACCAGTTCTGGATATATTCTTGAGAACGAACAAAAACCATAGAACAAGTAAAAAAAAGTGACCCTCCCCCCTTTCCCGAGCTCATTCTCCGCAAGTGGTGTGCACGGCAATGTTGATATTTGCAGAATTCAGGTTATTTTTTTTTTATTTATTTTTTTAATGCTGTTGTCTGCATAGGAAATATTGCCCGTATTATTGTCTGTTGCATGGTAAAACGTAAAGCAAGGGTCATTTCTTTCTTCTTTACGCTGGCTGCTGTTAAAAGTTCAGTCTTCGACAGTTGCGTCATCTTTAAAATGCTGGGACTTTTCTCTTCCGCCACCTGTTGCTCGAACTTCCAGCCGGTCTCCTTGTTTTTACGATGCCAGTGTTGTGTCTAGCATCTGCAAAGCTCTTGCTTGCCGATAACAGCGATGACTCATCCAGCGGGAAGGAAAAAGTTATTGTTTTGAATCTCGCGAAGCTGTTTTGATTTGACGATAACGATCTTCAGAAAGGAAAACAAGAGTTAAAATAACTTCATGTTCTGCACCTTCTGATAAGCAAATCTGTAAATTTAAATTGCACCCGCTTTTCTTCAGAACCATTCATGTGGGAAAAAAAAAAGTGTTCAATGTAGGGAATGGTCGCTGAGACCGATTAAAAATACATTATTCAAGGGGAAAACGTTTGGAGGGGTGGGTGTTTGCAATGTGCCACCACTCGTAACCCCAGGGTATGTAGATCCGAATTGGCAACACACCGCTCCTTGCTCCCGCTGGTCAGTTGGGAGCACCAGTTCTCACCCAGGGGTCGGGATTAAGACGATCCACCCTTCCTCCAGGAAGGAAACCACCGAATTGCGACACGTGACAGTAAATAAAATTCCAAATACTTATAATTAAAATGTCCAAAATATTTAATCACGAATCGCGCACGTACATACTGATTCGTACAAGTTAAAAGTTATAATGTGTTGGGTCATGCACGCTCGCAGGCAGTGATAAGCAATTTATTTAACACGAGAGTCCGTGCACTGCCTTCACAGTTAATAGCAAGACCACAACTGCCTACCTCAAGCACGAGGTGCAGCATAACAGATTGTTCTAACTTACAATACAAACTCATAACATAAAATAACACAAGAAAAACTGATAATTTATACAACACTTCAATGTTAATTAGCGATAGTAAGCTAAAGTTCAGGTTGGCAACAATTAAAAATGCCAACGTGGAAGTTTCTACATCGCTAAGAACACGAAGCATGGTTCCCCCAATCCTAACATAAACAGCCAATAGGAATACGATATTTTATTGAAAACGAGGGAGAAATACTTTGCTATAATATTACAATGTTAAACTATATAGAAATAACTAAACTGATTTTATCAAATAAATCATATTTGCCCTTGCACATAAAAATTATTAAATAAAGATTTAGTTTATAACAAAGACAAATTACTTCACTCTTGTACATTGTTGAACAAAAATCGATATTAAGAAGAGATGTATTTAACTTGTGCTTGAAAAACAATGAAAACGTTGCATAATTATTTGGGATAATTATTAGCCTATATATTCTGAATAAATGTTGCAAAAATACGTGAATAATATTATAACATAAGATAAAACTTAAATATATACATGAATTATAAAAACAATTAAGTATAAATAATTTAATCCAAGTTCTTAACTTGAAAGTATACGAATAAGACAAATGCCAATATACAACTTAAATCTGCCTAACATGGCGGTCGTTACATGTTTGACATCGAGAATACTCCTAAATCCAACAATAAATTGTCGATTAACGTGAGAGTAAATAACGATCTCCCATTTTGATATGTGAAAATGCGCAGCAGTTTCATAAAGCTTGTTTTCAGTTCATTTTATGCTGATGGGCTAATCGGGACTAAATATACAGTTTAAAGTGAAATTCAATTCCAAACCCGAATGATTATCGTCTGCCACCCTGTTTAATGACGTGTCCTAGAATACGCATTGGGTGAAAATAGATCGCAAGTTGCATGTTTCCTTTTTCACGCTGGATTACAATGCAAGTCAAGGAAGGAGTTTGGACTGCTTCCTTGAATGAGGAAGGAGGGTGAATGAAGTTGGGTGAAGCAAAGAAAAGTGACTTTTTTTTACGATGTATTTTACACAGCCGAACCAGAACGAAAATTATAGCCCTGCCTTTATTTTTTTTTTTTTTTGTCTCGTACCTAGAGAGGTTGTGTTGTTTCTCCCAAGAGATCTAATCTTACCAGTTAATCTTGTAACAGACAAAAGCTCCAGTAAACCCGCATAAAATCCAACATTCATTCTGCCCGATTATCTCCCGACTTTTGCTGGCACCAGTCTGACTGGTGTCAAGATTCTTTGAGTTTCACTTGCAATAAGCGAGAGATTGTTTTCCTTTCCATTGGTCTCAATGGAAACGGGTTTCTCATGAACTAGAATTGTAAGAATGTCCTGGAAAAACAACGACTGTGCACAATTGAAACAAAGTAACATTATTTTAAATTCTCTTTTGTGAAAACTTTTTCATGTTCTATTTTCCTTCTTACAACACGCATCCTGTGCATAACAGGTTGTATAACTACCAGGATAAATGGTGTTACCATCTCCTAGGCATCTTTGTGTCCGTTTGAGCTCCCTTTAAGCTGAAAATTGGTGCAAATTCCAATAACGACCCCTTCGAAATAACGACCCTTTTCCTGGGAACTGTTAAAGGTCGTTGAATCGAGCGTTGACTGTAATAATAAATTTCATGGTCCCTCTTTGTGAACACACATATTACGAACTATTTAAGATCTGCATCCAAAGACACCCAAGATCTGACAATGTATCTGGTGGTGTTGGTGGTTTAATTCAAGCCACTCTTTCCATCACAGAAACCACTGGTTTCAGCCAATACTGACACATTGCTATCAGTTCAGGCTTACTAAGGTCACTTCAGATATAGCAAATATCTTGGCCGCTAGGCAAAAATATAACTGGAATTGGAGAAATGTTATATTGTACTAAAGTAAACTGTTTCAAGTCTCAACTCCAAGATGAGGAATGTACACAAAGTGATATCCACTCTGATAGTACATTAGAGAATAAAAGAGTATGAAAGCAATGAAATTCAGAAAGGTTCTTGGAAAAATTACATAAAAATTATAAAATACTGACACACTTATAACACATGAGAAGATAATCACATTATTAAAAAAAAAAAAATGCACTCAAAAGAAAAAAAAATAGTGGTCCTTCTTTAATGAAGTGGAAGTTTACCTGTTGTTTGTCCACATGTCTCTGCAGCAAATTCAAACGCTGAGTTAGAGATTCTATTTCTCGAACAAGTCTGTCTCTTTCCTGTCTAATTTCAAGCACTTCGGAATTTTCCTTTTCCAATCTTGAGATCTTCCCTTCAAACTGAGACTTCAAGGCAGCAAGTCTTACATTACCTTCCTCTGCAATAGATGCAAAGAAAATGGGGTTAGACATAAGAATTTACTGGGCAGAATTTCAAATGTGTTAAGATTGTACTTAACAAACATATACCAGGTGTGACTGTTAATAATTCTTAATTGATCCGAAAGAAAACAAGTGTATCTGGGGAGAAAGGTAACAAGTGCTTTATTCAAAGTATGCGCAATCGCTAGCCATATATTGTGCCCATCTGTCTGTCAAATTGTGGATGCCCTACCTGAAAAATCGTTCACGTTTTGAGGTGATCCAGTCAGCAAGCCATTGTTCAACATCTTCGTAATTGTTGAAGTGTTGCTGGGAAAGTGAGTGAGACATCGATGCAAACAAGCGGTAGTCTGAAGGGGCTAAGTCTGGTGAGTATGACGGGTGGGGCAAGTATTCCCAGCCAAGTGCAGAAATTGTGTTTCTAACGCCTTTCGATGTGTGTGATGAGGCGTTGTCGTGCTGCAAAATCACATTTCCGTGTCTTGTCGCCCAATCTGGATCTTTCCCATGGCATGACGACTATCAGATATGGTTTGGCGACCAACATCTAACTTCTCTGCCAGTTGTTGTTGCGTTTGCGTATAGTCTTCGTCCAACAGTGCTTGCAATTCGGCATCTTGGAATTTTTTTCAGCTGGCCCGGGCGATCTTTGTCTTTCAAGTCGAAATCACCACTTTTGAATCGTCGAAACCAACGCACACACGCATCTTACATTAGGACATTGTCACCGTATGTTTCCACAAGGATACGAAGGCTTTCACTTGCATTTTTCTTTTGATTGACCAAGAAAAGCACATGCTTCTTATTTGGGTTGCAGGTCAATATGTTTCCCACACAAACCCAATATCACGATCACTCGCACTCGTTTGCACATCGACGGCATTTTGACAGGTACTGTCCTGGCAACACACTGACGTAACAGTTGAGACTGTGCACCAACTCTTGCTTCCAGCACCATCCAGCAACGAAATTAAGAATTATTAACTGGCACACCTGGTAATAATCAGTGGAGATAGACTTCAACACTGAATACAACAAACGACAAGGATCAAGATCAAAGAAGAAAATGCAAAAGTTTATCACCATATCATTCAAAAGGAAATGATATCTCTATTCCCATGGTTCGTGCACTAATGTAATTTATTTATTTTAATTATATAGTTTCTAGCTGCTATAAAATGTACCTCGGGCAGATGAAAAGTTTAAACTTGAGTTATTTATATTTGCTATTCCACCTACGAGGGGCATACAATAAGTGTATGGCCTGACCCACTTCCGGTAGTGGTAAAGGGAAATTTCTTTCATCACTTTTCAACATAGTCCCATCTGAGTGCTAGACACGTACACCATCATTTTAATAACACTGAAATTCCAGTAGAATAAAATGTTCTGTCTTGCTCCTGTAACCAGCCTTCAACAACATACATGACATTAGAATCATTGTGAAATTTCTTAGAACACAGCTCATCCTTTAGTTCAGGAAACATGTAGTAGTACCTTAGGGACAGAACTTGGGAATAAGGTGGATGTCGCATGCTTTTGAAGCCACAAGATTGGATAGCCACTGTGGTAACACCTGTTGTGTTTCTGAGCATCTGTCAACATTCGAGGCACCCAACGATAACTTACCCTTTTTTGATCCCAAGTGACCAGTCAAGATGGTGTGAATGCTACCCTTTGATATGCCAACAATGTCGGCAAGTGTCCTAGTGGTGAATCTCCCATCAGTGTTGATTAGTTATTGCATAGGATCGATAGTTTACTGGATAATGGCTGTTGATGGTCTTCCTACACGTTGTTTATCTACACATGACTCATGACCGTAGTTGAATTCCATAAGCTACTTCTTTATATTGGAACATGGTGCTTTATCCTCCAACGTATGCACCACATCATTGTGGACTTCTTGAGGTGATAAGACATTTTAACCATAGTGATCAAAACTCACAACTCTAAAGGCATTTTCCAATATAGCCTACCCCTAACCTTCCATTATGTACACACATCTAACACAAAAAGTTTATTAGATACTTGAAACTTGCAACACATACAACAAAAGGATACATGATTCATGCTACAAAATTTGCTTCATCAGACACAACCGAAGTGGGTCAGGGCATGAACTTATTTTACACCTCTTATATTTGATATGACATCTGACAACAGATTTTGAAAGTGTTTGCTTTGCTATGTGGAGGAAACAAAGGAGAAGTACACTGATGATTGAGCAAATGTTTTTCTCGAGAGAGGTTTAAAATCAACAACCACCACCCAAAACCTGCATAAAAATGCATCTCAAAATATGACCTACAACATTACATTTTGCAATAAATATTTGTCAATTTCAATCTACAGAGGTGGTATGTTTTCATTGCACATTGCAATATTTCAAGCACTGCAGCATAAAAAAAACTCCACAATATGCACCCTCTCAAGACAAAAATTAGGCTTAAAATGGCAGTACCAGCAAAATTTCATTACCACCTACCTACTTGCATAAACAAGAATGGCAACAACATGTTTAATCTTTCATCTGCAAGAGCTTTCTATGCTCAAGTAAATTGTTTAATACATATCCCATGTTGCATATATGCTGTTACTACAACAGGTATGAAAATATAGTATTTACATGCAAAAGCATGTAATTTTTCATATTTCAGCCCAAAATTCAAAGTTCCCTCGATTCTGAGCATAGCTGCTTACCACTTTGTGCAGACAAATGCAAACAAGCAATTCATACAATTCCCAGTGATCATAGTAGCAGTGTAGCACCACTGTGGTAATTTGAATGGAGAATTGTGTGAAAATTTCTTGAAAATTCCCTTACTTGCACATAAGTGTCAAATTCATGTTGTGTTTTGAATGCATAGTAAAATTTGTACATATTCATGAAAAGGGATTTCAAAAAAAAAAAAAAAAAAAAAAAAAAAAAATGGTTCTCCTAGGCTGAAACCACTTTACGCATCTACCAAAGATATGTAAAGGTCGTGCAAGTTCTTACCTCTATTTTGCTCCAATGCTTCGACCCTCCTTTTGGTGTCCTCCAACTCCTGCACCAGGCTGCCCTTCGACTGCTGGAGCTGCATTATCTTTTGCCTGGCATTTCTAAGGATCTGTTTGGAGCGTTCCTCCTTTTCAGCAGAACTGGATTTCAAGGAATCAATTTCTTTGCGATTACTTTCACACTCTTTCTTCAAATTCTCATTCTCCTTTTGCAAATTTTCTGCTTCCTCCCTTGAAGTTGTAACCTGTAACAAATTGAACAAATTACTAATCCAGCATTTCTTTGTTATTTTCATGATGTGATTTTCTAATCCCCTGCTGCTATCTCTGAAGAACATTTTAATTTAGAAATGCTACATTTATTATATGTAGATTGGTGGCACATTGGACAACTTCAGTGTTTTCAAAGCTGAAGATAATGAAAGCAACAGATCTTAAAAATATAGGAAAGGTTTTTCATATTCGTAACTTGCAATTCTTGCCATTTATATCATTTCCATGTTCTTTTCATAAAAAATAAAAAATACTGGGGATGGAATCTGCCAATATATGCATATTGGTGGATGAGTTTACCAGAATTGCTGTGTAACAAGCTTAAAATGTTTGGAATTGGCAAAAAATATGATAGGAATAAAATAATCATTGCCACCGAAAAACTAAATGATCATTTCCAAAACATATGAGATATAGAAAGTAAAATTAAGGGACATACAATCAATTCCATAAATGCCCATAAAAGTAACAAGTTTTGAGTTCCCTTTTATAACACAGAAAAAGTCAAAACAACAATACATAAAATAAAAATATAATGCAACTGGAGCAGATTAAATTTCTACTAAAATTTAAAGTGTATTGTTACCCAAATCTTATTTGCAAATGCAGGCATTTGTAACACATCCCTGTAAAGTGACACACTGCCAATCATTTGGAAACTAGCTTACACACGTCCTCTGGCTAAAGATTTTCGAGCAATCAGTATTCTCCTCACTTTGTCAAAAGTATTTGAACACATCATGCAGGTGCAAATTTTTAACTATGTACAATCGAAAAAAATATTCACTGTTAAACCCCTTTAAATACCACATCAGCTCTCGCATCATGTGCACTACATACATATGTACAAATTATAATTCATATTTGCCTAAGCCTTCTACATTGCGGCAAGTTCAAAAACCATGAGTCTGAAAAGTTCTCATCCTGAGAGGGGTTAATGTTAATGCTTTATTTCAATGATTGACCACAGCACAGACAGACAAGGAGATGAAAAATAAGAACTTTTCTGCACACATTTAACAAAAAATAAATTATTTAATCTGATATTTCTAAATACAAGCAGCATGTTTACCTGATTACTCAATTCCTTCATTTTATCAGTGTGCTTGGCTTCCGCTTCTTGCAGCTTCTGTTCCAGCTCCTTACGGCTTTCTTCTCGCACTTGCTCCTGACCTTCTGCGGCCATCTCTGCAGCCATGGCACTTGCAGTTTCCATTTTTTCCTCAGATTTCTTCTTCTCATCCTCCAATGCTTTCATCTCTTCGTACTGGATTTTGTATTTTCGGGCAATTTTTCTTATCTGTGAATTGAAGTAAATATTCCCCTTATTATATTATTATTATTAATTTATACAATGTCTAAAACTTTATTCTGTAAATCGGGAGGGAGGGAAGTGGAGGATGTTAAGATGGTCACAATTTTATCCTGTAAACAATGTGAAGCAACTCTCAGCAGGAACAAATTAAATCCCTTTTACCATGACAACATCTGAAACAATCAAAGGTTCTTTAATATCTGATGCTGATTGCAGGATATGGGGTCACAATCTCCTCCTTGGGCATCACTGGATTCAAACTACATCTGGAACTTGGATTTGAACCACTAAACTGTCCCCTCAATGGAAAACAGTTGTCCATAAAGTACATCTGGTAGTGTGATTATGACTCCTTATTGACTACCATATTTTCACATGTACAATGGTGGATACTTTTTTTTTTTTTTGAGTCAGAGATAGGAATACAATGAACATCAACTCTCTCTTTTATTTCTGAGAACATCACTGTAATGTGTGGGCTTGCTGAGCACCCCTTGTGCAATTTACCAATGTGAAATTTTATGGGACATTGGTAGTCACATACAGTGGAACCCCGTTTTTCAGGGGGCCTGTAAATAAAAAAACGTAAAATGCAGGAAAGCATAAGGGAGGGGTGACACTCAAGTGTCAGTACGAAAAGACTTCACAATCAACTTTTAGAGGGTATATTGTGTCAAAAATAATGCATCAATCGTAAAGAAGTATGGTCATAAATTTCTAGGAGAAAACGCAAAACCTGCCGTGAAAATCAGTGGCAGATTAACGTGACCCACTTTAAAGGTAGGGACGGTAGATGGTTGCTTTTATCTGCTGCCTATTAGGTTCAATTAATGCTTCTGATTGTGTAGGAACTTCATTTACTCTGGTAATTAGTTGCTAGTTATGAAGTATCGGGTAATTGGAAGGGGATGATCATTTATAGTTGGACGTTAAGTTTTTATTTACTGTAATCAAAGTGTCCTGGATTCAGTTCACAGTGCATGCAGAATATTTCAGATCCCACTTTAAGCTGCACATGCATCCAGTGCCGATCAGCTCTGTCTTTAACCCCCCCCCCCCCCATTCTTCTATCTCTCTATCTCGGTCAATTTGGAGGTGATGTGATCAGTACCATGCTTGGGCAGCCTTTATCCTCCAGGGTTGCCCCAATGTAAAAAAAAGGTAAAGTGCTCCCCTGTGCTTAGCACCATGCCATGAAGGTGTATAAGGGGTGTGGGGGTAATGTCCAACACTTCTTGTTCTGGTCGTGAGTGGGGGTGATGTGTTCAGCATCATGCCCCTGACCGCCTTTACCCCCCAGGGTTTCCCCCAGGTACCCCATGTCATTCGACACTGGGTGGGTGCCTGGGCCGCTTCCAACGTTACGAAAGTTCCCGGATTTGAACCAGCCAGGATCAAACCCGGGACCTTTAGCATGGTAGTCAGACACGTTACTGACTGAGCCACCGTTGCACCAAGGTGCCCATTTATTTGAGGCTGGGTGAGCTCCAGAGGTGCTTTATGAGGCAGCTTAGATCACCCACCCTGGGAATCGAACCCGGGTTTCCAGTGTGGCAGTCAGATGCCCTACTAACTAGGCCACCATGGCTTCCCAGCGAATGTCACATAATCTGCATGAAAGAAACAGTTCTCTGCCCCATGCAGAATAATACATGTGTCCGAACTTTGACCCCATCCCACAAAAAATTGATTTGACAGGAATATTTTTCAGTCAATTAGTAAAAAATCGCTCATCTGCCCATAGAAAAAAGGAATCACTTTAGCTTATGAATTTTCAGCTTCATTCTGATAACCAAATGAGATGGCATTCGTGAAAAAACTTCAGATTAAAAATAATGTACAGGGAAACATAGACTCGATCCAATTGTATTTCCTTAGGAATCTAAACGACTTCCCATTACAGAAGGAGTGCAGTTCTTATTGAGTATCGGATAGCGGACGTTGGCAAATCCCTCTTATTTTTTTCCATTCCAAACCTCCAAGACAAGAAAAAAGGAAAAGTTTTCACAAACAAGCACTCTCCCCACTTTTCTTTTTCGTTCCAATTAACTAGGAAATCTGTTTGGGCAAAGATGCGAATGGTGATCGGAGGGAAGAGGACAAACTTTTATCTTGTATAAATTCTAAGGAAGGCACCATTTAGCAAGAATTGGTTTCGCAACAGTGCACTTGTTGTTTGATAGTGAGGTAGAAGAATCTGCCCATTGTATCTTTGCCGGGAATGTAAGAAGTGCCCTTTTCCCTTCCTATCCATCAAGGTGGGACAAATGCAAGTTGTGCCCCCCCCCCCACCCACAATACCACTGAACTGTGCCTCTTCGCTCCCTCCTCTCGCATGAAAGCCTAACATCTGGAAGTTCAAGGTCCCGTGGTGAATGAAAGAGCTGCGAAAGAAAGGAAGAAGTCGCGTGGTCAACAGAACAGGTTTCTGTCAAATTTTAAGACATCGTCACGGTTCAGAAAACGGAAGTTCGAGCGAACGTAAGATCGGGGTGAATGTCCTATAATTTAACATGGTCTTTTGCCGGGGCCTGATTGGATGAACATATTAAGAGGGAAAACGTATAATGCTGGAACGTAAAATCGGAGTTTCACTATATTTATGGTGAATAAAACAATCAAGATTTCAGTAGAAAAACTTGACATATTTCAGGATCAAATAGGTATATAAAATGGAAGTATGGTGTTAAAATAATGAATAAAAACCTAAATTTAATTTAAAAACTATACCTATTACACAAAATGAACATTTCATATAACATTTATATAGTTATCAGAGTAGTAAGTTTATTCCTATTTTTGCTTCTCAAATATTTACAGCAAAATTAATCAATTTTCTATGATTTGCATTATTCACAGGATAATTCAAACCTCAGTAAATAAACCCTAAATTTCATGTTTATTTCACATTTTGAAGTTCGTTTAGCATTATTTTGTGAGAAAATATGGTAGCTGAATGCACCTCACCCCATTAAAAAAAAATGGAAAATTAACACTACACTGTGTGTTATTTGACATATCATGTTTTCGTTAGAAATGAAATATGCATGCCCCTAGACATTGGTCCCTTTTCATGCTCATGTCACAGCAAATGGGAGGCTGAATTTGTTGCAGCCAATAATTTTGGAAGAACGCTCTGTGGCAACTCTACTTGAATGCAAAATGTAATATAGTGATGCATTTAAAGATCCAGAATGGGACTTCATAAAGGACTTCCCTGATAGAAAACATTAAATATACTGAGCAAGGCTATATTTACATAACAAGCACTTTACATGTAACATTTCCACCCTCTATTAGGGTCTTCTTCAAAATATATGCAGAAAAAACCTGATATGCAAGAGTCTGAGTGGAAACATTACATGTAAAGTGCCATTTATGCAAATAAAGACTGCCTTGGTTGGCATATTTAGTGTTTTCATAACATAATCACGTTACCATAGGACTTCTCTACACAGGCAACTGTACAAATAATGACACCAAAGTGATATCTAGCCCACTGGTATTGATACTTTGGCATTTCAGCATTCAAATCTTCCACTGAATTAGTATAAACCATTGAACTCAAAACAATCTGACAATGGTTTCCTCTGTAAACTTTCTTAAACTAGCCATTTAATTAACAATAAAGAGGTTGTTCGCTTTATATCAGACCATTGTCGATTTGGTGCTGCCACCTGGCATATCATGCTGGAACTATGGGTCTGCTGGCGGGAGCAGTGTTGTGTCTGACCTTGTAGGTGCGCGAGTGTTGGTAGTGAATGTTATCAAATAGCGCCGAAAATCAACCGGTATTGGAAGGGTTACGTAATGGCCCTTTTCCATGCTGTTTTGATACGTATGCATTGTGAACCTGTATGAAAGGTACCTGGCCGGTTCCAAATGGAAGAAAGTTGTTACAATGGATGAATCATATGTCCATCTCACTGCTGGTGGTCACATTCGGGTGATCACATACCGTGACATTGACGGCAAGGGGCACAGTAACTTTGTTCGCCAGTGCACGGAAAGTTTCTCTCGTGGCTTTATGGTTGAGACGGGATTCGGATACGAGGGTAAGTTGATGATATGTAAGATGGACAAAAACGTGAAGGTGAATGCCAGATACTTCCAAGACTCCATTCTGACACCTATCTATCAGAGACACATCCCACGATTGTATGGAATGGATGCGAACCAGGTGATGATACATATGGACAAGGCTTCGAGTCATACCGCCAGAACATCACTACGTTTTTATCAGGAAATGGCAGAGGAATTAGGAATTCGTGTCATTCCATTTGAAGACATTCCTGTGAAAAGCCCAGATGCCAGTCCAATGGATTTTTGCGCATTTGGACTGTTGAAACCATGTCTTCAACATCGCCGCCCGCGCACCATGGATAGTCTATGGAAAGCTTGCAGGGAGGAGTGGGAAAGAATTCCCATGCCTGACCTGCACCGGAGCTTGCTGCAATGGAAACTGCGATGACGGGCGATAGTCCACAATGCTGGGGATCCAATAGAACATGATCGGTGGTGGCAGCGATCTTAAGGTGGGTACCCGTCAAACATGGTCGGATATAAAGCGAACGACCTTCTGTATATATATATATTTTTTAAATATTGTCTCTTAAAACATATGCAAATGCTAATCATACTAGAAGAAATGTTGTTTGATGTGTAAATTACTCTTCATAAAATGACTACTATGGCAATATGGAACAACTGCAAAGCATATTAACAGATATCATGCATGATTTCTAGAATCACATCATGATTATACAGGGTGGACAACACAAAAGCAGCCCAGCTTATGTTTTCATTACATAAAAATTGTCTTCTTGAATTTCATGTTCAAATGTAGGTGTGTGAAGCTCACATGGCCAAATCCTCTTATTCCCTCTTTACACGATGTGCAGTCTTCAATAGGCGGCCATTGTACTCTGTGGGCCAATGTTTCACTCAGTGGTATTTTTATATAACATTGATATCCACAATACCGAAACATCTAAATATTTCAATTTGAAGTTTCAATTGTACTGTTATCTAGAAGAGAATCAGAGAATCATGTTGTTCTTTCATAAAAGCTAAAACAGGAATCCCACAGCACAATGGAGTCTGTAGTTCTTAACCACTGAGGAACTGAAAATAAGCAAGCTTGAACAGTGTTGCTGTATTCCTTACGTAGAAATTAAGTCAAGCACAACATTGTTTATGATGACAAGTATACCAGGGACAGTACCTGGGAGGTGAATGATGAGAGATTTCGTCTGCTGATTAACATGGAAAGCAAATATGTTCAACAACCAATAAAAAGAGTAAAGTTCCTACTTTATACAACTTGCTGGTTACCTGTGTGTGCCCAAGTATAGGGATGGTATTGATGTGATACAAGACGACACCTGGCAAAGACTCTGTCTGAAGTTGCAAATGACTGTCTCATTCTTCGTATCACCTCGATTTGTAAACATCAGTCTAGGTCTCGAAGGCAAATATAAGTCTCGATTTAGTATAAGCAACATATACAGTGTGTCACAGCATAAACTTATTTGTGATATTCTGTTCGATGCATCATTTCAACGCTACGAGCAATGACAATGCCAGAAGAGGGCAACTACCCCCAACCCCTGTCCAACCCCCTCCCCCAGCAAAAACGTAAAACCAGATAAATAAATATTATTCTTTAACGAATTTTAGTGTGGTTTGAATCCAACAGCTCCCTTTTAACAAGCCATTACCCTTCCGTCTTTCTTATTTCATTCACATCAATAGCCTCTTTGCAGATGAGTTTTTTATGCCTTTCAGATTCAACTTCGTTTCATTTGTATCGTATTTTCGAAAGATATGCATTCTCATGACCACAGTTCCTTAAAATGTGAATTTTTGGTCCCTACAGCATTCTTTCACAACATGTAGCCTATAGGTATAGTTGTCATGATAGTTGACAATAGGAACTAAAAAGAAAACTGTGATACATCATAGGTGTCATTATCGAATCATAATTAATCATAAATTTCAATACAATATAAGTGCAAGTTTCAACTTTTGTATTCTTATTTATGATTATGTTAATGAAAGATAAGAATTTACCACGTTAAAGTGCTAAGAAACCGAGGATAAAATCTCTTTCAAATTGAAATGCATAGTGATACACCACCAATAACAACATAATTAAGCCTTGTTTCCATATTAAATACACTAAAGTTGCTGACCAAGGCAGTTTATTAAAAATTAAAAATACTTTACACTGTAAATGTGTAAAGTGTTCTTGATTGTTAATAAACTGCCTTGGTCAGCAACCACCAATCTCACAGATTTCTGAAGAAAGGTCCCACACTGCCATGTATCGATCATTCTTTTTTCTTATCAAAGCTCGACAAAGGGAAAGGCTATAATTTCCATCCTGCTTCTACTCCCTGGTGGATGTGTGTATGGAGAAGTTCGGACCTACAGCATCATGAGGTGATGTGGTGAAAGCGAGCAGGGGTGAATGTGAATTCAGTACTGTTTTGTTTGTTTTGTACTGTCTACTGTTGCTAAGTACTGTCAAGCACAACACAATGCATGTAGAAACCAATATCAAAATGTATTTTAATATGGACAAATTTAGGAACAACGATACCAACATATCAAATATTGATGTCGATATTTCAATCTGCTTCAGGGAAATATGACTTGCCCAACACAATGAAAAGAACAAAATCAGGATTATTTAGCAAGGGTCAATCTGGTTCAAGGGTTCATTGCCCATCTCCTGTCCTCTGATGCAAGCAACAAAGATAGAATTCCAAGTCAAGAAGTTGGTCCCATGGATTTATCTAATAAACTGCAATGGAATGGGTGGCACACGTTATCATCACGGAAATCTTGAAATTCAAGAGCAGAAATTCTTTTGAGCAAGCACAGTTAAGAATACCTAAATGAACCCCTTTAATTGTTGGGACTGAAATTGTTGAACATGTAACTCAAAAAATCGTATTAACTGAAATACAATAGTACACAATCTTAGGGTAATTGGCAGGGAACACCAGGAAAAAAAAGTACCAATTAAACGTAATATCGCAAAATGTGTAACGCCTTCACTGTACTAGTTCTTTCCAGTTAAATCCCTTTCAATTATTGTACACCACAAAAAGTCGATTGTAGATCCTTACTTACAGTTGAGTTGAACCCCTCCCTTATGTTTCCTTAAATATAAAGACATCTCACCTGCACTTCTTTGTTCCTCACATCTGTTAAGATGACTTCCTTTGCACCAAGTTCTTCTGTTAACTTGGCCACATCCTCATTCCTTTTCTGTACCAGATTATTTGCATTGGTCAAATCTGATTGCATCTTGTTTATCTGTTGCTGTAATTTTTGAATTTCTTCCTGATGACGTCTGATTGAATCAGCCTGAATGCCAATTTGTTGCTCTGCATGTTCCCTTGCCTGTCTCAGACGGCGATTTTCTTCTTGAATTCTCTGGATTGTTTCTCTCTCTACCGTCAGCTGCTTCTGAAGATTGTCTCTCTCCTGTTGCAGCTTCTTGTAGTCTTCAGGACTCAATCTGTTTGCTCTTTCAACAAGAACGTTAGCCCTGTTCCGCCATCTTGTAGCCTCTGCTCGCAAAAGTTGATTATCTGAAGACAGAGAGTCTACCTTCAAAGCGAGGTCACGGTTCTTCTCTTGCAGAGGACCCAGCTCCTCTTCCAGTTTCTCTACACGTGCCCTCAGCTCATAGGTCTCTGTGCAAAATTTATCACGCTCCTCTCTCAGCACCCGGTTGCTATCAGTTATGGCATTCAAAGTCTCTATCTATAATATTAAGAAAAAACAAGTATTATAAATTAGTAATCTTCATACTAGGTTCATTTTAAAACAATATTCATTGATTGATTTGGTTAATTTTACTTTGTATTTCTGCCCCTTATGGCTAATCGCGAAGATGAGGACTATTACTATTTAATAGGGATGTGTCGAAGCCGATTACAGATGTATGAAAATCGGCCGAAATTAACACATCGGCATCGGTATCGGAATCGGCAAAAATCCGATATTTAAACCAGTACAGATTATACTAGAGTTTTTACCTTCTAATAAGTTTTATATTCTAGTTTTGTAAGATTTATTGAAATTTTGGTTATGATTCGTCATTATTGTAGAGTTATTGTAATAAAATTATTGCAAACTCATTCAGAGGATTAGCCTAACTATAAATCGGAAATAAAACAGTACATTGCTGAACCAGGATCTGTTGTTGTATTGGAAATTCAAAAATGAATATTCAAACCTGAAGCAAGTCCTGAGAAAATACTTGGGAATACCTGCTGCATCAGTATTCAGTGATTGAGTGTTCAGTGTTGCTGAACAGATTTGAGATAAGAGAAGAAGTAGGTTACTTCCTGAAGTGCTTCCAAATCTCGTGTTTCTGAAGTTGAATCTGGCAGAACAGGAATTCATTTTGCATTTCAAAGAACTGCTTGTGTACTAATGTTTAATCTCTTCAGAATCCATGTTCTTCTTAAAGGTTCACATAACATTTTGTAGATGCATATGTACATTCGCATCTCTTGAGAATATATATGTATATACATATGATATGCAATAGAAATGTACATAGCAAATTTATTTTTATCATGCTGAAAATAACATCCCATTTCTGTTTAATAATCTTATGTATCGGAATCGGTTAAATATCGGCATCGGTATCAGTTCCAAAAATTATCGGTGAGTACATCGGCATCGGTAACTTTTCAGCTTCGTCACATCCCTACTATTTAATATTTGACCCAGTTTATGCTTACATTTGTCTTCTGAAATTTTGGATCCGTTTCATTTCCACACTTTCCAGGTTCACAAAAGTGAAGGTGCTAAAGAAATTACACAGGAATATAAAACAGGTTCTGACTTGAATCTTGAAGTCATAACACATGAACGCTTGCAATTGTCATTTGAATTGCTAATTGCCACAACGATGGAACTACTTTGAGTAATCAACAGGATTAAACAATAAATATCATGTAGTGAGAGGCATCTGTACCTAATTGCAACAGAATACTTCTATTTACGATTCTCACTTCATATCAGAATTATAGAAATATAGGTGAAAACTTTAATCATGTGTTACAACAACACACACCATGGGAGATGCTATGGCTATCTGACACCATGTGTCAAATTTAATTTGAACCTGAGGTAGTGGGATAGACAATGTATACCCTAGTTGGATGATATGACTTGGAATGGCACTGCAATAATCTGTTTCTCTTCACCTGGTTTTCATCACTCAATTTTAAATCGTGTATTTTTTGCACCTTAAATTTCCTGCACATCTTGAGAATTCTTACAAGTGTTAACACAACGTCAAAGATAGCTTATATATACATTTCCATGAAATCACTAGTTGATTGGTTTAACTTAAGGTAGTTATGGGGTCGACACCTGGTGGAGGCACATAATGGTTCGGATTCCACTTTAAACTGTAGGTCCAGTCCCAATTAGCCTTACTGTGCATAAAGTGGACTTAAAACATCAAATCAATCAATCAATAACTTAAGGTACTAAGATTCCAGGTAAAAGTCAACTACGTAATCAAAGGGTCCCAGGTTTGATCCCAATGAAGGCACAGAGCAGTTTAGATCCTACTTCAAACAGTAGGTCCAGTGGCAATTAACCTCTACCTCTGTGCATAAAGTGAACTCATACAATAAACAAATGAACTCAACAACTGATTGGCATTTGAAACTTATAAAACTTCTTCTTAAGTATATGCTAGCATTTTATAAAGTAATGGAAGCATTCAAACCTTTCTTAGCAGTTCACTGTGTTTGGCTGTAGTCAATGCGGATACTTCAGACTTCTCCCTTTCAACTTCCAAACACTTTTTAGCATCTTCGACTTGCTTCTTCATGAACTCTTGATTGGCTGTGAGACGCACATTTTCTGCTTGAATAATATCAAATTTGCTGAGTGCAATGTTCTTCTCCTGCCTCAGATACTTAATGATCTGCATCAACTGTTCAGATGTCTTGGCCTCCTCTTCTGGTGCTGCAGATGGAGCCAAATGCGACGATTCCAAGCTTGCAACTCTGGAACTCAACGACTCCAGCTGCTCATGAAGAAGAGAGTTCTGCTCCGTCAAGTCTTTCAGCTGCTGTTTCTGCTCGTCAATCTCGTTCGAATAAGCTTTCTCGCGATCTTCCCAGTGAGCTTTGCCGGAGCTCAAGGCAGACTCAGCATTCTCTCTGGACAGCTGTAACTGTGCAAGTTCGTCCGCTCTCTTGGAGAGTTCCTCCTTGATGGAGGAGAGGGCCTGGATATCTGTCGAGTGTAGGACAACTTCGTGCGCATATTTGTCTTCTGCAGCACGCATCCTATCCATAGCTTCAACGAGATCTGTTTGCGCTGTTGCGGCATTCCTTTTAGTTTCAGACAACTGCTCTTGAATATTCTTCAACTCTTCCCTCGCTTCGGACAGATTCCTTTGAAGATCTGCCATAACCTTGTCAGTCTCTTCACGATATCTGGCACTCTCTCCTTCAAGTGTTTTGCACTGCTCTTCCAGCTTCTCTTTTGCTTCTTTCAGGGTCTTCATTCTGAAGATGGAAAAATCAAAGAATGATTGAAATTAGGAAAGAAAAACTCAAAGTATAAACAAAAAATATATACATATATCTTTTGTAAAATTTAAGTCCATTAGCTTCCATAAGTTCAATATTTAAATTCATGTTCTCTGTGTTTATTACGCTACGAGTTGTATTATTTTTAAGATTAATTTTTTCATTGTTACCACTGTATTTTTATAAAGAAACGGCCAAAGAGTACTTATTCTAGGGTATTGTGAGTTTGTAGCTACAATATCTATATTTCCATTTCCATCTACTTGACAGGGAGGAAGGTGTAATGAATACTCTGAAGGCAATGGCATATGCAACTGCTGTACGCAATGATGGAGCTTATGATTCTAGTGCTTTTGGTAGCTGATTCCACAGCCTTACAGCTGATACAGAGGAAGAGTTTGAGAAGAAGTTTAATTTGTGGACAGAGGGAAAGACAGATGATGAGCCACATTGAAATTCATGACAGGGCACAGGAAAGTGATCTGAGACTGAGTTGAGAACTTTGTAAAGTAAAATGAGAGAATGCACTGTTCATGTTTCTGGCATAGCCACCTCAGCTTGAGAAAGTATGATGATGGGTGGTATCTTTGTTGTAGAAATTGTATTCAAGTTGCACACTATCGACATCTACTTAGAATATAGTAAAGAATTCCGTCTTGAACAAGAGACAGGGTATTAATAAGAAGAAAAATAAAATGTACAAGATTTGCAGATGATTGTTTGTTTCAATTGTTGTTTTAGATGGCCTAAACAGGACTGGGCTTACAGTTTAATGTGGGATCCAAAACCAAGGGAAAAAAGGAAAATTAACATGAGAATTCAAGGCAAAAAAGCTGAATAAGTTGAAGCCTCATATGCCTAGGACATGCATATATCATAAGAAGTGACATAAGCCATATACAAGACCTGGCCTGAGGAAGAGGCTAATGAAGTGTTTTGTTTGTAGTGTTGTGCTGTGTAGTACAGAAAATTAGACAATACAAACAGGTAAAGAAAATAAGCTGGAAGCTGATCCATGTGTCCATGGCAAAGAATGGAAAATGTGAAATGGAGAGAAAAGTATGAAATGTAACTATGCTGGAAAGTATTGGTAGAAGAAAGGGGAATGCTGGAAGTGATCGTGGAAAGAGAAAGAAATTGACTGGCTAACAAGGAACAGCTTACTAAAAGACACGCTGGGGGGGGGGGGGGGAGAAGGTATGATTAATGGGGAACAAAATCTGAGCAAGAAGAAATCAGTTGATAGATGATACAGTGGAACAAATATTTTATAACATTTTGCTATACCAGGCCCATGAAGACTGAATATGCAGAGTGGCACATATTGTATCTACCACTATCAGTTGGCAACCCTGTCGGAACGCACGTGCGCATGTGCAGAATTCTCCAATGCTTAGGCAGATGAAAGTCTGGCAATCAGTCTGCCATTGAATGTTCACTTGTTCAGACACTAATCGTGGCAGTGGAGGCATTCATCCAAACGGGTTCAATTCAGGTGACAGCACACACAGCAACGATGGTCCAATGAGGGTTGCATCAACCCATGCCAGAATGTCAAAACATGATACAATGGGTCAGACAATAGAGTGTCAATGTCAGCATGCAGCAACAAAAGTCTCCAGGTCAGAGGAGGCAGATTCTCTGGCATCCTGATGCTTTTCAGTGCAGTGCCTGCTTCGTCTCCCATAAGGAACCATTCGGATGAATGTCTCCACTGCCACGATTCATGTCTGAACAAGTGAATATTCCACGGCAGACTGATTGCCAGACTTTCATCTGCCTAAGCATGGTAGACTTCTGCACATCTGCACCTGTGTTCCGACAGGGTTTCCAACTGATATTGGTAGATACAATATGAGCCATCCTGAATATGCAGGAAAAATGTCAAATCCGACAGCATAAAATTGATGATACACTACATTAACCTTTAGTGGACAAGACACACTGGGGATGAGGGGAGGGGGGAATCAAGAAAAACAAAATTGAGGTTACCTGTAGATTGTTCAAATAGTTCATAATCAGCCAAGGGTTATGCTTTATTTTGCCATTATGCACTAGAATACCATATTGGACCACTTTCGTTCAAAAATAGTCGATCGAATCTCCCATGCTCGAACTTGATACGTTCGAATATATAGAATATCAAATATAATTTCAATGGGACAATAATCGTACAATTATATGTATAAAAATTCATATTGATATTTTGCTATGTATTGGTAAGATAGACTAACTATGTTCACTTCAGTTTCAATTTCACTGTCATTCACTTCACGATCCATATTTGAAGGCCCACTACTAAAGAACAATTACAGTTACATGTGAACTACTGGGCTTCGAGCGACTGATCGTTTGAATGTTTGAGCATTATTCGCTCGAGCGAAGAAACCGCAAACCATCTAGCATCATTCGTGTGAGCGAATTATTAGACGATCATGCAAAAAAGGCCTCGATGCAGCACTCTATTATGCACCCTCAACAAACCCTCTATGGAAAAGAAGACAAGTCCAAATTGAATGTTATTCCAATGAACATTAGCAACAGCCTCTGTTTCAATAATACATTATTAGAGCCACGTATTTATGGTGAATAGATGATCAAGATTTTGGCACAAAAAATGGGCACAGTGCAGGATCCAAATTGGTATATAAAATAGAATTTTGAGGTTAAAATGATGAATATAATCCTTAATTTGATTTTAAAACTATACTTATGACACAAAATAAACTTTTCCCTTCTAATAGTACATTTAGGTTAGATTAATAAGTTTATTCCTGTGTAAAGAAGTCCGGTTTTGCTTCTCAAATAATTTCAGATAAATTAATCAATTTTCTTTTATTTCCATAACTCAGAGGATAATTCAGACTTCATAAAGTGTTGTGTTTATATAGTGGAACCACAGACAAAAAAAACCTGCATAGACCCGCAACTCCTGTGCACCGTACTCCCGTGAGGCAGGGAGGGGAGGGTGAATCATGCTTCCTTATGGGCCGAGCTGAACGAATCGAGGGGAAGGTGTGCAAATGATTTTAGCCGAAGGTTCTTTGTTTGTGGTCGCTCTATAAATAAACTCAAAATTTCTGGTTTTACAGTTTGCACTTGGTGATAAGTAAAGCCCAGACCTTTAAGTGCTGTGCATACAAAAAAAAAATAATGTTGGGCACTTCCAGATATGGAGGCTCTCATCTTACATATCACACCTAAACATGAATTTTGCATTGAGTGAATTAAAGTAAAAATGTACGATTATATGTGATGTTCTGTAAATCGAGAGATTTTTTGGAACAAAGTATTTCTCAATCCCTCTTAACAGCAAGAGTTGTTTTGTGTCCACTCCTTTAAACTAATTTGTGCATCCATAAAGCAACTGGAGGAAGGAGAACTACCAGACTCTCAACAGTGGCAGATCATCACAGAAACCAAGGACAGTTTTCAAGGATTTGCTCTTCACAAACTGGAACAAAGTTTGACCAAAAATCCGGACATATTAAGAGTTGTAAGTGGTGACGGATTATAATTATTATTAGAGGGAAAGGATTTTTCTGAAGTTTGCCCCTTCTGTATCTGTTGACATAGAGAGGTCCTCTCCACATACAAACACTTCCTGACTGATAAACGATTAAGCTTTGTGTTTACCAACATAGAAAGGTACAAATAATTCAGTAAAACTCATTCATTTTGTATTAAGAAACGAGTGTCAGGAATGAATGAAGGTAAGAACTCAAGAATTCTCTACTAGCAAGTGTATATGTAATCAAAATACAGTCAACTCTCAATTCAACGACCTTTCACAGTTCCCAGGAAAAGGGTCGTCATTTTGAAGGGGTCGTTATTAGAATTTGCACCAATTTTCAGCTTAAAGGGAGCTCAAACAGACACAAAGATGCCTAGGAGATATTAACACCATTTATCCTAGTAGTTATACAACCTGTTATGCACAGGATGCGTGTTGTGAGAAGGAAAATTGAACATGAAAAAGTTTTCACAAAAGAGAATTTAAAATAATGTTACTTTGTTTCAATTGTGCACAGTCGTTGCTTAATCGGGCAGAATGAACGTTGGATTTTATATGGGTTTACTGGAGCATCGTCTGTTACAAGATTAACTGGTAAGATTAGATCTCTCGGGAGAAACAACACAACCTCTCTAGATACCAGACAAAAAAAAAAAAATAAAGGCAGGGCTGTAATTTTCGTTCTGGTTCAGCTGTGTAAAATACATCGTAAAAAAAAGTCACTTTTCTTTGCTTCAACCAACTTCATTCACCCTCCTTCCCCATTCAAGGGAGCAGTCCAAACTCCTTCCTTGACTTGCATTGTAATCCAGCGTGAAAAAGAAAACTCGCAACTTGCGATCTGTTTTCACCCAATTCGTATTCTAGGACACGTCATTAAACAGGGTGGCAGACGATAATCATTCGGGTTTGGAATTGAATTTCACTTTAAACTGTATATTTAGTCCCGATTAGCCCATCAGCATAAAATGAACTGAAAACAAGCTTTATGAAACTGCACATTTTCACATATCAAAATGGTAGATCGTTATTTAATCTCACCTTAATGGACGATTTGATGTTGGATTTAGGAGTATTCTCGATGTCAAACACCCACCCCTCCAAACGTTTTCCCCTTGAATAATGTATTTTTAATCGGTCTCAGCGACCATTCCCTACTTTGAACACTTTTTTTTTTCCCACATGAATGGTTCTGAAGAAAAGCGGATGAAATTTAAATTTACAGATTTGCTTATCAGAAGGTGCAGAACATGAAGTTATTTTAACTCTTGTTTTCCTTTCTGAAGATCGTTATCGTCAAATCAAAACAGCTTCGCGAGATTCAAAACAATAACTTTTTCCTTCCCGCTGGATGAGTCATCGCTGTTATCGGCAAGCAAGGGCTTTGCAGATGCTAGACACAACACTGGCATCGTAAAAACAAGGAGACCGGCTGGAAGTTCGAGCAACAGGTGGCGGAAGAGAAAAGTCCCAGCATTTTAAAGATGACGCAACTGTCGAAGACTGAACTTTTAACAGCAGCCAGCGTAAAGAAGAAAGAAATGACCCTTGCTTTACGTTTTACCATGCAACAGACAATAATACGGGCAATATTTCCTATGCAGACAACAGCATTAAAAAAATAAATAAAAAAAAAATAACCTGAATTCTGCAAATATCAACATTGCCGTGCACACCACTTGCGGAGAATGAGCTCGGGAAAGGGGGGAGGGTCACTTTTTTTTACTTGTTCCATGGTTTTTGTTCGTTCTCAAGAATATATCCAGAACTGGTTGCCCCATTTTAGACGTCAAAGGAAAGGAAGAGGGGTGGTTCCTTTTCCACCCTCGCCTGTAATCAGCCCGCATCAGCAAGAAAATCGTGGCTCAATCAGCATCGCCCCCCCCCCCCCTTTACCTTTGATGACAGGAAATGAGGGAGAAGTCAGTCAGCCAACGGAACACTTTTTTGGCAGATATTACGACATCGACACAATTAGGAAAACGTATGAAGTGGGAAACGGGAGTTATGATGCACGTAAGATCGAAGTAAACTTTTGTGGAAACCTGGATGACAATGCATTAAGCGGGTTGACGATCTTTAGTTCACCTATGTGGTTTTGATTATCTCTAACAGTTTCGCTTTTTTATGAAGTGTTGCAGGGAACAAAGAACACGTTTTGAATGAAAGCGGTTACCGGAAGTTGTCGGCTACAAGGCCGAAAGTTGCTCACTCACGGGAACATGCTGAACTCTGGGTCAGAGCTGGACATATGGGCCAGACTTCCAGGCACCACGCATCTGTATTTTCGAACATTCCTGCGATCTTATCTCTCAAGGTGGTGTATTTATCGATGAAAGAGCTTGACCTGCCATACACATTGGCAAAAACTGCAAGTCCAGCAGTCATTTCGGCCTCTAGCACCCTCCCCCGCGAGTTTTCAGCAGCTCTTAGGACAAGGAAACAAGTCAAGTCGATTTAAAATAACATCCTAGCACATTCGATCTTCTCTTCTCACGTATCCAAGAGCAAGCATGGCAAAACAAGTCTGGCTCGTTGGGTAGCAGCAGTCGGGTGCGGGGTAACATTGGTGCACTTGAGGGAGGGGAGGCCAGGTGCTATTGGATATCACTCAAGCATGGTGTGGTAGTGTGTATTATTAGTTCAGACCTAATTGTGAGAGGTAGAACGCTCGTAAAGGGAATGAGTGGAGGAAAAAACAACACATTTTTCGGCCGTTTTCCTTCAATTTTTCAACTTTTTTTTTCCAAATTTTTCTAAATTTTTCACGGTTCCCGGGAAAAGGGTCGTTACTTCGAGAGGGTCCTTATACCCGGGGTCGTAGAATCGAGAGTTGACTGTATTAGAACTGGAAAGACAGTGCCTGCAAAGTCAAATAGAGATGGGGATTGCTCTTGTAAGAAGAAATGTAGTACGAAATTCAGTGTAAATGACAAGGAACACAGTTTGAATACTTTGCGAGGGTTTCAAACGAAAAATGTGCAAGACACATTTTAAATGGGACTCATTGACCGTAAATCACCAGCACGTAGGCGTTCGAAAAGTGCAGTTTCACTTAAACGTGATAGCATCTTTGTTTACCACGTAATGAAAGGCACTGAACATGTACCTGTGTGTAAAAAGGCATTTTCAATTTTGTACGGTATCACAAATAAAGCACTGTTTAGGTTAACTTCATTGATTACATCAGCTAAACTGGCCGTTGATAATAGAGGGAAGCATGGTTACCGAGGAAATGCCATCCCTGATGATGTTTGTGCAATGATCGATGAACATATTAAAGGATTACCTTTACACCAAACACACTTCAGTAACAGAACAATAAAATATTTGAGTGCTGACCTAAATATTACAACCTTGTATGAGCTCTTCTGTAAAAAACACCCAACTCTGGCCAAGCTAGTGAAAGTTCCCGGGAAAAGGGTCGTTACTTCGAGAGGGTCGTTATACCCGGGGTCGTAGAATCAAGAGTTGACTGTATATCTTAATTTATCGCAATACTTTCTTTGTAATGTTTAAAATGAAAAATTATATGATACACATTATGTACTTACATCGAAACATGCAGCTACTTTGGTTGTTTTCTTTCACACCTTTTCTTGTACCTAAATGGTTAAAAGTTTGCACCTAAAGATCCAAGCTCTATAGTGGAACCACGAGCAAAACAACCTGCACAGACCCACGAGTCCTGTGCACCGTACTCCAGCAAGTAGGGGAGGGGGAGAGTTGACCATGCTTCCTTATGGCCCGAGGTGGAGGGAAGAAGGGAAAGCTGTGCGGGGACTTCTCGTCCAAAGGTTTTTTTTCCTTGTGGGTGATCTATAGTCATAAGTTTCACAAGACAGAAGACATCACAACAAAACATTAACTACTTTACATTTATCACCGGCTCTGTTCACAATTCACATGAACAACACAAAAACCAGCCATTCCCTGTCCACACACACTGAAAAATGCATAACCAAGCCATCATGGAAGGTGCAGCAACTGCAGGGAAACCAATAGCAATTCAGCACCTCGCTTGGCCAAGAGCCTGACATCACCTGTTCTCACGGAATGAGCTTTGTGTATTTCATGTTTTATTGCGATGTCTTGTCTTGTCAAAATTATCACTAAAAGGATAGGTAAAGTAGCAAATGGACACCCTGTATTATTTTCCTGGCTTCTAACAGGTAAGAGCAGCTATACTTAGTCCATAATTATACAGGAAAACCTCGTTAATACAATATTGGTTAATACAAAGTACGCATTAATCCAAAGTTCTTCCCATTCCCCAGCCGATAAGGTAGTATTTCAGTACGGATAAATCAAAACGAATAATTTTTAATCCAAATTTGTTTACAAGACCCTTTGGCAAAACTGGTTTCGCTTAATTCGAAGTAGAAACCTGCATAAATCGGGAAGAAAAGATAGAATGTGGAGCAGCCCGAAAGGATTTGCATTCTTTATGAACATGTATGGCAGATCAAGCTCTTTAATCACTAAATGCACCACCTTGGAAGTATTCACCAGTGCCATGTGAAAAATGTGAGATAAGATAGCAGGAAGGTTACAAAATACAGATGAGTGGCACCTGGAAGTCTTGCCCATCTGTCTAGCTCTGAACTCCAGTTTCAGCAGTTTCCCATGAGTGAGCAATTCTTGGCCTGGTAGCTGACAACTTCCGGTAACCGCTTTAATTTAAAATGTGTTCTCTGTTCACTGTAACACTTCATAAGAAAGGGAAACTGTTACATCAAAGCCACATAGACCAACTTAAGATCATCAACCCACTTAATGCATTGTCATCCAGGTTCTGGCAAAAGTTGGCCTCGATCTTATGTATGTCATAACTCCCATTTCCCACTTGATACGCTTTTCCAACTGTGCCAATGTCATAAAATTTGACAAAAAGTATCCTGTTGGCTGAGTGACTTCTCCCTCTTTTGTCAGCAATCATGGGGGGAAGGGGGCAGTGTATTTCAGCCCCAATTTTCTTTCTCTTGTGTGCACATGGACTGATTGGATCCCTACTCCTTTCCTCCCACGTCTAAAATGAAGCAACCAGTTCGTATACGTTCTTCAAAACGTATACCTTGGGACAAGTAAGAAAAAGGGACCCACGTACCCCTCCAAGAGCTCATTCTCCACCACTGGTTTGCAGGGCAATGTGATCATTGCAGAATTCAGGTTTCCCTTTTTAGATTGAATGCAGCCATCTGCATAGGAAATGTGGCCCGTATGTCTGTTGCATTGACAGCATGGTAAAATGTAATTCAAGGAACCTTTTTTTTATTCTTCATACTGCCGATAAAAGTTCTGTCTTCGACAACTGCGTTATCTTTAAAATTCCGAATATTCTCCCTTTTGCCACCTGTTGCTCAAACTTCCCCGGTCTCCTTGCTTTTACGGAGCAGCTGGCACCAGTGTTCCATTTAGCATCTGCAGAGCTGTTGCTTCCTAACAGCAATGACTCATCCAGTCATTTATTTATTGTTTTGAAACTCACAAAGCTGATTTGATTTGACGATAAGGAAATTCAATGTCCAGAAATAAAAACAAAGAGTTAAAATGACTATTCTGCACTTATTGATAAGCAAAACTGCAACCTTTTTTTACAGTTCACACAAGAATAAACATCTTGAACACTCGGAGCAGTGCTGGAAGGAAATGCACACAAAGTTCAAGATAATATAATCTTTTCTTCAGAACCATTCACATGCTACAAATAAATCAATCGCACAATGCTCAATGGAGGAATGGATGCTGAGAGAGATTAAAAAAAAAACAAACATTATTCGAGGAGAAAACTTTTGGTGCAAAATCCAATAATAAATCATCGATTAACATGGGAGTAAATAATCATCCCCTCCATTTTGATATCTAAAATTGTGCAAGCTATCGGAAAATCGGAACTAAATACACAGTTTAAAGTGCAAACCAAACAATTCTACATGTCGCTATTGAAAACTGAATCGAGGACACATTGACTGCTGTAAATTGTCCCTTGACATCTCAATAAGCGATCTGGGGCAATAAGAGATCCTAAATGCTCCGCAAGGCTGTGTAGAACGTAAACAAATCAGCAGGGGAAGCACCTGGAGTTACACTGCATTTCTTTCGTATCAAAGATGATGTTTATGTTCCGTCTTTATTTTACCCGAGGCTAGCAGCAGTCTGAATTGAGTGATTATCGAGTGTGGCACTGTTGAATGTGCTTACAAACCACATTCTGTGCAAACAGATCGCAAGTTACACGTTTCCTTTTCAGGGCTACTTTTTTATCGTGAATATTAGACAGCCAAATGAGAAGGAAATTTACAGGTGAGGAATGTGTGGAGGTGACCCCTCTCCACCTGCTTTCTTTTGTCTGGTGCCGAGAAATGTGTTGGCAGAGCAGCTTACGGCTGAACCTCGCTCGCTAAATAAAGGAATTATTATTATTATTATTATTATTATCTTATCTCACCAGTTAATAAAATAACAGACAGCACTCAAGTAGACCCACAAAAACTCAATATTCATTCTGCCTGATTATCTGCAGACTTTTGCTGATGCCAGTATTGTTGCTATCGACATTCATCAAGTTTCACTTGTAATAAATGAGATTGTTTTCCGTTCAGTAGGTCTTAGTGCAAATGGGTTTCTCAGAAACTAGAATTGTAAGAATTCCATGAACTGTGCACAATTAAAACAAAGTACCATTCTTTTAAAAGATATGAAAACGTTTTTATGCTATTTCTTCCATCCCACATCCTGTGAATTACAGGTTGTATAACTATACAGGATAAATGGTGTTACAGTCTCTTAGGAATTGCTGTGCCCATGCAAGTTGTATGCTGTTATTTTTTGTCACATTTTTAGTCTCAAAAATTGCATGGCGTACTTGAGTTAATACAGTTTCTTAAAACTTACAATATTATTATATAGTACATATAGAGCTTATTTTATTAGCTATTACAAAGTTTAAAATATCCGTTATGGAGGGAATTTATACTCAATTTATTTCCACCTGAAAAACAGGCACCATCTTGAAAAGTTTGGATAACTGAAAGTTGTTTAATTCGATGTTGACATTTTCTGGTCTCTTGAACTTCGTATTAATGAGGTATTCCTATATTCAAACATAGCATATACCTAGCATGGACACACAAAATGCATTTAGGTGAATAACAACAGAAGTATGAAGAAGAAAAATCAAATATATTTTCACTACTTTTTCATTCAAAGATTGCCTGATCTATCTATGTTAGAGCATGGATGAACAAATCAACATTTGTAAAATTACCTACTTACTTTCTGTCAGTTTCATCTTGATATGTTTTGCTAGCTTCGTTAACTTCCTTGAGTTGCCTCTCAATGTCCCCTGTCATGACAGAATATTGCCTTGCATGTTGCTTGGCAGCAGAGAGTTGATTTTCCAAGGACTTTACGTGTGCCTTGCTTTCTTCCAGCTTAAACTGAAGTTCTTTCACTTGGTTCATGTCATCTTGCTTTCCTACAAACAAAAGATAGTGCACGAGCAGTGATATATCTTTGCAAACATGAAATAAACATTACTATTAATCTGTAGGTCAACAACACATTGTAACAGCTATTTCCGATTTAGTAACTGTTAAATAAACATTCACTCTTAAAAATTTATTATGCTTCACATGAAGTACGAAATACTCCGAAGTGAAGAAATGTCAGGAGGGCTGGAAAGCATTAAGTCCCAACACTGTTGCCGCATAGCAATGAACAAGTGAGGTAACTGCTGCTTCTAGCAGGTGGAGAGAGTGCCGTTAGTGTAGGGCAGAGGCATGAGTACAAAGCTGTTACGTAGGGGTAACAAATTAGATGTTCTAAAATTGAGTTTTAGAAGTGCAATATGCATGGATTAGAATGAATATGGCCCTGAAAGAATCACAGAGAAATGTCATGGAGATGCACCAGGCACATGTGGCACACCGGACTGAGGTGTTTGGTGTCAGTCTTTCGCCAAGGATGTGACAGTGTGTAAGATGCACCTTGCACATGCTGTCTTGGCATCAACACATGTTACGTGGACTTCATTCGATCATTTGGAGATGGATCAGCAAAACTGCATCACAAGGGTGGTGCTTCATGACACTACGGACATTCAGAAATGGTAACATTACACCCATGCACATGACATTCTGGCACGTCACACCAGGAAAGGCAGTACATTCATTACAGGATTACTGGAATAGATTAACCATGGACACAATCTTTCAAGCCAAAGCTGGAATACCATGTTCAACAAATGGCTGCATGGCATTCTCTTTCATTTTATGGACACTGTCTGTGCTTCAAAATCATCACTGTCCCTACATAACAACTTCGTACTCATCCATCTGTATCTCTGCACTGGGCATGTCAAACAGCTATGCCTTCCCTCTCCACATGCTAGAAGCATTAACACCCTTACTATTTCATATGCAACTTGGCGACAACATTGGCAACACTCCACTATTATCTTTCCAGAACTCACGTATACTGCATACACTAGTTTGTTCTACAAGAGGCATGTCAAATTCAATCAAGTTCCTCACAATTGTTCATTTTACCAACTGCTTCATAATACAATAAAAATTGCATACTGTACGTAGTAGTTTAAAAACTTGCAAAAAAAACTCACGTTTTGATTTGGACTACTGAGCATCTTCTCACAAGTAGGTTAAAACATTATGAAAACCTAGGTATCAGGTAATACAAAACATGTGATGATACAAGCAACAAACACTGCAGATTACTGTAATCTATCTTACATGAAACATGAAAGATGTTTGAAGTAATGCAGCTCATCAGATACACTGCTACTAATTGATGTTGGCTTGTAAAAGGACCTACAACAATGATTGTCTTCAAGTTGAATTTCCTGTTCGACCTCTGAAGACAGTAGTTTTGAATTTGTTCACTTTATTTTCATTTAAAAATGTACTCTGAGAAGAGAGAAAGGCTGATGGCTCACAAATTTGTGAAACAGTGTAAGAGCACAGGAACAGTTGATAGCTGTAATGAGGGAATCCAGAGAGCCTGAATGGAATTCAGCACAGACGAGAGTGAAGTACAGCATTCAGTGTCACTCTACATTTTTCCAATTTTTTAATGCAGGCTAGAAGATGGAGGAAATTTGCACAGAGGAGACGCTGACACCCAGTGGTGGCCATTTGGGGAGGCATGGAGGGGCAGTTGTTTCTCCATTCAACGTTCAAAGGCCTTTGTAGTGGAAGTACGACGACAACCCGTGCCTCTGCATGATCAAACCCTCGATCTAGTCATCTGAGAATTTCTTGTCGTTGATGGTGATCGGTGCTTGACCTGCATGGCTGTTGTTATCTTATGGGTTTGTGACCTATTAGTCTATGGGCCAGTCAAGATGTTGGTATAATTTGGGGGTACTAATTTTCCTTTATACCAAAGTTACATGCTTATGAACGGATGCCAAAAAACCATGCTTGCCATCTCAAAGTGGTAGCTAATAGAAATTGCGACCCAACAAAGATGATGATTTGAAAGAATGACTATATCTCTGAAACCAACGGCCTGATCTCAACGAACTTTTTTCTAAATGAAAGTTTAATATAAGTTCTATATTTAATGTTATTTTTAGTTTTTCGATAGGAGCAACCGTTAAGTAGTTAATCACTGATTAGTAAAAAAATTCATATTTTTTATATTAATTTTATATTTATCATTAATTTGTTAATAATCTAGGCATCTGAGAAGAAAATGTTCCAAACAAAGATTGTAGTATAAACAATTATCTTTAATTTGACATAAACTAAAGGCTAAAAGATTAAAAATCAGCAACTTACGTGTGTGAGTATGAGATTTTTCGTACTACGTTTCGGAGGTTACACTACCTCCTTCTTCAGGTTGAAACGATGTTATTCAGACACCTGACATGGTGCCTCGTCGTGAAAGTGATGGTTAAGGATTTAGGTTAAAATGTTGCATGAAGGACACTTTGGAAGGATTGAGGAGGAAAAGTTTTCTTTCTCCAGGTATGGGCTGACACTGTGCATTCGCCTACCCCGAGCACCGGTCGGCAGGTCGCCGACTTCAGCCTTGGACGTTCTTTTGTTTTTTATAAGTATTGCGCGGTTTTAGATGTGTAATTTACATTCTTTTTTAGAAAGTGTCCTTCATGCAACATTTTAACCTAAATCCTTAACCATCACTTTCACGACGAGGCACCATGTCAGGTGTCTGAATAACATCGTTTCAACCTGAAGAAGGAGGTAGTGTAACCTCCGAAACGTAGTACGAAAAATCTCATACTCACACACGTAAGTTGCTGATTTTTAATCTTTTAGCCTTTAGTTTATATTTAATTGTGAGTAATTCGCACATTATCAGTAAATTTAATTTGACATATTACACTTGTTGGTTTTCACCTAACAATTCATATTAAACAAATGAATTATGTAGTGTGTGCATCGAATTCTTCTAGCAGCATGTGTCCTTAGTCCCATTTAATTACACATATTGTAACTGGTATTGACTATTGAACAGTATATTATTTTTACATACATGCAATAACATTTAATAATAATCATAATAATTGATATTAGTATTGTTTTTATTATTATTATTAATAATAATAATAGTTGTTTTTGTTGTTGTAGCAATAACCAGCCATTAATTTAGTTTAATTGTTACCGATGTTCATGGAAGAATGTTACTGATTGATTGAAATTTTGTATGCATCAGTACTTGGGCAAATTTTCACCTTCATATTATATGAGGCAAAGCCCTTTACAGTGTATAAAAAATCACCATGCATGTGTCTAAAATCTTCTTACCCAGTGTAAAAACTGAGGCGGTACTGGAGCACTCAGCACATAAAGGTAGTCTCCCGGATGGCTTAGTGTAACGTCATCGCCTTGTGATCAAGGGTACCCAGGTTCAATACCCTGTGGAGGCACAAAGTGGTTCGGATCCCACTTTAAACTGTAGGTCCACTCTGGATTTTCCTATCTATGCATAAAGTGACCTTAAAAAGAAAATCTCAAATCATACAACACAACAAAGGATTGTGCTGGCCATAGGTTCAGACGCCAGAACCGCCTTGGTCTCCAAGACTGCAGTTGCTGAGATGAAGTACGTGGAAATGAGGTTAACATTTTGGAGTGTTCAGAAGAGCATCATAACATACGTATATACTCGCTATTAGTTATTACAGCCGAAATGTCTGCCTTCAAAAAAGTAAAAATCTGTAAAAACAGAAGACAGACCAGAAAAGTTATATTATATGTGGGGAAAATGCATTCAACAAAAGACAGACAGTTCTGTACAGTGCTGCCGTGAGCAGAAATTTTGGTTAAGAATAAAGATGCATGATTTATCGGCTGAAAAATTTCATCGCATGTGTTGAGCCAATTTTACTAATATCAAGTCCTTAAGAAGACTAGAAGCAGATGCTTCATCCTCCCATTTGTTTTCAGAAAGTCCTTGCTCATCAGAGCATACTGAGAAACCCTTGTTGCATGTATATAACAATAATATAGTGTTCAATAGTCAATACCAGCTACAATACGTGTAATTAAATGGGACTAAGGACACATACTGCTAGAAGAATTCGATGCACACACTACATAATTCATTTGTTTTATATGAATTGTAAGGTGAAAACCAACAAGTGTAATATGTCAAATTAAAGATAATCGTTTACGCTACAATGTTTTTTTGGAACATTTTCTTCTCAGATGCCTAGATTATTAATAAATTAATGATAAATATAAAATTAATAGTAAAAAATATGAATTTTTTTACTAATCCGTGATTAACTACTTAACGGTTGCTCCTATCGAAAAACTAAAAATAACATTAAATATAGAACTTATATTAAGCTTTCATTTAAAAAAAAGTTCATTGAGATCGGGCTGTTGGTTTCAGAGATATAGTTATTTTTCCAAATGTCAACATCCGCCATCTTTGATTGGCCGCCACTTCTATTAGCTACCACTTTGAGATGGCAAGCATGGTTTTTTGGTATCCTTAGACACCCATATAACTGTGGCATAAAGGAAAATTATTACCCCCCCCCCCCCTATTATACCGAATTCTTGATTTTGGCCACTTGGCCCATAGACTATATAGGCTCAATTGACTTTCTATATTTGGTGGATTGAAACATTAATCTTAAAATGTGGGCCAATAATTAATCCTTACCCCTTCTTATGCTCTCGAGAGGGGATCAGAGTGGGTTAGGTGATTTTTCTATTCGGGACTAACTGCACCAAGAGAAAGGCTAACCCAAGCACCAAGTTGCTAACATTTAGGTCCTTGATTTGCACCAGGTATGCTTGTTCATGATTTCCCTGGTGATATCAAGAGAACCATGGGGTTCATACACTTTCGACAGTCCAGAGCAGGATGACAGATTTACACAACACAATGAAAGCAGTCAGATTATATCTCTATTATTGTGAAGCACATTTATTATTGTATAACAAGACTGATTACCACTTCATGTAGGTTACCCATACACTTCATTTAGTGCTCATTTAGCTCGGGTGTAAAACATAGTAAGTGACATTTTGGTAATTTCCGAGTTCATTAACAAAAAGGGTTATTAGAACCTATACTGTACATAAATTGTTTTCATGTTGTGTTTACCAATTTCAGAAGGCTTCACAGAGTCAAATGCAAATTGTATGACATGGCAATTTCACTCAAAAATTCGATGATGGCTCATTTTACTTTGTAACTCGAAAATGACCAACATGTCACCATATTTTACACCAGAGTCCTTCAAATAATATTCACAAAAGATTCCAATACTTACAGAACAGCCAATACGTTCAGATGACACGACTAAGCTTATGGGGCTCACTTGTACTTGCACATTAATCCTTCATCTTCGGACGCGTGCCTTTTATGGGGGGAATGGACAATCCTGACACAAAACAAATATTTGTGCACTTTGCGAAATTTCATCACCAAGATCACCAGGGGAAATTATTGGGGTAAGTTGGGGGCTATTTCCTTCAAATACATCCAGCGATGGAGATCCTTGAGCTGGATGTAAGGGGATACACTTTCCTCTGATGAACCTGGGCTAACTTAGGCCTGCTTGCGAACAAAGTTCTCCACTAGCCCCACACTCAGACAGGTCATGAACTTTTGACTCTTCATGAAATCTGAGTGATGTGTGCTTTTAAGGGGAGTTTCTTAATGTTCTACACCTATGGAGGTATAATTTGGCCCCATCCCATGGATCACATAACATATGTAGTCTTCTTTGTTGATCTATTGACCATGTAGGTATACAGGACTTTACACCTCTCAGCTACACACCCTCCTTCTTTGATAACGCCTTAAAGACTGGGGAAATGGACCTCTGCCATGACGTCAGAGCATTGGATGCCTCTGATTACACAGAAAACTAAATTAATTCAAATGGTTTTGTGATTTGATAGCTGATTGTTTTGCTGAGTGGTGATGATACAAACTCAGCTGGGATTTGATGCATTTTGGAGGTATGGCTGATGATTTTGGTTGGTCATAGAAGTTAAGGGTCATTCTTCAGAAAAGTTATTTTTAAACTTATGCAAAAGGTTTAAGAGCAATTTACAGAGCTTTTAGGCACTTACAGGAATTTATGGTTCATTTAGGCATTTTAGGTCCAGCAGAATTTCAGTAAAGGGAGGAACGCAAAGCAAACTTCTAGGATGTAGCTCAGTGAGAGCATTTTCAAATGCCAACATACAACATCAATCTAACAAAGAAACTTCATATCAGGAAAACAACCGTGAAGATATGTGTCAGGTAGGGTAAAATACGTCAATGCTGGATTACTCTTCAGGAACTACATTCACTAGGGGAGGATGGAATCACAAATTACATTTGATTAGTTCCTTCAGTCAGTAAATAGTCATTTGGTACATAATTATTTTCCTCTCTTCCTTTAAAAACTTGGATTTTAACGTAATGGAAGTTTTCATTATTCCAAATCCTGAAAATGCCATGGGGACTGAAGAGCTTTTTATACAAAAAAATGTTGTTTACAGCAAACGGTATGTGGTATTCGAGGGATCAAAAATATAATACCAATGAATTGATTCATCAACATTTATAAGAAGGAACATAAAGTGTATAATTCAATAAAAAAAATATTACCTGTTAACTTTTCGAGCAGAAGCTCACCAGATGATTTCTTTTCCAGCTTGACTCTCGCATCATCCAATTCAGTTTTGCATTTCTCAAGCTCTTCCTTTGCTTCCTTCAGAAGTGTGGATACATTCTCGTGGCAGACCTTCTCTTCCACGTACAGTCTCTTAGTCTGCTCCAGCTCCCTCTGCAACCTCTCGGAAGAGCTGCGGAATTTGTCCTGCTCCTCCTGCAGACGCCTTCGCATGGCAGCACATTCTCGTTGCAGGTCATCCACTCTAATTTCCAGCCTCATTCGCCCCTCGCTTTCAGACTTCTCTAAACTATTTTTGATAGCTTCCAAATTCTCAAGCACAATGGCTTGGCTTTTCCTTTCCTTCAATAAAGCTTCCCTTTCTCCCATTAAGCGTGCTTGCGATTCTTGCAGCAGCTGGCGTTCCAACGTCAGGTTGTCAACCTTCACTTCTGCTTCAGATAACTTCTTCTGTGCTACCAGCATCTCCTGCAAGTATCACGTCAAATATTACAATATATTGCAAAGCTCAATTCAAGACATGTGCATCATTGTTACAACAATAACAATCAATTTTACAGATATGTCACTCACCTGTTTTCCCAACATCAATTGCTGGTTCGAATATGTGAATGCTTAGTGTTTCATGGGTTTATTGATGTAGATTTATATCAAATCTTGCCTGTCAATCCATACAGATGCAACAGAGTTGCAAAAGTTAATATGGGAATTGTCAGTAACCTTCTAAAAAGCTGCCATTTCAAGCATATCGCTCTATCAGTATACTGGTAAAATTACCAATAATTTTACCCATCCGATACATGAGAGGTTCAGAGCACAAGTGGCATATGTACATGTATAACTTAGAACTGTGAAGTATCAACATTTCAGTGCTAGAAGTTTTCTTCTGAGTTTCGAATTTATGCTCATTGAGGCATCACTATGTTTGTGCTCCAGCAGTACTAAGTAGGGATGTGACGAAGCTGAAAAAGTACCGATGCCGATGTAAAAAAAAAAAAGGTAAAGTGTTCCCCTGTGCATAGCACCACGCCATGAAGGCGTATAGGGGGTGTGGGGGTAACGCCCCACACTTTCTTGATCCGGTCGTGAGTGGGGGTGATGTGATCAGCATCACGCCCCTGACCGCCTTTACCCCCCAGGGTTTCCCCCAGGTACCCATGTTATTCGACGCTGGGTAGGCGCCGGGGCCACTTCCACCGTTAGAAAAGTTCCCGGATTTGAACCGGCCGGGGATCGAACCCGGGACCTTGAGCATGGTAGTCAGACGCATTACCGACTGAGCCACCGCGGCCACTGTACTCACCGATAATTTTTGGAACCGATGCCGATATTTAACCGATTCCGATACGTAAGATTATTAAACAGAAATGGGATGTTATTTTCTATGTACATTTCTATTGCATATCATATGTATATACATATATATTCTCAAGACATGCGAATGTAGATTTGCATCTACAAAATGTTATGTGAACCTTTAAGAACAACATGGATTCTCAAGAGATTAAACATTAGTACACAAGCAGTTCTTTGAAATGCAAAATGAGTTCCTGTTCTGCAAGATTCAACTTCAGAAACACGAGATTTGGAAGCACTTCAGGAAGTAACCTACTTCTTCTCTTATCGCAAATCTGTTCAGCAACACTGAATACTGATGCAGCAGGTATGCCCAAGTATTTTCTCAAGACTTGCTTCAGGTTTGAATATTCATTTTTGAATTTCCAATACAACAGCAGATCCTGGTTCAGCAATGTACTGTTTTATTTCCGATTTATAGTTAGGTTGATCCTCTGAATGAGTTTGCAATAATTTTATTACAAAAACTCTACAATAATGACGAATCATAACCAAATTTTCAATAAATCTTTCAAAACTAGAATATAAAACTTATTAGAAGCTAAAAACTCTAGTATAATCTGTACCGGTTTAAATATCGGATTTTTGCTGATTCCGATACCGATGCCGATGTGTCAATTTCGGCCGATTTTCATACATCTGTAATCGGCTTCGGCACATCCCTAGTACTAAGTTATCTATATGACATCAACAAATAATCTCCATTCTGTACTTGTTTTAAAGTATATGTCTAAATATGCAGTTTCTCTTGCATTTCAAAGCTTGGTTCACCTGGTAACACACATTTATTAAGGAGGTCCATGAAACATTTGGAATTTTATATCAGATCGTTAGAATATTGGTTTCAGAATTGGTAAATTTTATATTGGAACTTTATCGGTATCAGCCAAAATTTCATATTGGTCAATCCCTAATTTACTTACATTGATATAAACATTAAACATAGCATGATCTTTATACATGCAAAAATGTTAAAAATACAAACTTATGGAAACAATTTCTAGTTACGTATATAGAGACTGAAATAGCTAATCCGACAGCAGGCTCCATCCAAGAGCACTCGGTTTCAGCTCAGTAGCTAAAGGAATTTACAAAGTAATGTGTGTGAAATCATTCAACTAACAAGAGAAAGTTATTTGTCACAGTACAGGTTTGAACACACACGTTTGGAGTTTCACATTCACAAGTGAAATGGAAATTCTCTATTCCATGCAGAACAATGTGTGTCCCACCTTTGCCTTTCGAATATTAACTTCACATTTTAAAATAATAATGTGATTGACTGTAGGGTAAGGGGAGGGAGTTTGAGTAATACTTGAAAGGTACTGACTAATATATAACGAAGAATTATTTTCTCTATGAATCCATAACAATTACTGTGCAAATAATATATTTAGTAAGATATAGCAACATATTAACTATTTACCAAACAATCCTCCCCTCTCAAAACACAAGACGAAAACAAAAATACCATCAGCAACTTAGTGCAGCAGATTCGTACATGATACAGAGTTTAAAATATGGCCCCTGTATTTAATAAGCTATTTCTACTGTAGCTAACAGCAATACTCAATATTCCACACTAATGTATAATAAAAGAGGTTTTTTCAGGATATCAGCCAGGCAAAACCCATTTATGATTCATCAACAGGGAAGCTTCAAGAATTAAAGTGAAGTACAGTTTGCCCTAACAAACAAATTTACAATACATATCTTGCTTGTACTAATTTTTCTTTTTGTTTCTTTGTTTCATGCAATAAGGCCTGAACATCAAGGGGGTTTTCATCAAAAAGTTTAAAATTGCACAATGGTTTAAATAAAAATCTTAAAAAATATATATTATTATTTTCAGTAGTGTATAGACTACAAGATTGTTCTAAAAACCTAATTTTCACTTACCTAATAGAAGAAACAAAAAATTTTAATTTTAATTTTACGAAATTTGAACTCAATTGAACATGTACGCAATGCCAGGAGTTCAAAACATTGCCTGATTTGTGTTCCATTCTTGTGGCTAGAATTGCAAGTATGTTGCCGATATTTTAGGAGAAAATAGTATTCTATTGAAAAAGCAGTGTTTGTTTCGGGTGAAAAATTTAAAATTCCGAAATTATTTTTTATACCCTGGAAACTATAAATGCTAGACTTAAAAATTATATCTACTTTTCCTCAGCACAGACTAGGTTATGAGTCAAAGAAACCTAATTTTCATTTATCAAGTAGAAGAAGAAAGCAAAAGTTAAAGAAACGTTTGTTTTGTGCGAAATTTGGACCTTGTCAGGCCCCCACATAGGCAACACCGGGACTTGACGACTCACAATGAAAACCTGCATATTGCCTGTGATGAGACTTTCATTCTCATGCAAAGAATTGCACAATTGGTATAGATACTTTTGGAGAAAAAATATTCTAATGAAAAATATGTTGTTTTTTTGTGGGAAATTAATGTTACATATATGTCACAAGTCAGCGTTTAAGGGTTCCGTTGACACCTTGAGTGATCAAATAATACCCAACCTACATGTAATTGGAAAATCAAAAACAGAGAAGGTAAATTACATTTTGGAAACACAAGGAAAAACTACATACAACTACATACATCAAAAAACTTACATCTTTCAAGTTCATAATGGTCTGCTCATGTTTCGCAATTGTGATACTGTTGTTCTTGTTTCTCTCTTCTAAAGCACTGATCTGCTTCTTAAATGAGTTTGCATTGCTTTGGAGGATTTTGAAGCGTTCTTCACTGAACTCTACTCTGGAAAGTAATTGCGTATTCTGAGTCCTGAAATACAAAGCATGAACATAATAATATTCCTTTTATCTACATTTTAAAAGATCATTTATTTTATACATAACTTTATTCACATAGAAATAAGGAAAAATCAACAATAGTCTAGAGTGGATTCAGCTAAAGTTGAAACTTAAGTGTGAAGATATTTCACACATAATGCTAATGATAAATTTTTACAAGCAATAAATATCATACTATGGGTCATCCTGGTACATACATTTGGTTAATATAGAGAGTTTCTTCCACATGAACACAGATAATTATAATTACAGCTAAGCCGATACCACTTAAACTGATACTGATGACTATACTCTCACAGATACCCACCAATACTGAATGCAAAACCAATACTTGTAAAATTTGATTTTACAATAAAAAAGGCTAGTTACCAAGTCATACTAACTTATCACATCACAGACATTAAGTAACAGTTCTTTCCTAAAACTGATACTCACGAAACATAAGTATTTTATGATATATTTTATATTATACTTTTAATATAAATAACTCCCAAATTATTCTCATGTAGCATTGTAATACCTTATGACATTTGGTATTTTTTTATGTGAACTTCTCTATAGACTCGGAGGATTCAAAGAGAAAGGTTTTTTGAAATGTTGCTAGACCTTTTAATGTGTTACACTTACAAAAATATTATATATATATACATACATACACACAGGGTGACTGGTAATTAGATGTATTCCCTGAAAGGGATTAAAGTAGAGACAATTTGCAATAAATTTGACCATATGATACCCCGTCCGAAAATTAGTAGTTTTCGAGATAATCGAATTTCAATTGTTTTTTTAAAAAATGATAATTTTCCACATAAAAAGATGAATTGAGAAAAAACTGCTCATTGTATGGAACTTATTTCAGCGTTTTCTGATAGCTAACAAATAAGTGGTTCGTTGAGAAAAAAGTTTTTCCCAAATAATAATCACATGTAAGTAACGGGTGGGTCTAAACTTACAAGTGACGATAAAAAATTGCACTCTTAGTTTACTTGGCAACGTATTAATAACAAAAATGGTATGACACGAAGGGCACAAATTACTTAAATTACTTCCTTGTGACATCTGCTATCCAACAAGGTACAAATGTTGCTGACATTCACATTTGTGTACAAGAAATAATACTTCATTCATCTTCATGTGAATGGAATCAATGAACAATCCAATTAAAGAACATTATATGTCTTGCTCAAAGTGGGCACCTCCGTTACGAATGCAGGCACGCAGGTTTTTAGGAAAATTTGGTCTCTTAACTCGTGATGTGATGGTGTCCTTGATGTGTTGACCAGCTGATAAGATCCTCTCCCTGAGCTCTTCTTGCGAGTTTACCGGTGTCTTGTCATTTGGCTCCAAATGTAAAAGTTGCAAAGTTCCCTTTACTCATGCTTTTGATCTCGTCAATAATCTGCTTCCCATTTGGGTGTTTGTTCAGTAATTCTCCGAAAAACTTCTTCCAATCTGCCACAAGGAAGGGTGAATGAACTTTTAGAAAGGACAAATGTTGCTCCTGGCCCTGGTTCTAATGACTCAAAAACAAAGGTATCGGTGGGAAAATTTCAAGCGATACTTACCGATACTGATACCACTGGTATCGGCCAATACTGATACATCAGTATAGGTATCGGCTCAGCCCTAATTATATTGCATGGCCACCTAAATGGCCAAATGCTTTTGAGTGGTTGACTCATGATGATACCAACAAAAGTACCAGGTTTGACTACCAGTCTGCGAGTCTCCCATCATGAATTTCATCTAATAATTATACATACTATCTCCTTTCCATCACAATTAGTCAAAAGTCGCAGCAAAAATACATAAAGTAATAAAAATACAAAAAATACTTCTAATTTAAAAAATATACAATATTTTCATCAGGAACTTTCAGATCTGAATCTAGTCTATGAAAACCAGAACTTTTGGATCTGGAACATTTGTTGTAACCCCAGATTTAATGTTTCTCATTATCTTGTCAGTGCTGTAGTTTTGAGTCTCTTGATGTCATGAAGATACCAAAGGGAGAGTCAGAACTTAAATTTTACTGTACAAAATAGTGTAATATCATTATTTCACTCCAATTTTCTAGGTTAAAGATTGCAGCTCTCATACAGTCTCCCACCGATTGCGATGTAGCCTACGTGTAGTAATCAGATTGTTGCATGCTCAGAATTTGGCACAGAGCTACCAGCAATTGTGTGAGGTGTGCAGACCGGATGTCGTGAGTGATAGTATGGTCAGACGATGGCGCAGACAATTCACAGAAGGCCAATTGAATGTGCACACGCCCATACAGCTGAGTACACATAGACCCTTTGCATCTCTTCAGGTGAGAGATCTCGGACCACTTCCTGTACAGCCCTGGCCTTGCATGTACCGACTTTCTTCTATTTGTTCAACTGAAGAGACTTCTGTCAGGACAAGGATATGACACCTACACTGCGGTAGAGATAGTTCCAGTCTTTGCTGTCAAGATACATATGCCATGGGCATACAAAATTTAGTGTCATGGTAAGACAAATGCCAGAAAAACGCTCGTGATTGCCGAAAATTAGGTTAGGACTCACTGTTACTAATGCAATAAATTACTACTGATATTCTTGTTATATTTACGCCTAATCGGTAGGGATCTTGATTTTTGTTATTTTTTTTTTCAAATTTGAGTATTTTTTTTATTATTCGGTTATTTTCCCCAAAATTCACATTTTCATTTTAGTGCATTTTCTGGCAAATACCTAAAATTATACCTTCATGGTATTTTTAAACTACTGTTTCAAATTGTGAGTCACATGGCCTATGCCTCTGTGAGAGTTTGATATCTTCGAAGTTATTTTGGGAAAGTTATTTTCCATACCACCTTTTTAATTTTAAGGTAAGGGTTTTAGATAATGGAATCTTCCCCGTATATACAGAAGGGTGCATAATGACCATAAGTGGCAACGCACCCAAAAATTTTAAATGTATCAATCTCACATGACAGATACCGATATATTATGGCACCAAAAATTGGCATTATCTTTTTTTGATTTGTCAGTGTTAAATTTCCCAAAATTCGAGTTTTTGTTCTAGAACAATTTTCTGCCAAATATACCAAAACTTATACTTCCACTGTGCTTTTAAATTATTATCTTAACTTGTAGGTCACATGGTCTACGTATTTTCGTGACAGTTTGATATGTTGGAACACATTTTTGAGGAAGTAAAAGTAAAGTGCTCCCCTGTACATAGCACCAACAAATGAAGGCATCTAGGGGTGTGGAGTTATGGCCACACACTTTCTTGATCACGGCCAAAGGTGGGGGTGATGTGATCATCACCACGCTCCTGGCTACGTTTACTCCCCAAACTTTCCTCCAGGTACCTGCTTCATACGACGCTGGGTGGGTGCCCAAGCAGGTGGAAAAGTACCAGTTATCCCGCACAGAGGATCGACCCTGGGTCTCTTGCATGGTAGTCAGATGCCCTAATGACCGAACTCCATTAGTTCTCGCTCGACAAATGCCAATGGTGCGCACTTAGATTGGTAAATCAAAACACATCTCACGCGACAAATACTGAAGATGCGGCTCCCATGTGACGGTAGATCTCCTGTTAGAACCCTGCCACTTTGCTGTGATGCAAATTGTTTCGATAGAAGTTGAAAAAATTGTGGGAAATAAATGATTTAACCTTTACACTCCCGAGCAGGTTTACGAAAGTGTGGTTCTTGGCGGGAATTTTAAATTCGAACACTCTTTGGAGGAAAATTGTTAAAACTCTGGCACTATGCGAGCAATCTGCTTCAGTTAACTTTTCTTTTGCAGTTAAAACATCAGCACATGCAAGCGTGTACAATTCAGAATGCCGGACCAAGAAAGGTGGGCTTGGGAGGGCATGACCCCCGAATTCCAATGGAAAAAACATAAAAATCTGGAGTTTGACCCCTCTTCTCCCGCTATTTTGGCGAGAAGGTGCGAACTTTAGTATTTTTTTCAAAGAATGGACATTTCTTAAGAGAATGAAACATGTTTCATGTTCTTGGGTGCCATACAAGTTGAATAATAAGCCAAAATGTGATTATTATTTTTTTTTTACGAAAAATAGGTAATTTGCATTTTTGGAGGAAAATTGTTATAACTCTGGCACTATGGGTTCAATTTACTTCAGATAACTTTTGTTTTGCAGCCAAAACATCAGCGCATGCAACCGTGTACAATTCAAAATGCCGGACAGAGGAAGGGGGGCTTGGGGGGCATGACCACCCAATTTCAATGGAAAAAACATAAAAATCTGGAGTTTGCTCCCTCTTCTCCTGGAATTTTGGGGAGAAGGTGCAAACCTTAGTATTCTTCTCAAAAAATGGACGTTTCCAAAGAGAATGAAACATGTTTCATGTTCCTGGGTGCCATACAAGTTGAATAATGAGCCAAAATATGAAACTCTGTTCGGAAATGTGGCATGGATATGTTGCAGAGTGGGAGGGGGAGAGGAGAGGAGAGGGAGGTTGGTCATCAATGTGAATTTCCCAGGCTTGCTCCAGACCTGTGTCAGAGTTTCCACCCAAACATAAGAGTATGAAGGTCCAAAATACACATTCGTTTAATGTGGCTGTCGGAATTATTCTATGTATAACAAGCTTTATAGTTTACTCTTGAATAACATTTTGGAAAACTTGCACGTTCTATGTACACAAATATGGCACATTTTGTTTATTTAAGCTTAGAAAAAACAAGAATGTTGGATTTCATGAAATTTTTCATTCTTTTAGGACATTTTTTAAAACAAATCGCTAAAAACACCAACAATTTGCATTTTATGCCAAATTCGCATTATTTCGATATTTCGAATGAGCGAAAAATGTGTCCAGACATCATTGCATATTCATAAACACAACTTTGCAGCAGCCACGGTTTTCGCGTTTGGGTAAACTCAAGGTCTCTACTAATTGAAAATTACTTTCTTGGCACCCCTCGTATAAATAAGATGGAAAGTAAAAATTTAGCAGGGCTGGCAGAGAAAAGTCAATTCTTGAAGAAAGTGATTTGCTTTTATGATTGAATGATTCGAGTTAATATGACATTAAAATATTTACGTATTTATTATTAGTATTTTACTTCATAATATTGGACATTAACTTCACTCAGTGAGAGATTAATGACCATCTCTCACGAGTTTAAACAGAAAGGACAGAGAGTGGCGTTAATTTCATTGCAATACTAGTGTTGCAGTAAATTTGAGGTTGGGAGCATGCACTTGCCAAATTTTTATAACGTTCACCAATGCAGATTTACGTTTCACTTTTTCGTGATAGTATTCAATATATATATCCTGCTTTGTTGGATTCTTCTTGATATCTAAGAATAGTGCAATGTCATTGTAACCCTATGTTAACTTGTGCGAAACCAGTAATACGTCAGGATGATTGAAGAAAACCTTCGTAAGCACTCCTATATTAAATAAGGTGAAGTGAGCCAGAAAATTATAGCAGCATATTTGCAGTCTAAAGCTCTTTTTTATGCATGCGATTTTTGTTGGATGTTGCAGTCCAAAGACATCCAATAAAAATCAATTCCAAAAGAGTGCCATGCATGCAATTTCTGTCGCATGTTGCAGTGAGATACTTCGTCGGGTGGCGATATTCGACAAAAATTGTATGTATCAATGGAGCCTATATGTTTCCATGTTGCTTCAGTTTGTCCAAGAAAATGCCTTACTAGGACAACTATATCCCTCCCATCCCTTCCATCTGTTGACAGTTCTATCCCCTTACTACTCCCATACGGACAAGAAAAATGACATTCAATGCATTTTCCACGTACTATTTACAGGCTTAACACATTTATCTGAACAACAGTGGTGGATCTGTGGAAAAGTAGGTTATGAGTCACTGTAACTAATATAATAAATGCAATTACTACCAATGTTCTTGTTTCAATTTATGGCTAACCCGAACTTACTTTATTCATACTCCTGATATAAAGCTCAAGCCTAATAAATTCAATAAAAAACAGACAAAAAGTGAAGATTTAGTACAGCTGCCAGAGGAACATCGATTACTGAGGAAATTTATATGTTTTTAGGATTGAATGATTGAAGTAGGTATTAGTATATTAAAATATTTACCCATTTATTATTACCTTATTTCATAACACTGGACATTAACTTCCCTCAGTGGTAGATTAATCATCTTCTCTCGTGATGTTAACAGGATGGCGCAGAGGAGGTGACTTGCAATGTCAGTGTAGCAGAAAACTGAAGATGTCAAATTTTTATAAAGTCAACTGGTAAATCCGACAAAAATGACAGACATAAAAGGTGCCTGAAAGTTTGTCTCATGAAATGTCCTACCAATTCAGACAACAAATCAGATGCAAATCAGATGCCATGCATTAATGTTTTTTTTGGATGTTGTGTAGTGATGCATTTTGCACAATTCAACACTAGTTGGTTGGTGATATTTAGGGGCATGCATATTTCGTTTTTGACGAAAAAACGAAATTTGAAAAAACACATTGTAGTGTTAATTTTTCATGTTTTTGAAAGGTGTGAGGTGCATTTTGTGACCATATTTTGTCACGAAATAATGCGAAATGAACTGCAAAAAGCGAAATTAACTCTTAAACACGAAATTCAGGGTTTATTCACCGACGCGACACCTTCCGAGGTCTGAATTATCCTGAGAGTTATGCAATTCCCGGAAAATTTATTAATTCTGCTGTTAATATTGGAGAAGCAAAAATGGACTCCTTTACACAGAAATAAACTATACTCTGATAACTACATAAATGTGCTATTAAAAGTGAAATGTTAATTCTGTGGAATACGTGTAGTTTTTAAATCAAATTTAGGATTATTTTCACAATTTTAAAACCAATATGTCTTTTTATATACCACTTTTCATCCATTTTTTCACTGCTATAACACCGATATTTTATTTTATTTACCGCTTTTGAACCCGAAATTGACTAAGTTTTTGTACCGAAACTTTGCCTTTTTATTTACCAAAAATATGTGCCTCTAGTGATATTTGATAAAAATCACACACATCACTGAAGCCTAATCACAGGCATGCGCAGACCCTCTGATTAGGGGGCAAAAGCCTTGATGAATGTTCTCCACATTTTATTGTAATGATAGGTATGGAGCAACTGTGTATATAGATCTGCCGAAAATTACTGTGTTAGAGGATTTTCAACTTTCTTGGCACCAATGTTTCCACCTTTATTTCCCCTCTCTGTGGTTCAGAGACTATTTTACACAAACATGACTTTGTAAAGCAGATTCAAAACAACTACACATAATTTATTCATTTCCAACACTGACGGCAATTACAACGGCAGTTCACCCCCCCCCCCCCTCTAACTAACTCCCTAGCCTTCTTAAACCCGAAGGTTCATGGCTGCAGCAACACAGGTCTTCCATCTTTCCCTATCTTCAGCAAGTTCTATATACTCTTTTCCATCCCTACCGATATCCCTTAGGTCCATCTCAACGTTGTCCCTCCATCTTCGTCTTGGTCTTCCTACAGGTCTCTTACCATCAGGTTTCCCAACAAGAATCCTGTAAACTAATCTTTCCTCTCCCATTCGTGCAACATGGCCTGCCCACCTAAGTCTTCTTGATTTAATTATTCTAATAATATCTGGACATGAATACAAATTATGTAGTTCTAAATTATGTAACCTTCTCCACTCACCTGTCTCCTCATCCCTTTTAGGTCCAAAGATTTTCCGAAGGATCTTATTTTCAAATACTCTCAATTTATGTTCCTCTTTCAATGTAAGGGACCAAGTTTCACATCCATATAATACTACAGGCAAAATTACTGTTTTGCATATTTTAACTTTTAGTTTCTTAGATATCAAACGAGAAGACACAAGTTTATGAAGAGAGAAGTAACATGCATTTCCAGAATTAAGCCTACTTTTTATTTCCTCTTTAATATAATTTTCATTTGTTAATATTACTCCTAAGTATTTGAATTTGGAAACTGGTTCAAACAAGTTGTTATCAATAATTAGATTTTGATTATTACCTAACACTTGGTTTCGGCCTGTAAACATATATTTAGTTTTCTCTTTGTTAACTTCCAAACCTATCTCTTTAGCAGTTTTGAAAAATATTTTAGCATTATTCTTAATTGTATTCACATCATCCCCCAGTAAGTCTAAATCATCTGCATATGCTAACAACTGAGTCATGCCATATAATTTTAGTCCTTCTTTAGTTTCTTTTACCTTCCTAACAGCATATTCTAAGACAAAATTAAAGAGCAATGGAGATAATGCATCATGAATTGTAAATTTGTCAGACATATTAATACCCACATGAATTTTACTTTCTGTTTCACTGGTGCATATTTTTATCATACTAACAAGCTTCTTAGGTATTCCAAACTCTACTAATATATTATATAATTTATCTCTTTTGACCGAATCATATGCTTTTTTGAAATCAATGAATAGCTGATGGACATTTTGATTATATTCCCACTTTTTTCAAGTGTCTGTCTGATGTGAAAAATTTGATCTGTAGTTGATCTGTTATGTTTAAATCCACATTGATAATCACCCCTTCCCCCCCCAACATTATTGCCACTTTTTGTCTCTGCATATGGCCTCTAAATAAACACTGTCTACAAAAAAAGTAAGCTGTCCTTGACCCCTCGCCAATCGCTGCAACTGATTCCCAATGTATGGGCAATTTTAAAGAGCATAATATTTTTTAATAACGGTCATAAGATTCCTGTACACTAAATTTCTAAGTGAGAGTATTAGGGGTGGCAACTTCCGCCTCTTGCCCCCCTTGTGTGCATGCCTATGAGCCTAATGATGTTATTAAAATAAAATGTTGTACCATGGCATTCAAAAGAAGGAAAAAATCAGGTTGCATGAAACCTCAATTTTTGTTTTCATGTTCCTTCAGAATGTCCGACAAAATGCCATACTACAGTGTTGGACATCTGTCGGATGGGATCATAGAGGGTGCCCCCTCTCCCCCCCACCTCCTCTGGTTGACAGCTCCACCACCTTACTGCTACCAAACAGGCAAGAAAAAATGATCATTCAATGCATTCTTAAATGTGATATTTAAAAGGTTCATTGAATGTGCCAGTCCTGCCTGGTAGGTTCATTGCATCGCATCTACAGTTCAAAGTAACGTTTGTCTATAAAGACAAAATTCCCTGACTTTTTTTGTCATCTGAAATTTCCTGACTTTTCCCGGTTTTCCAGGTCTGTCGCCACCCTGTATTAACAAACTTTTAGAATATTTATAACATCATATGTAAAGGTAATAAAAACAAGAAAGGAAACTCAACAGGGTAGGGGTAAGGAAGTAAGTAAGCTAGCATCAAGGGTCAGCTCTAATGTGACATTTGTCATTTAGTGGATAACAATCAACAAAGTAAATGAATAACAATTGCAAGAAACCACAAAAATTTAGTTTCGTTTCTTGTAATTGATATTTCACATCACCCTCTTTTCTTTGAAATTTTTGTGTTGAATTCAATATGGCGGTCAACAATATGGCGAACCTGAGCTTGTCCCACACAGCTAGGGATCTCCCTGTGCTAACCCATTTCTTTCATGACCAGGATAACTCCCCATTATATTTTGTAGGAGGTGTTAAGGGACTTTTGACTCGTCATAGTTCATGTAATGGGGCTTTTATCAGTCACATAGTTACACATATTATTTTGTATCTTCTGATCCCTTTGCAGTCCCAGAATGACTTTTTAATATGTCTTAGAGTATGGCATGAGGGACCAAATATATTTTTCTTCACAATTTTTGGTGATGACATGTTTTAAGATATTTAAGGTCAAAGGTCACGTGACAAAATTATATTTTTTATCCAAAGGTAGGCTATTTATATATCACTGGAAAGCTTGTTCAATTTCCTGTAAAATAAGCTTTATTTGAGCTTCCTAGGTGAAATGGGGGCGGAGTTACAGCACATTTAGTATAGCTAAGCGGGCTCAAAAAGGGCAATTTATGCAAACTTTGACCTTGAATAATTTAACAATTACAAGATGCACGACACTCAAAATTTTCATAGTTACTAAGTTCTATGCATAGATTCAAATCCCCAAATTTCATGAAAATGGAGATGGTCAGGTTGTGGGCTGTGTTGATTTCATATGGAATGACTGTACATCAAACTGAAGTATAGATGTCAACAACAAATTTAAAAGTTTCATGTGCTATTCTTTTGTTGTTGTTCTTGTTCAAAATCTACTTTTACAGCATTCTTAAAAAAATAATATCGATTTTTCCAGAAAAAGTAAATTCCCTGGCTTTCTCACGATTTCCAGACTGGGAGTATATTCTTTCACAAATATGTATAAAGAATTAATTTTTAGATTACCTTAATTTGTTTACGTCATCTCTCATCCTTTCTAACTGGTCTTCCAGTATTTTTGTATTTGCTCGCTTTTCCTGTTTATAGCTGTCATAGTCCTCCTTCATAAACCTGAGTTCTCGTTGGGCTTCATTCAACTCAAACTTCAGCTGAAATTTAATTTTAAAATAATCAAGTCAAATATAAGACAATAAATAATTGGTCTATTGACAACTTATTAAACTTTAAAAGCACTTCATGTGTAACATGGCTGCATCTACTTTGTGAAATACAGCTGCAATCTGTAAATATTTTTCTTGCAATAAGGCAGAATAATCATTAATATATATATATATATACATACATGATGTCCTAAGTTGCAACTTTGAACCAATTCTACTTATCTTTTACCTTTTCTGATAACCCAGGGTTGTATGGTGTGCATACTGTACCTTTGAGTCAGCCTTCTTATCTCACACTGCTTGTCTCCTTGGCCGTGGATGGCTCTTTTAGTTATGGTTCGTGGATACTAAATGTGTTTCTTTGTATCTATGATGTGTTCCTGTTCTTGTCTGACAAGGGGCCTACTTGACTTTGAGATCGTGATCACGCAATGGTGTTGACAGCATTCTAAGCCCCACACAACATGTACCACGCACGCATGATATTGGCTGCTAATGGCAACAAGGGGTGCAAGGAGAGATATCGGAATGTGAGCTGGACGTGAAGCTACGAGACGTAGTCAAATGGCAAATTCGAAGCACACAGCACAACAGTGCTATAGTGCTAGTAGGGTTGCCATCAAAACAAAGCAATGAGAGTGACACAAAGCAAGCATTGCATTATACCTACAGCAACAATTGCAAAAGCTCATATTTCAGCAGAAAGGGATGCAAGCAATTTCTGACAGTGAGAAGGAAGTGGAAGATGACATATTAGCATTTCTGCAAGATATGTCAACTTGTCATTTTTCATTTGTTGCTCATGGTGCAAGTTAGAGTTGTGTTTTGAACATTTTGTGAACGTGGATGATGTTCACTTTGTGAAGAGTACCACACACAGTCCGTAGAAGGTTGCTCTATATACAGGGAGGTTATTTCAGTCGTTCACCGCCAGCGTGTCGGCCGTTCGGCGGACTCTTCATGCAACAGGTCCCGGCAAATTGCGTGCAGGAAGTCCGTAACAGAAACCGCTTGTTTTGTAATGTTTCCACTTTTCACAATTACAGTTACAATTACAATTGAAATAAGCACGTACCTTGTCGCAAGGATGCTGTGTGTGTGTGGAAAAGGTGTCCTCCCAAATACAAATACAGAGTGTCCGAAAAGTCACGCAACCCGGTGTTTACGACCGATTAACGGAATAGCGAAACGGAATGATAAGAAACACTTTCTGCCAAGAGAATGCCCTGTATATTGGGAAAATTTAGAGACACAAACATATGTAAGAACATGCATGTTTTAATAACAAATAAGCAAAGTGTTGCCAAAGGCGGAAAAAAAATATTTGCAAATCGTGTGTATTGATGCACAGAACTCATTGAGGTAAATTATTGCAACATTTCTCAATACGAACGAACAATTTGGATGGCCATCTATTGAATTTGACAGAAAAAGAACTTTGACGAAGTTTCAAAAACATTGCAGAAGGGAATAAATGGGCTGTTCCAAAAATCGATGTTTTCACAATATTACGCAGGACACTGGCAACACTGTTGGTGTCACGTGTCACTAACAGACGTGTTTCACCTCAGGCTATCACACTAGGGCACTTTTAACGACAAAGGAGAAAGTTTGTTATTCTCGATCATATGCAATAAATTACATACACCTTGCAACCCTGAAGTTTGGGTATCCCTAAATGCTTCTCTTACCCAAGAATATGACGATGTTCGGATATATTCTTCAACAATAAACACTCTTTCCTGTGTAGAATATGGCATTTTAAAAACACACACACGACAGCATAAGTAGACACAATCTGGAGTGCCGTTCGCGGCAAACAGCAACCACCTAAGGCACAGAAAACATAACAATTGATACACGTTCTTCTGTACCCACATTTCAGGGTTGCAAGGTGTATGTAATTTATAGCATATGTTCGAGAATAACCAACTATCTCCTTGGTCGTTAAAAGTGCCTTAGTGTGATAGCCTGAGGTGAAACACGTCTGTTAGTGACACGTGACACCAACAGTGTTGCCAGTGCCCTGCGTAATATTGTGAAAACATCGATTTTTGGAACAGCCCATTTATTCCCTTCTGCAATGTTTTTGAAACTTCGTCAAAGTTCTTTTTCTGTCAAATTCATTAGATGGCCATCCAAATTGTTCGTTGGTATTGTGAAATGTTGCAATAATTTACCTCATTGAGTTCTGTGCATCAATACACACGATTTGCAAATATTTTTTTTCCGCCTTTGGCAACACTTTGCTTATTTGTTATTAAAACATGCATGTTCTTACATATGTTTGTGTCTCTAAATTTTCCCAATATACAGGGCATTCTCTTGGCAGAAAGTGTTTCTTCTCATTGCGTTTCGCTATTCCGTTATACGGTCGTAAACACCGGGTTGCGTGACTTTTCGGACACTCTGTATTTCTGGCACCTTATTTCTGACATCTAATCTTAGATTAGTCATCGCTACTTTATCCTCAGTTGTCGCGACAGCGCCGGCAGCTTATCGGGGGTTGGGCGAGTTGTCAGCCGCGAGAGGGCGCTTCATACTGCACGTGTCGGCAGTGATGCCAACCGTAGGGACATGTCCCTAAGCATAGGGACTTTTCACTAAATTTCGCCCGCGTAGGAACGTAGGGACAGATTTTGCCAAATGAGGGAAAACGTAGGTACTTTTTTCAATCTTGGTAAATGACATTTTATGAATTAGTTTATCTGGATACTTTAGCGAAGAGGAGAAAAAGAACTAACTAACAAATCTCCATCAGAATTTTGGAACATGTTATCGGTTACCAAAAACTTTCAAGGCAAGTTCCTTTTTGAAAACATTTCCACTCTCGCGAAAATAGTGCTAACATTGCCACATTCTAAAGCGGAAACGGAAAGAATATTTTCAATGTTAAGTGATACAAAAACAAAAAAGGGAAATAAAATGGGACCAGAATTGTTAAAGACTGCAGGAAATACAGCATCACCAACCAACATCTATCTCTGCACAGCAGCAGCATGTATGACTTCAAATAACATAATCAACAGTAAACGACTCAACGTTATTCATTAGGGGTGTACGGGATCCTTTACTTTAAAAAGTCGTTAATTCTCGACGTTTTCTGCCTTGTAAGTTTCTGGAACTTATTGAAAATTGTAAGTTTTTATTCTAGAAATGCAAAAACAATCACTTAAAGTGAAAATGACTTGTAAAATTCGAGATTTCCAGTGCTTCGGGAAATTTCGAACATTTCCCGTCCCGAAAATTTTCCGACTTGGTCTGGAAATTGCAAATTTTTCAGTCCCGAATGTCGGGATTTAAAAAAATTACCGTCCCGATCCCGTCCCGACCCAAAAAATTCTGTCCCGCACACCCCTATTATTCATTAAGGCAAGAATTTACAATACCGGACCCTTCTGTAATTTCTATGCTACGTCTTATACTCACGAAATAATTATTCGTGATGATTTATCTCAAGTTAACATGTTGGGGTGAGGGGGAAAAAATGTTAATTAACGTGTAGAAGTTGTAAAATAAGCATTTCAATTCTCGCAATGATTCTCCGTATACAAGTATGGTAGCCATATTTGTTGATATGAACAAATTACAATTAGTTACGCTGTCGACAGCGTTGCCACACTGTTGATTTCATACTTGGAGAGCATGGATTGTTTAAGAATAGCGGAAGAGAACAGTAAAAAAGTTGTTAATGTTATACAGATTGTTAGGTGGAGTGTGCAGGAGGGCTAATTAATAAACTTATTCATTTCAGTATATTGCCCAAAGAACGTGCTTACATGTGACAGCGACAATCACGATGTAGAAGAACTGATTTGATTACAGGTAAATTTGGCAACATTACATCAATCATAAAATTGCAGGATACTAAAATGGCGTCTTCGATGATGTTAAAGTGCTACGAAAAAAATATTTTTTATCGGTTCGTAATCACAATTACCGCAAAACCATTCAGGAATAGCCCCACTGAGCATTCTCGGTAAGGTTAGGTTAAGTTAGGTTAGGCAAGGCAAACATAGTTAAAATTTGGGCTCGAAAAACGGGTAGCCCAACAAACCATTGACGGATAGCCCCACGAACCATTCAGGTACAAAAAAAGGTAAAGTGTTCCCCTGTGCATAGCACCACGCCATGAAGGCGTATAGGAGGTGTGAGGGTAACGCCCCACACTTTCTTGATCCGGTCGTGAGTGGGGGTGATGTGATCAGCATCACGCCCCTGACCGCCTTTACCCCCCAGGGTTTCCCCCAGGTACCCATGTTATTCGACGCTGGGTAGGCGCCGGGGCCGCTTCCAGGTACGGTTAGGTTAAGTTAGGATAGGCAAATGTAAATTCGCTCCTTCATTAATTGTGGAAGCACCGAGCAGAAAGATTTGGTAAGTAAATGTGTATATTTTATCTTCTGTTTTGCATGCTCATGAGGTGATAATTTTTTTAGTCGCTTTACTTGGCGTAGGGACATTTGGTCAGTTGTAGGGACATTTTGACTACGTCTGTAGGGACATTGCCGAAAAATGGTTAGCAACACTGTCGGCTACCAGACGTCAGTGTACGTTCATGTTCACTTCTGTTTGCGTTTATCAGTACACGTGTTGCTTATACTGTGTTATTGTAATGTGCTACTCATGGCCAGTGCTTTATTGTGTGTTAATTGTTATTCATTCATTAGTTATGTTGTTAAACAAATATAGTCTTGAACATAGAGTTTTTATGTACGATAATTATGTGAAAACGAATTCTTGCAGAAAAGTGGTCAGGGAATTACGATAGACAGGATCTCTTGAACCTAAGAAACGTGTTGTATTGCTGTTAAAGGAGGTCATTTTCAACATCTCTTATAACACAGGAGGTTAGTGATCATCATTATTATTACTTTTAAATATCATTTTACGCTTTCAGTTTGCTTTATGCGCCGGGATGCTGTCTTCCCTTTCTGACAACTGACGATAAAGTAACGATGTCTAATCTAAGATTTTCTGTCAGAAATAAGGTGCCAGAAATATTTGTATTTGGGAGGACACCTTTTCCACACACACACAGCATCCTTGCGACAAGGTACGTGCTTATTTCAATTGTAATTGTAACTGTAATTGTGAAAAGTGGAAACATTACAAAACAAGCGGTTTCTGTTACGGACTTCCTGAATGCAATTTGCCGGGACCTGTTGCATGAAGAGTCCGCCGAACGGCCGACACGCTGGCGGTGAACGACTGAAATAACCTCCCTGTACACTATGTGGAAGAAAGTCATTGGACACCAAATGTCAGCGGATACCATCAGTTTATTTGCAATCAGTAGGAGGTCGGTCCACCTTTGGCAGTGATAACAGCAGCCACTCGTCGTGGTAAACTGGCCAAAAGGTCGTGTAGTGCACTGAGTAGGATATTCCGCCATTCCTCCAGCAGTACAGTCACCAACCCTGGAAGTGTAGAAGGGTGAGGCGATCGTGACCTCAATCGGCGCTCCAGTTCGTCCCATAGATGTTCGATAGGGTTTAGGGCAGGGCTCTGAGCAGGCCGATCCAGTCGGGTGACATTATTTTCTGCATACCACTCCATGGTAGCCCTGGAAATATGACAAGTCGCATTTTCGTCCTGGAACACACATTCTTCGTTTCCATAGAAAGGCCACAACGTGGGGAGCATGGAGTTGTCGAGAATATCTCCGTATGACGCAGACGTCATGTGTCCATACACCGGTGCCAGTAAACCCACGCCATGCCAGCTGAAACAACCCCAGAACATGATGCTGCCACCACCATACTTCACTGTGGGCACTACACACTCGGGTAACACACGTCTTCTCTGGGGAATCTCCATACCCACACTCTCCCATTTGATCGAAACAGTGTGAAGCATGATTCATCGCTCCATAGGACCTTCCGCCATTGCTCCACCACCCAGTTTCTCCGCTCTTTACACCAGCGTAGTCTCTGCCATTTATTGTTTTTTGTTATCAGGGGTTTGTGAGCAGCGGCTCGACCATGATAACCGAGCGCATGGGCCTCCTTGCGAAGTGTCTTGGTCGAAACAGTCAAATTTGTCGCACTTTGAAACTCTTCTGCAATCGAATGCATCGAACAGATCCTGTTTTTCCAAATCTCCCTCTCAGCACTCTCCTGTCCCGGTCGTCCAATTTCGTGGGTCTTCCACATAGTGGTGCATTGCTGCAGTGTCCCTTTTCCTTCCACTTCTTGATGACAAAGGCTACAGTTGATTTAGGGACCTGTCAGGCATCAGCTATGCTGCGAATACTCATGCCTCCTATGGAGCAGCCTACTATGATCCCTCTTTCAAACATGCTGACCTCTTTCCTGTCCATCATTTTATCAGCGAATGATCTGAGAAGCCTCCTGCTGCCGTATATATACCCGTCTGTACTATCTTTTCCATGAGGAATTCGTTTCAGAGTTGAAACCGCGCTGTCCAATGACTTTCTTCCACATAGTGTACATGGTAAGTCATTAGCAGCTACGATTTTGCTGTCACCATGATTTGTGCTGATACTTTCAAATGGTCCTACTTAGACATTGCACTTGCTTTCTCGAAGTCAAATAGTTACCGCAGTGGACTGCGGCGTTCTTTGTACACTTGGGGTGGTTCGATAGGTAGTGTCGTTATCTCCTTTTCTTTGTGTGTGTTGGCTTTCGATAGACAGCTGTTGATATTTGATTTCCAGAACAATCTACCAGGTCATCTAGGAATGGCAGATCAGGATGGCCACACTAGGACCATGATAAAATCCAAGTATAATTCCCAGTTTTCAAGGCGAACTTCCCAAAAATTCAAGGGTACAAGTACAAGGAGATGTTTTCTCTATTTCAACCTTATGTAACACCGCCCCTCACCACCACCCCACAACCCCCCCCCCCCCACCACACACACAAAAAAAATAGTATATTAACAATACAAAGGTTTGTGCAATTCCAATGTATTCAAAAATTCTAATTCATTCAACTGAACAGTATATACCGGGTGGTCCATTTATAATGATAGTATGGAATATCGCATGCAGAATGCATCCAATCAAAAAATTGCACAGAATAAAAGTTTGATACTATTGAGGGGGTAAGTCAATGTCTCAAAAATTTCATTGCCGCCACCCACCCCTTAGGGGGGGGGGGCAGGGGGTAAATTTGAAATTTCAAATGGAACACCCCCATTTGTTTTACATATTTGGATTCCGTGTTGAAAAAGAAGAATTTTTTGTTTGAAAAATTTTGTAAAAAAATTTCAAACTTCGAACATTTATAAACATTTGGTGGTTTCTGATTCATTTTGTTCCCTTTATGTAATAACGGTTTTGGTTTCCGTTGAAAACATTGCATAAAAGAATTTTATTCAAAAAATGTTTGCAAAGAATTATGCAAAAGAAAATTGTTTGCAATTTATGTTTTTGTGTAACAATAAATAATATTAATTTGTTCCAACTCTTTGGTTTCAAGGAACGCTTTTCTTCAGAACCATTCATGTGGAGAGAAAAAAAAAAGAGTGTTTAATATAGGAATGGTCGCCGAGACCGATTAAAAAGTGTTTAATATAGGAATGGTCGCCGAGACCGATTAAAAAGACATTATTCAAGGGAAAAACGATTGGACGGGTGGATGTTTGACATCGAGAATACTCCTAAATCCAACATTAAATCGTCCCTTAACGTGAGAATAAATAACGATCTACCATTTTGATATGTGAAAATGCGCAGTTTCATAAAGCTTGCTTTCAGTTCATTTTAGGCTGATAGGCTAATCGGGACTAAATATACAGTTTAAAGTGAAATTCAATTCCAAACCCGAATGATTATCGACTGCCACCCTGTTTAATGACGTGTCCTAGAATACGCATCGGGTGAAAACACATCGCAAGTTGCGAGTTTCCTTTTTCACGCTGGATTACAATGCAAGTCAAGGAAGGAGTTTGGACTGCTCCCTTGAATGGGGAAGGAGGGTGAATGAAGTTGGTTGAAGCAAAGAAAAGTGACTTTTTTTTACGATGTATTTTACACAGCCGAACCACAACGAAAATTACAGCCATGCCTTTATTCTTTATTGTCTGGTACCTAGAGAGGTTGTGTTGTTTCTCCCGAGAGATCTTATCTTACCAGTTAATCTTGTAACAGACAATGCTCAAGTAGACTCGTATAAAACATTCATTCTGCCCGATTATCTCCCGACTTTTACTGGCGCCAGTGTGACTGGTGTCAAGATTCTTTGAGTTTCACTTGCAATAAGCGAGAGATTGTTTTCCTTTCAGTAGGTCTCAGTGCAAACTGGTTTCTCATGAACTAGAATTGTAATCATTTCCTGGAAGAGCAACGACTGTGCACAATTGAAAGAAAGTAACATTATTTTAAATCCTTTATTTGTGAAAAAGTTTTCATGTTCTATTTTCCTTCTCACAACACGCGTCATGTGCATAACAGGTTGTATAACTACCAGGATAAATTGTGTTACCGTCTCCTAGGCATCTTTGTGTCCGTTTGAGCTCCCTTTAAGCTGAAAATTGGTGCAAATTCCAATAACGACCCCTTCGAAATAACGACCTTTTTCCCAGGAACTGTGAAAGGTCGTTGAATCGAGAGTTGACTGTATGCACCAACTACTTTACTTTCACTTTTTTGATAATTTGGGCATTTGAAAATAAATTTACATGAACTAACATCGTAAATTCATAAACATTTCTGAATAGTATTCTCAAGTAAAGAATTTTAAAAAATATTACAATGATAATTATTTGCAACACAGAAACTCTTACAGCCTTTATGTTATTGACAAGTTAGGGTTGTGCAGATTTGAATTGCACAATCCCATACACACATGCAAAGAACTATGGAATTTGAGTTATTGCAACTTGCAGAATTTGTTTGTCTTCTTAACGCATACATAGAAAATAATACAGCAAAATACAACAATACCTTCATCATCTCCTCACTTTTATCAAGTGGCATCTGACGTGAACTGGATAATACCACAGGTGACGATGTAGTCTGTAACCAAAAAATATTGCAATAAATATCTCTGTACCTTGTGCAACCCCAAATCAAGACATTTTTCTTACCAGTAATTGTGAATTCACGATTCTCACACAAAAAACCATGTAAAACCTGTGAAATGCTAATTTCTCACACTTGTAGTAAGTAAAATCAATCAACCCTCATTCATTTGGGTATAACCAAGGGAAAAAGCAATACTTGCCACTGTGGCAAGAATGCCAAAACATGCCGTCTTCTACACTTCCTCTAACACACACATATTTTTCGCTAAAAAATTCTATGTAGTACATCTCCTGTGTGTGCCCAATCTTGAAGAATTAACAACTTTACGCGTCTACTAGAGTGCTGCATTGAGGCTTTTTTGCTCGATCGTCTAATAATTCGCAAGGATGTTGCTAGATGGCTTACGGAATGGACAGTTTCTTCGCTTGAGCAAATAATGCTCGAACATTCAGACGATCGGTATACGCTCGAAGCCCAGTAGTTCACGTACAACCATAATGTGTCTGTAGTAGTGGGCACTCAAATATAGATTGTGAAGTGAAGGATGCCGTGGAATTGAAACTTAAGTGAACAAAGTCATCATCTCCATGTTAAAAAAGGAATTTAGTCTATCTTACCAATTCATAGCAATATATGAAAATGAATAGATGATTATGGGCTGAAATTACCAGCATGAATTTTACACATATATTTGTAGGATTATTGTCACATTGAAATGATATTTGATGTTTTATATATTCAAGCAAATCTCGCTCGAGCGTGGGAGATTCGATCGAGTTTAAGCGAGCATGTGGTCCAATGCAGTACTCTAACGTCTACGGTGATTCAAAAGCAACAGATTCTGTTGCGGTAGCTCTGACAGAGAAGATTCCACGCAGGTAAAACAGCGACAGTGAAAAATCAGGCAAAACAAGGCCAGTTCAGTATCTCAGTGGTAGAGCTATTGCACGGTATGTCAGAGATCTGGGGTCAAGTCCTGTTGAGTCTGCATTTTTAGCTAAAAATTTCTACATAGTACATATGAGTTGCTAAGAATGCAACAGACTTTACCAGGAGGGATCTTTTTCTAACAAGTGATTAACTAACTAACTCTCTAGCCTTCTTAAACCCGAAGGTTCATGGCTGCAGTAACACAGGTCTTCCATCTTTCCCTATCTTGAGCAAGATCTATATACTCTTTTCCATCTCTACCGATTTCCCTTAGGTCCATCTCAACGTTGTCCCTCCATCTTCGTCTTGGCCTTCCTACAGGTCTCTTACCATCAGGTTTCCCAACAAGAATCCTGTAAACTCCTCTTTCCTCTCCCATTCGTGCAACATGGTCTGCCCACCTAAGTCTTCTTGATTTAATTACTCTAATAATATCTGGACATGAATACAAATTATGTAGTTCTAAATTATGTAACCTTCTCCACTCACCTGTCTCCTCATCCCTTTTAGGTCCAAAGATTTTCCTAAGGATCTTATTTTCAAATACTCTCAATTTATGTTCCTCTTTCAATGTAAGGGACCAAGTTTCACATCCATATAATACTACAGGCAAAATTACTGTTTTGTATATTTTAACTTCTACTTTCTTAGATATTAAACGAGAAGACAAAAGTTTATGAAGAGAGAAGTAACATGCATTTCCTGAATTAAGCCTACTTTTTATTTCTTCTTTAATATAATTTTCATTTGTTAATATTACTCCTAAGTATTTGAATTTGGAAACTGGTTCAAACGAGTTGTTATCAATAATTAGGTTTTGATTATTACCTAACACTTGGTTTCGGCCTGTAAGCATATATTTAGTTTTCTCTTTGTTAACTTCCAAACCTATCTCTTTAGCAGTTTTGAAAAATATTTTAGCATTATTCTTAATTGTATTCACATCATCCCCAAGTAAGTCTAAATCATCTGCATATGCTAACAACTGAGTCACACCATTTAATTTTAGTCCTTCTTTAGTTTCTTTTACCTTCCTAACAGCATATTCTAAGGCAAAATTAAAGAGCAATGGAGATAATGCATCTCCTTGTTATAACCCATCATGAATTGTAAATTTGTCAGACATATTAATACCCACACGAATTTTACTTTCTGTTTCACTGGTGCATATTTTTATCATACTAACAAGCTTCTTAGGTATTCCAAACTCTACTAATATATTATATAATTTCTCTCTTTCTACCGAATCATATGCTTTTTTTGAAATCAATGAATAGCTGATGGACATTTTGATTATATTCCCACTTTTTTTCAAGTGTCTGTCTGATGTGAAAAATTTGATCTCTAGTTGATCTGTTGCGTTTAAATCCACATTGATAATCACCTATAATTTCATTAGCATATGGGGTTAGTCTTGTTAAAAGAATGTTAGATAATATTTTATATGTTGTTGAGAGTAGAGAAATTACACGGTAATTATTGCAGTTCATTTTATCACCTTTTTTAAACACAGGAACAATTATGGATTCTTTCCACTGTTGAGGGATTTCTTCTTTATTCCATATTAAACAAATTAATTTATGAATTTGACATATTAATGAAGTTCCACCATATTTAATTAACTCAGCTGGTATTAAATCAATGCCAGTTGCTTTGTTATTCTTTAGCCTGTTAATAGCATCTTTAACTTCAGTCAAGTTAGGTTCTGGAACTAAAGGTTCTGCTGTGTGTACTTCGTTCACTTCTGATTTATCTCCTACATGGACATTTAAAAGGTCATTAAAGTAGTTCTTCCATCTATTTAGAATATCACTTGGGTCAGCAAGAAAATCACCGTCTTTATCTTTTATCAAGTTTACTTTAGGTTGCCACCCCTTTCTAAACTCATTTTCACATTTATATAAATCTCTGATATTTTTATTTTTGCTGTTTGTTTCTATTTCGTTAATTTTGCTTTTCAAGTAATCTCTTTTTTTACTTCTAAACGTGTGGTTAACTTCTCGCTTTATTCTATTATAATTGTTTAGATTTGTATCATCAGAGTTATTTAACCACCTAAGTCTAGCCCGATTTCTTATTTCTATTAGATTATGACATTCATTATCAAACCATGGCTTACTTTTTCTCGGTTTATGGTATCCTATACTTTCTTTAGCTGCTGATTCTATTGCTCCCAATTCTTATTTACGTCTGTTTCATTTATATTTTCATCATCATTTAAATCCTGCAAAATATCAAATCTATTTGACAGTTTAATTTGGTAATCTTTCTTAATTCTTGATTAATTATAACTTTCTAACAAGTGATATAAAGAGTAACTATCAATGTGCATATACTAATTTTGCAATGAAGTGTTCTAATCCTCCATGAAGTGAAAATATTTCCAACAAAATTAGAACTGTTCCAAGCACTTTCCATCTTTAAAGTTCAAGGTAGAATGTAAGCTCTGATGCAATCAAGAAGGCCATCCAATATCATCATTAATAATTCAAGGTTATTAAGGCACAAGGTAAAAACTTGTCACTGGATCTTGGTGCACCACAACAAAAATAAATTAACAGAATTAAAAAAACACATTAACAATCTGTCCAATTGCATAAAATGGAAAAATCAGTCTTCATGACCAACAAAGGGAAAATTCAGTTTTCAGAATTGTGATAAAATAAATGATTAGCCATAAATTCAACAAAGTGAATGACATGAGTCTTCATATCGAAAAAATTAAGCCTTTATTGATTGATTGATTTCATTTATTTTACTTCACATTTCTGTCACTATTGGCTAATCACGAAGATGAGAATGAGTGATGTGATGAAATTGATGAAGGGTCATACAGAGAGCACCTATGCCCAGGCTAAGAATCAAACCCAGGACCTTTGGCATAGCATGGTGTGCATTCCTCCAAGGAGCCTGGCAATTAAGCTATTAGTTTGCCAAAATATTGCTGGAGCTTGAAATACAAGAGGAAGAGAAGATAAGTTTCCTAGATATAATGATGAAAAGGGAGAGGAAAGGAGATTGAGACCACTTGGCATAAAAAAAGTGTTCAGCAGGGGGGACTTCTGTCACAAAAGAAGTGATCTGAATGAGAGGACAAAGATAAATTTTATAAAGAATATGGAAGACAGAATGAAGAAAATATGCACAAAAGAAAAGGAAAAAGAAAGCAAAATAGATAGGCTATGAAAGCAGCTAGAAAAGAATGGGTACAAAAAAGAAAGACAGACTTGATGTAAACAGAAGAAGGAAGAAAGAAGATAAAGAAACAGGAGAGGGAGAAGAGAAAGAAAAAAAAGAGGTGGTTTGGTATAAGGAGTATGGGGAAAGCCACAGAGACTATAAGCAAAGTACTTACAAAAGCAGGTTTAAGAACATACAGAAAGGGAGGCCAAAGCATTTCAAGGTTAGCGAACTAGAAGAAGGAAGAAAACAGGGAAGAGGAAGCGATTATCTAGGAGGTTCAGTGTAAGGAATGTGATAGTGTGTACATAGGGGAAACAAAAAAAGAGACTGAAAGACAGGTTGAAGCAACATAAGGATGACGTAAGACAGAAGAGCGAGAAAAATGCTATACACAGTGCGGTCCATAAGATCCCGGATTGATTTTTTTGCAGCCTTCCCATTAACCCCATTTAGCAGATGACTGTTAAACTATGTAGTTTGAACCCTTTCAAGCAGCCATGCTGAGAGGCATCAGTCTAGCCGTTGTTGTTGAAGAGTGCGGATGTCTGATATAACCTGGTGTTGTGTGTGTGTGTGTGTCAGACTCGGGAGATGGACGAGAAGGAGCAACAGCGGGTAGCAATTAAATTTTGCTGCAAAGCTGATTTTTCAGCGACAAAGACATTTGAACTGATTCAGAAGGAATACGGTGAGTCAGCACTGAATTGGACTACAGTTTATGAGAGGTATAAACATTTTCGTGAGGGTCGGGAGAAAGTGAAGGACGACAAATGCAGTTGTCAGCCAACAACAACTTGGACCAATGAGAACATCTCAGCTGTTACTAAATTGATGAAAGAGGATTGGAAAGTGACATCTCAGATGTTAGGAGCAACACTAAACATCCCCAAAACAGTAGTTTTGCCCAGACCTCTTCACCTCTCATGATTTGTTCTTACTGCACGACAACACCCGGGATCATTCAGCAGCAATAAATCACCAGTTCCTCGCTGAAAAGCAAGTTTCAACGTTGCACCATCCACCTTATTCACCAGATTTGTCAGCTCCGGACTATTTCCTCTTCCCAAAACTGAAGATGCACCTGAAGGGTTCAAGATTCGACTTGATTGAGGAGATCCAGAAGGCTGTGACCGACAAACCCAAGACAATTCCGAAAGAATACTTTTCTGAGACCATGAAGAAAGATTGATTGATGGATTGATTTGTTGTTTTAAGTCCACTTTATGCATAGGAAGGCTAATTGGGACTGGACCTAGAGTTTAAAGTGGGATCCGAACCACTGTGCCATGTGCCTCCACCGGGTATCAAACCCAGGACCCCTTGATTACAAGGTGACGATGTTACAACTATGTCATCGGGGAGGCCTGAGGCCATGAAGAGATTGAAAACTCATGCTGAGCAATGCATTGCATCAAATGGGTCCTATTTTGAGTAAATAAACAATCAAACCTCATACGACTTTGAATTTGTTATTACCATAGTCCGGGAACTTATGGACCGCACTGTATTCAAGCACAGAAAAGAAACCGGGCACGACACAGAATGGGAGAAGGCTAGAAGGATAAGGAAGGAGAAGAGAGGACTAGTGAGGAAGTGGAAAGAGACCAAGGAAATAGAGAAAAAAAGAGAGGAAGAAATAATGAACTGGAATGGGGGACTGAAAATAAACAAAAAATGGAAAGGAGTGCTAGAAAGAGTGGAAAGGATGAGAACAAGGAAGGAGGAAAGAAGAAGGAAGAAAAGAGGAGGGAAGGACTCCAGGAAATAAGGAATCTGTACACGTCCAGACCTTGAGGAATTGATAAGGCACAGACTCTCACCAGGTAGTGTTAATTACCTGTTAGGAGATTCCACACTCAGGTATTCCTGACAGGAAATGTTCTGATTAGGACTGGCTCCTTCAAGTTGTTTTGTGTATGGACCCTGTCCTGGGAGTGAAGATATAAAGATGATGATAGGATCTTTCATCAATTTATTGTGAATCTTCGTCTGAAGAAGACCCTGTTAGAGGGTGGAAATGTTACGTTTTTAGTGTATATTTTTAATACAATAAATTTTGCCTTGGTCAGCATTTTAATGTTTTATATATTCAACAAAGTGTTGTCTCCAATTTCCAGTCTGGCTTGTTTCTTGCTTATCTTGAATTTTTTTTCAGTTTTCGGCTGTCTGCTAATTGGGCCTGCCAAAGCCTAGACCTGAGTGATGGAGCTGCCACCTGTGGGTTCTCAGGTACACCCTTGTGTTCTGTCAGGGTTCCAACTCCCTTAGCCTTTCTGGATCCCTCCAATGCCCACAAGGCAGTGGGGCAACCACTTTTATGGCGGTTTTTATTTGCCATGACACACGGCTGTCGATGGGTATCTGTGGTATTTGCTGAGTATATTCATACCACTGGACACCCTCCACACCCTGATAGCCTTGCCTCCTCGGTTCGGTACTGCTAATTTGTATTTCCCCTTATTCGCAGCTCCCCCTCATATCTGAGGGAGGTTTCACTATCTGCCACCTGTGACCCATCCAGTAGCTGAGGCTCGCTGAGTATGCCGACCCAGCCAGAGGCAGGCAACGGCGAATGATGATGATGATAATATTCAACGAAGTGCATGGTTTCAATCTCCACATTTAAAAATTAGGACTTTATTTTTGATTGATTCATTGAGTTGGTGGTTTAAATCTACTTTATGCACAGTAAGGCTAATCAGGACTGGACCTACAGTTTAAAGTGGAATCCGAACCATGTGCCTGCACCAGGACCCATTGATTACAAGGTGACGATGCTACCACCACACCATCGGCAAGGCTTAAAAATTAGGACTTTAGTTCACCAGCATGTTGCCTAGTGTCTTAGTGAATGCAGTCAGCACAGACTTATAAAACATATTAGAGAAAACAGGTGGACAGATTGTTAATGTGTAGGGGCATGCATATTTCGTTTTTGACGAAAAAACGAAATTTGAAAAAACACATTGTAGTGTTAATTTTTTATGTATTTGAAAGGTGTGAGATGCATTTTGTGACCATATTTTGTCACGAAATAATGCGAAATGAACTGCAAAAAGCGAAATTAACTCTTAAACACGAAATTCAGGGTTTATTCACCGACGTGACACCTTCTGAGGGCTGAATTATCCTGAAAGTTATGCAATTCCCGGAAAATTGATTAATTCTGCTGTTAATATTGGAGAAGCAAAAATGACTCCTTTACACAGAAATAAACTTAATACTCTGATAACTACATAAATGTGCTATTAGAAGAGAAATGTTAATTCTGTGGAATAAATGTAGTTTTTAAATCAAATTTACGATTATATTCACAATTTTTAAACCAATATGTCTTTTTATATAACACTTTTCATCCATTTTTTCACCGCTATAACACCGATATTTTATATTATTTACCGCTTTTGAACCCGAAATTGACTCCGTTTTTGTACCGAAATTTTGCTTTTTTATTTACCAAAAATATGTGCCTCTATTAATGTGTTATCATCATGCTGTTCATTTGGTTTTTGTAGTGGTTCAATATGTTTAGACATTTGGTGTGTACAAGGCATGTAATAAAACATTCTGAGTTTACGAATGTACATAAGAAGTTTTGGAAATAATAAATCACTGTAAGTAAAGAAAATATAACAACATCTTTTATTATAGTCATAAGCAGAAAACTTGGTATATTTCTACTTACATTTGTTATATATAGGTCACTATGTGGTCTATAGTTGTTGTCAATTTTTTTCACTCCCATTGACAAGACAGATGAGCAGATAATTCAAGATTAAATATATTTCAGTTCATGAAATTTAACTTTCTCTCTCCCATACAGCACAACAAAACACACACACAGAGAGACAGAGAGAGCCAAACAGATGAGATGAGATGATCAATTTGGTTAATGTTGCATTCAGCTGCTACGTTACCTTTATCAGATCAACAAAATTCGTCTTTATAGCTCTGGTAGATTATGATATACCGTATTTACTCATGTATAATGTGCACTTCCTCTTGGGAACTCTATGCTTTACAAGTAAGTTTCGTGGATATATCTTTAGTAACTCACTTACGTCTTATAACCCTATCATGTTATATATCATTGTAAAGTTTGAATTCTGTAGTTTCTGAATATGGCAACAGTATTCCATTCAAGATGGCGACACTAATGTGCAATGCAGTTGAAATAAGCTCATGACAAAATGAACGAACATTCTAATTTTTGTGGTACTTTGGATGAAAGAAAAGATAAGGAGAAAGAAAATAATAATTAAAAATAATATGACAAATATGGTGTGTGTGTGACAGTCAGATTTACCGTCATTATTATTATCATTATTATTCATGTATGTAGCGGTAAAAAGACGAGTTGATTCAAAGTGTTAAGTGTTTTAATTTGTGAGATTACATATTTGATTTTTGCCAAGCCGACGGGAGGAACGAGACATCCGCTTGTGTTAAGGGCGAGCACCTGAAGGGTCATGCTATGCGTCTAAAGCTTAGGAAATTCGACCGTAATGACAAACATTTAAATATCTCGGTTTCCAACGGTCAGATTCATGTGAAACTTATACCAGCGCAGCGGCATGTGTGCGAGGACAGATCTGTGGAGTTTCGTCACGATCAAGCGACAATTACGGACGCCAGATCAAATCGGTTCTAATTGATCAGTTTGTGGACAGCGATTGCAATTGAGCTATGGGCGACAGCCAGGCGGAAGCTTAATCCGCGCAAGTCAACTTCGGACACGGTACGTCCTAGTTTGGAGACAATAGAGCAAAGTGGACTGACCCCTTCGGAAGCGTCACTCCAACGTGCGCATAGCGTCGTTTTTCGAAATCTAAATAAAACGAAGGACATGGTTTTTCGACACACAGTCTTACCGCGATCCTTGTAGGGAGAGCAGCTCCGTGCTACCTCTCCATATACAGTTTTGCCGCGATTCTTGGAACGAGAGCACCTTCGTGCTACCTTTCGTGTACAGTGGACTTTGTTGTGTTGTGCGAACACCAGTGTGTGTGATAGGCAGTAAGTCTACACGAGTGCGCCTACCTCAACCGCTGGGGGAAGTTGAAGCGAAACGTGTTTCCGTGATTACCTTACGCCATTTATAATTTTTGAGAAACAAGGAACACCGGAAACTATGGCGGGCTAGAGGAAGAAAGGAGATGAGGGCGTTACGTCGATTCGCCCGAGGTCAGAAGAAACTACGCCCATGATGCCTATCCGCCGCCATGGAGAGAGAGAGAACGTCGAACGCCGCCCCATTGATACGCCGACGATGCCTACCATCCGCCACGTTGACGTCCCGACGACGCTTACCAGCCGCGACAGAGAGACGTAGAGAGAGATGTTGACGCCCCGACGACGCCTACCAGCCGCGACAGAGAGATGTAGAGAGAGATGTTGACGCCCCGACGACGCCTACAACGACCGCTCAGATGCGACGTCCGAACCGCGTCATACCACGGAGATCCACCGATCCCGAGAGGAAGAGGAGCCGGGGAACTAGGTGTTTGGATCCTTTTCGCATCTTCATCGTCGCGATCAAAGAAACCTTTCGCGTGGATACTATGTGTTTTCAATCGCCCATAAAGACGCCAGGATGCACCCCGGGAGCTGAGAGATGGTAAAGTATTCATCTGTGTGAACCTTAACACGTGACGGCCCGATTGATTTAGAGAACGCCCTTGAAATTCGTCGACATTTTGAAAACGCCCACTCAACTCGAAATTTTACATCAAACTCCCGTCGCGCTTGTCATTTGTAATCTATTCGTCTCAGGTCAATTTTTCTTATTCCTTGTGATATTTTTTTTATGATCTTAAATTCATTGTTGTTTGTGCTCCTTTGTATTTGTTTAAAGTGCGTACTATTAGAGTAAAGCGCCGCCCGCTTAATTGCATATTCTACTTGAGGTTTGTTCATTTTTATGTGTCAGCGCTGTGTCGCTGCTAGCTATGTCCGGTCGCATATGTGATTATTTGTTAAAGTATTTGCCTGGTAATGTGAATTGCTCGTCGCGGCGAAGTGTTTAAGTCCCGCCTGCTAGCGAGTGTAGGTTTGCGTCACTCAACGGAGGTTATTTGTTATGTTTGAACCACGTGAGGTCTTGTAAAAGGAAAACGTCCGCCCACGTGAATGTAATTGCCGTTGAGACGCCTTTGTTTATACTGGTCAAGTAATGTATGGTCACCGCGCCGACTAGTTTCTTTTTAAAAAACAAAAGGTGAACTTAAGTAAGGGCTGGCTAGGATTTAAGTAGCACTGGAGCAAAATCACAAATGACCTGATTAGACAAAAAGTAAGATAAAATTAATTGAGAATGCAATAATTAGGGCTTGTCGTCATAAAACCTGTACATGTCATGTATAATTTCTAATGTCGATAACCCCATGAGGATTGAATCTGAGAGAGAATGTGAGAGTGCAAGTGTGGGGACCTGTAACAGTTCCATTTTTGTTGGTTATGAATAGAATATACTTTTTATTTTTCATGTTAATTTTGGGCTATATCATTTTCGTATGCATGTCGCTACCCGTGATTTTCAGGTATGCAGCTAGCCGCTTCCCGGCTACAGGTAAAGAGGTGGTAATTTGAAAGTACATATGTCTTTGTTTTTATTCGATATGGCTTATTACTATGCACTGTTGGTCACCGGTTCCTATACACGAACTTAACCTGGACCGTAACGCTATTTCGCTTGTCCGAGGGAGATTTTGCCGCCTCTATCTAGGTAGTGGTAGCATTTGTCTTCCCGGGCAAGGGAGGGTGTTTCATTCAGTCACACAACTTTTGGCGTCGCGAACACAGGGACCGGTATATTTTAAATCGAAAGCACCCTCAGTGCAGAGGTATATGACGTTTTTGTAAGGGCTACGTCAGGCGTATTTTGGTGTCATGTAACTGTGTTTCATTGTGAGATTTTATTGTTTTATTTTGACGTGAGGTGGTAATTGAGACATTAGGCGTTTATTTTTGTCAAGGTAGTAGGGCAGCTACTTAAGGCGTTAGGCATTTTAAAATTTTTGTTTTGGCATATGGCATTAGGCGTTAAGTTGAGTTCTGGCAAAGGGGGAATCGACCGCCCTTATCTTTTTTCGTTTGTGAATTGTTTAAATATATATTGGTATATATTGTGAGCGCTCACGTTTACGCTTGTCAGCGAGCATTGAGAATCGACCGAGGGTTGAATTTTTGATTTCATGAGATTGCGCAACCGCCGCATCGAGAACTTGAACATGAGTGACGTAAGGGTGATTTGCGATGTCTGCAGCGAGGAGTTCCCAGAAAGTGAAAACGTCGGCACAGCTAGCCTCGTTTGCTCCCGGTGCGATGTCCCGTTAAGTCCGCGAGAAGAAACCAGTCTACCGAACAGCGGGGGGCAAGCCAATGAGACCAGCGCGCAACAGGTTTCTCCGGGAGGTGCAGAACGGGTCAACGAAGCAGCTAGCCTCAGTGGTACCAACTCCCAACAGATCATCGAGATGTTACTACGGATGGAAGCCAAGATGGAGGCCACGCGAAGCGAGATGAAGGCCGCGCGAAGCGGAATCGAAGCCAAGATGGAGGCGACCCAAAGCAAGATAGAGGCCATCAGCACCCAGATGCGAGTGACGGAAGACCGCCTCCAGGAAACCATCCGTACTTCCGGTGAGGTGATAACGCAAGAACTCGTCACTCGGGTACAGGAATGCGAATCCCGTGTCGAAGCCAAAATCACCGAAACCAACTTGCGGATCGACCGGCAAGGGAACCAGATGGCAACACTGTCTCAGAGCGTGCGCGACCAGGAGGAAGGTATGCAGCAGATGGCCCGACAATGCGTGCAGCTGGAAGCGACATGTGACCGTGGCATAGACTCCCTGGGGCGACAAGTGAGAGAAATTTTAGTTCAAGCCGAAGGAAACTCCGAACGAATTGAGGACCTCGAGATGAAAGTGCGTCAACTGAGCGTGACTAGCAGCGGCACTTCACAATCGTCGCGGCAGCCCAGATTGACGTCACCACCGGCAGCCGACGTCGCCACTTGTTCGAACGGGGAAAGCGACCAGCGAGCTCCAGGAACGCCCCGCCCCCTTCGAAGAGAAGACGCTGCGTCACCACGGTTGAGTCCGCGCCGCGAGCAGGGAGAGGAAAATTTACACTTTGACCCATCGTCCGCCAGGAGAGCTCTGTTTCCGCCCGAATACCGGAAGCACTTCAAAAAATTTTCGGGTGCTGACAGAATTCTTCCTTCCACGTACCTCGAGGAATTTAATTCTACCGCCCGTGAGTTAGGTCTGACAGACGAGGATAGGCTTCTGATTCTGAAAGGTTTAATGCAGGACCGGGCCAAGAACTGGATGGACAGGAACGAGGGGAACTTCAATTCATATGAGGAGTTCAAAGAAGCGTTTCTCACTTATTTTCAACGTCCCCTGCAGGTCGAGAGGATGCTGATGCAGGTGCGAAACGAACGATACGACAGGGGCGGAGGACTCACGTATGCCCAGTACTTTTGGAAACGTTACAATGAATTCAAGTCTCTGCAACCCCAAATGACCACGGCGGAGATAATAGCCGCTCTGGTGTACCATTTTCCACACGAAATTCGTCGTCACCTCAATGGAGCATGCGTGTTTGACGCCGACGCGATGTCCCTCACACTGGAAAATCTGTTTCAGTGCGAGGAGGAGAGGCAGAGAACCAGGGGTGAGAAGTTTAGCAAGCGGCGCCGACCGGAAGATGATTCGTCGCACCGGAATAAACACCCGCGCGTTCATCTAGTCCAGCAGGGATGGAGAGGACAGCACCATGCTCCAGGGGCTGAAAGGAACCGCCAGCTGCAAGATCCACCTTCACCGCAACGAAGACGCCCATTCCGAGGCAGGAGACGGCGTGGAGGTCCGACTCGTGCGTCGCCAAGGAGGAACGACAGCTTCTTTCAGAACGGCCAAGTCCGGGATGGATTTTATCAGCGAAACGCACATAGCAGATCGGTCAGCCCGGAGTCAGATCGAGGAGATGCAGGACGCCGTGGAGCAAGAATACCATGGAGCCCAGCGAGAGACCTGAACAGGCCAAGTTCGAGACACGGTTCGCCCAGATACGAGAGAGCGAGCGACGTAAGAGTGCAAGCTGACACGTAAATGCTCACATCTTGTTCTTGTTTTATATATATATATACTCTCCATATTAGGTTTATATTCAGGATGTTATTATATGTGTTAAGTAACCGAAAGTTCACAGTGTCAGTGCAGTGCGGAGAGTAAATTTTTATATACAGGGTGTTCACGTATTTGATTGTCAATTTTTATATACAGGGTGTTCATGTATTTGTTGGTCTATTTTATATACAGAGTGTTCAAGGATTTGTAAACAAAAAAATTTCTGTCCCTGTGTAGAGCGAATTTTTCACGCTTACGAAATCCTTGGAAGAAGGAGAAGGGCGAGGTTGTGACAGTCAGATTTACCGTCATTATTATTATCATTATTATTCATGTATGTAGCGGTAAAAAGACGAGTTGATTCAAAGTGTTAAGTGTTTTAATTTGTGAGATTACATATTTGATTTTTGCCAAGCCGACGGGAGGAACGAGACATCCGCTTGTGTTAAGGGCGAGCACCTGAAGGGTCACGCTATGCGTCTAAAGCTTAGGAAATTCGACCGTAATGACAAACATTTAAATATCTCGGTTTCCAACGGTCAGATTCATGTGAAACTTATACCAGCGCAGCGGCATGTGTGCGAGGACAGATCTGTGGAGTTTCGTCACGATCAAGCGACAATTACGGACGCCAGATCAAATCGGTTCTAATTGATCAGTTTGTGGACAGCGATTGCAATTGAGCTATGGGCGACAGCCAGGCGGAAGCTTAATCCGCGCAAGTCAACTTCGGACACGGTACGTCCTAGTTTGGAGACAATAGAGCAAAGTGGACTGACCCCTTCGGAAGCGTCACTCCAACGTGCGCATAGCGTCGTTTTTCGAAATCTAAATAAAACGAAGGACATGGTTTTTCGACACACAGTCTTACCGCGATCCTTGTAGGGAGAGCAGCTCCGTGCTACCTCTCCATATACAGTTTTGCCGCGATTCTTGGAACGAGAGCACCTTCGTGCTACCTTTCGTGTACAGTGGACTTTGTTGTGTTGTGCGAACACCAGTGTGTGTGATAGGCAGTAAGTCTACACGAGTGCGCCTACCTCAACCGCTGGGGGAAGTTGAAGCGAAACGTGTTTCCGTGATTACCTTACGCCATTTATAATTTTTGAGAAACAAGGAACACCGGAAACTATGGCGGGCTAGAGGAAGAAAGGAGATGAGGGCGTTACGTCGATTCGCCCGAGGTCAGAAGAAACTACGCCCATGATGCCTATCCGCCGCCATGGAGAGAGAGAGAACGTCGAACGCCGCCCCATTGATACGCCGACGATGCCTACCATCCGCCACGTTGACGTCCCGACGACGCTTACCAGCCGCGACAGAGAGACGTAGAGAGAGATGTTGACGCCCCGACGACGCCTACCAGCCGCGACAGAGAGATGTAGAGAGAGATGTTGACGCCCCGACGACGCCGACGACGCCGACGACGCCTACAACGACCGCTCAGATGCGACGTCCGAACCGCGTCATACCACGGAGATCCACCGATCCCGAGAGGAAGAGGAGCCGGGGAACTAGGTGTTTGGATCCTTTTCGCATCTTCATCGTCGCGATCAAAGAAACCTTTCGCGTGGATACTATGTGTTTTCAATCGCCCATAAAGACGCCAGGATGCACCCCGGGAGCTGAGAGATGGTAAAGTATTCATCTGTGTGAACCTTAACACGTGACGGCCCGATTGATTTAGAGAACGCCCTTGAAATTCGTCGACATTTTGAAAACGCCCACTCAACTCGAAATTTTACATCAAACTCCCGTCGCGCTTGTCATTTGTAATCTATTCGTCTCAGGTCAATTTTTCTTATTCCTTGTGATATTTTTTTTATGATCTTAAATTCATTGTTGTTTGTGCTCCTTTGTATTTGTTTAAAGTGCGTACTATTAGAGTAAAGCGCCGCCCGCTTAATTGCATATTCTACTTGAGGTTTGTTCATTTTTATGTGTCAGCGCTGTGTCGCTGCTAGCTATGTCCGGTCGCATATGTGATTATTTGTTAAAGTATTTGCCTGGTAATGTGAATTGCTCGTCGCGGCGAAGTGTTTAAGTCCCGCCTGCTAGCGAGTGTAGGTTTGCGTCACTCAACGGAGGTTATTTGTTATGTTTGAACCACGTGAGGTCTTGTAAAAGGAAAACGTCCGCCCACGTGAATGTAATTGCCGTTGAGACGCCTTTGTTTATACTGGTCAAGTAATGTATGGTCACCGCGCCGACTAGTTTCTTTTTAAAAAACAAAAGGTGAACTTAAGTAAGGGCTGGCTAGGATTTAAGTAGCACTGGAGCAAAATCACAAATGACCTGATTAGACAAAAAGTAAGATAAAATTAATTGAGAATGCAATAATTAGGGCTTGTCGTCATAAAACCTGTACATGTCATGTATAATTTCTAATGTCGATAACCCCATGAGGATTGAATCTGAGAGAGAATGTGAGAGTGCAAGTGTGGGGACCTGTAACAGTTCCATTTTTGTTGGTTATGAATAGAATATACTTTTTATTTTTCATGTTAATTTTGGGCTATATCATTTTCGTATGCATGTCGCTACCCGTGATTTTCAGGTATGCAGCTAGCCGCTTCCCGGCTACAGGTAAAGAGGTGGTAATTTGAAAGTACATATGTCTTTGTTTTTATTCGATATGGCTTATTACTATGCACTGTTGGTCACCGGTTCCTATACACGAACTTAACCTGGACCGTAACGCTATTTCGCTTGTCCGAGGGAGATTTTGCCACCTCTATCTAGGTAGTGGTAGCATTTGTCTTCCCGGGCAAGGGAGGGTGTTTCATTCAGTGACACAACTTTTGGCGCCGCGAACACAGGGACCGGTATATTTTAAATCGAAAGCACCCTCAGTGCAGAGGTATATGACGTTTTTGTAAGGGCTACGTCAGGCGTATTTTGGTGTCATGTAACTGTGTTTCATTGTGAGATTTTATTGTTTTATTTTGACGTGAGGTGGTAATTGAGACATTAGGCGTTTATTTTTGTCAAGGTAGTAGGGCAGCTACTTAAGGCGTTAGGCATTTTAAAATTTTTGTTTTGGCATATGGCATTAGGCGTTAAGTTGAGTTCTGGCAAAGGGGGAATCGACCGCCCTTATCTTTTTTCGTTTGTGAATTGTTTAAATATATATTGGTATATATTGTGAGCGCTCACGTTTACGCTTGTCAGCGAGCATTGAGAATCGACCGAGGGTTGAATTTTTGATTTCATGAGATTGCGCAACCGCCGCATCGAGAACTTGAACATGAGTGACGTAAGGGTGATTTGCGATGTCTGCAGCGAGGAGTTCCCAGAAAGTGAAAACGTCGGCACAGCTAGCCTCGTTTGCTCCCGGTGCGATGTCCCGTTAAGTCCGCGAGAAGAAACCAGTCTACCGAACAGCGGGGGGCAAGCCAATGAGACCAGCGCGCAACAGGTTTCTCCGGGAGGTGCAGAACGGGTCAACGAAGCAGCTAGCCTCAGTGGTACCAACTCCCAACAGATCATCGAGATGTTACTACGGATGGAAGCCAAGATGGAGGCCACGCGAAGCGAGATGAAGGCCGCGCGAAGCGGAATCGAAGCCAAGATGGAGGCGACCCAAAGCAAGATAGAGGCCATCAGCACCCAGATGCGAGTGACGGAAGACCGCCTCCAGGAAACCATCCGTACTTCCGGTGAGGTGATAACGCAAGAACTCGTCACTCGGGTACAGGAATGCGAATCCCGTGTCGAAGCCAAAATCACCGAAACCAACTTGCGGATCGACCGGCAAGGGAACCAGATGGCAACACTGTCTCAGAGCGTGCGCGACCAGGAGGAAGGTATGCAGCAGATGGCCCGACAATGCGTGCAGCTGGAAGCGACATGTGACCGTGGCATAGACTCCCTGGGGCGACAAGTGAGAGAAATTTTAGTTCAAGCCGAAGGAAACTCCGAACGAATTGAGGACCTCGAGATGAAAGTGCGTCAACTGAGCGTGACTAGCAGCGGCACTTCACAATCGTCGCGGCAGCCCAGATTGACGTCACCACCGGCAGCCGACGTCGCCACTTGTTCGAACGGGGAAAGCGACCAGCGAGCTCCAGGAACGCCCCGCCCCCTTCGAAGAGAAGACGCTGCGTCACCACGGTTGAGTCCGCGCCGCGAGCAGGGAGAGGAAAATTTACACTTTGACCCATCGTCCGCCAGGAGAGCTCTGTTTCCGCCCGAATACCGGAAGCACTTCAAAAAATTTTCGGGTGCTGACAGAATTCTTCCTTCCACGTACCTCGAGGAATTTAATTCTACCGCCCGTGAGTTAGGTCTGACAGACGAGGATAGGCTTCTGATTCTGAAAGGTTTAATGCAGGACCGGGCCAAGAACTGGATGGACAGGAACGAGGGGAACTTCAATTCATATGAGGAGTTCAAAGAAGCGTTTCTCACTTATTTTCAACGTCCCCTGCAGGTCGAGAGGATGCTGATGCAGGTGCGAAACGAACGATACGACAGGGGCGGAGGACTCACGTATGCCCAGTACTTTTGGAAACGTTACAATGAATTCAAGTCTCTGCAACCCCAAATGACCACGGCGGAGATAATAGCCGCTCTGGTGTACCATTTTCCACACGAAATTCGTCGTCACCTCAATGGAGCATGCGTGTTTGACGCCGACGCGATGTCCCTCACACTGGAAAATCTGTTTCAGTGCGAGGAGGAGAGGCAGAGAACCAGGGGTGAGAAGTTTAGCAAGCGGCGCCGACCGGAAGATGATTCGTCGCACCGGAATAAACACCCGCGCGTTCATCTAGTCCAGCAGGGATGGAGAGGACAGCACCATGCTCCAGGGGCTGAAAGGAACCGCCAGCTGCAAGATCCACCTTCACCGCAACGAAGACGCCCATTCCGAGGCAGGAGACGGCGTGGAGGTCCGACTCGTGCGTCGCCAAGGAGGAACGACAGCTTCTTTCAGAACGGCCAAGTCCGGGATGGATTTTATCAGCGAAACGCACATAGCAGATCGGTCAGCCCGGAGTCAGATCGAGGAGATGCAGGATGCCGTGGAGCAAGAATACCATGGAGCCCAGCGAGAGACCTGAACAGGCCAAGTTCGAGACACGGTTCGCCCAGATACGAGAGAGCGAGCGACGTAAGAGTGCAAGCTGACACGTAAATGCTCACATCTTGTTCTTGTTTTATATATATATATACTCTCCATATTAGGTTTATATTCAGGATGTTATTATATGTGTTAAGTAACCGAAAGTTCACAGTGTCAGTGCAGTGCGGAGAGTAAATTTTTATATACAGGGTGTTCACGTATTTGATTGTCAATTTTTATATACAGGGTGTTCATGTATTTGTTGGTCTATTTTATATACAGAGTGTTCAAGGATTTGTAAACAAAAAAATTTCTGTCCCTGTGTAGAGCGAATTTTTCACGCTTACGAAATCCTTGGAAGAAGGAGAAGGGCGAGGTTGTGACAGTCAGATTTACCGTCATTATTATTATCATTATTATTCATGTATGTAGCGGTAAAAAGACGAGTTGATTCAAAGTGTTAAGTGTTTTAATTTGTGAGATTACATATTTGATTTTTGCCAAGCCGACGGGAGGAACGAGACATCCGCTTGTGTTAAGGGCGAGCACCTGAAGGGTCACGCTATGCGTCTAAAGCTTAGGAAATTCGACCGTAATGACAAACATTTAAATATCTCGGTTTCCAACGGTCAGATTCATGTGAAACTTATACCAGCGCAGCGGCATGTGTGCGAGGACAGATCTGTGGAGTTTCGTCACGATCAAGCGACAATTACGGACGCCAGATCAAATCGGTTCTAATTGATCAGTTTGTGGACAGCGATTGCAATTGAGCTATGGGCGACAGCCAGGCGGAAGCTTAATCCGCGCAAGTCAACTTCGGACACGGTACGTCCTAGTTTGGAGACAATAGAGCAAAGTGGACTGACCCCTTCGGAAGCGTCACTCCAACGTGCGCATAGCGTCGTTTTTCGAAATCTAAATAAAACGAAGGACATGGTTTTTCGACACACAGTCTTACCGCGATCCTTGTAGGGAGAGCAGCTCCGTGCTACCTCTCCATATACAGTTTTGCCGCGATTCTTGGAACGAGAGCACCTTCGTGCTACCTTTCGTGTACAGTGGACTTTGTTGTGTTGTGCGAACACCAGTGTGTGTGATAGGCAGTAAGTCTACACGAGTGCGCCTACCTCAACCGCTGGGGGAAGTTGAAGCGAAACGTGTTTCCGTGATTACCTTACGCCATTTATAATTTTTGAGAAACAAGGAACACCGGAAACTATGGCGGGCTAGAGGAAGAAAGGAGATGAGGGCGTTACGTCGATTCGCCCGAGGTCAGAAGAAACTACGCCCATGATGCCTATCTGCCGCCATGGAGAGAGAGAGAACGTCGAACGCCGCCCCATTGATACGCCGACGATGCCTACCATCCGCCACGTTGACGTCCCGACGACGCTTACCAGCCGCGACAGAGAGACGTAGAGAGAGATGTTGACGCCCCGACGACGCCTACCAGCCGCGACAGAGAGATGTAGAGAGAGATGTTGACGCCCCGACGACGCCGACGACGCCGACGACGCCTACAACGACCGCTCAGATGCGACGTCCGAACCGCGTCATACCACGGAGATCCACCGATCCCGAGAGGAAGAGGAGCCGGGGAACTAGGTGTTTGGATCCTTTTCGCATCTTCATCGTCGCGATCAAAGAAACCTTTCGCGTGGATACTATGTGTTTTCAATCGCCCATAAAGACGCCAGGATGCACCCCGGGAGCTGAGAGATGGTAAAGTATTCATCTGTGTGAACCTTAACACGTGACGGCCTGATTGATTTAGAGAACGCCCTTGAAATTCGTCGACATTTTGAAAACGCCCACTCAACTCGAAATTTTACATCAAACTCCCGTCGCGCTTGTCATTTGTAATCTATTCGTCTCAGGTCAATTTTTCTTATTCCTTGTGATATTTTTTTTATGATCTTAAATTCATTGTTGTTTGTGCTCCTTTGTATTTGTTTAAAGTGCGTACTATTAGAGTAAAGCGCCGCCCGCTTAATTGCATATTCTACTTGAGGTTTGTTCATTTTTATGTGTCAGCGCTGTGTCGCTGCTAGCTATGTCCGGTCGCATATGTGATTATTTGTTAAAGTATTTGCCTGGTAATGTGAATTGCTCGTCGCGGCGAAGTGTTTAAGTCCCGCCTGCTAGCGAGTGTAGGTTTGCGTCACTCAACGGAGGTTATTTGTTATGTTTGAACCACGTGAGGTCTTGTAAAAGGAAAACGTCCGCCCACGTGAATGTAATTGCCGTTGAGACGCCTTTGTTTATACTGGTCAAGTAATGTATGGTCACCGCGCCGACTAGTTTCTTTTTAAAAAACAAAAGGTGAACTTAAGTAAGGGCTGGCTAGGATTTAAGTAGCACTGGAGCAAAATCACAAATGACCTGATTAGACAAAAAGTAAGATAAAATTAATTGAGAATGCAATAATTAGGGCTTGTCGTCATAAAACCTGTACATGTCATGTATAATTTCTAATGTCGATAACCCCATGAGGATTGAATCTGAGAGAGAATGTGAGAGTGCAAGTGTGGGGACCTGTAACAGTTCCATTTTTGTTGGTTATGAATAGAATATACTTTTTATTTTTCATGTTAATTTTGGGCTATATCATTTTCGTATGCATGTCGCTACCCGTGATTTTCAGGTATGCAGCTAGCCGCTTCCCGGCTACAGGTAAAGAGGTGGTAATTTGAAAGTACATATGTCTTTGTTTTTATTCGATATGGCTTATTACTATGCACTGTTGGTCACCGGTTCCTATACACGAACTTAACCTGGACCGTAACGCTATTTCGCTTGTCCGAGGGAGATTTTGCCGCCTCTATCTAGGTAGTGGTAGCATTTGTCTTCCCGGGCAAGGGAGGGTGTTTCATTCAGTCACACATGTGTGTAAATGCCTTAATGTCTGCTAACTGCTAGTTTGAGGGTCCTGAATGGGCCTATTATAAATGTTACATAAGTCATGGAAAAAGTATATATTTTGAAGGTTTTTTTTTTTTAGAAGAAGTAAAGAGAAAATGAGCAAAACCACGTATAAAATTTTAACGGCCATTTTTCCACGATTTTTCACTTTGCTATGTAATGTTCTGCCACACAAGAAAAGCAGGCAGAATTTGAGCATGCACCTCCCATCACATGAGATGTGTATCAGCAGTATTTGTTGGGTGAGAAATAACAGAAAATAACTTTCTACTATTACAGAATAAATAAGGTTGTTAAAGAGTGAAAGCTTTGGGATACTAAACACAGTGGAGGAAGAGGAGGGAGGTGGCTTGGGTTGGTGACTTACTGTTTACACAAGAGGATATTCTCCTCTTGGTCCACATAGCAACAGGTGACTCATTGAATAGGTATGATGTCACTAGCTCTTGATTGGCATAGCAACAGCTTTACGACCTACAACTAAGAAAGCCATTTCATGAACCTGGATTATACTACGCATTATACACGAGATAAAATTTTTTGTCACTTTTCCCCATCAAAAATGGAATACTGTTGCCATATTCAGAAACTACAGAATTCAAACTTTACAATGACAGGGTAGCTACGATTTTTTGATTATGAATTTCCCTGACTTTTCCAAGTTTTCCAGACCAGAAATAAATTTTTTCCAGACATGTTTGTCATCATGATTTTTACTTTTGAACCTCATGTTTTTCAATTAAATATGCAGGCACGTTAATTATTATGAATATGAATATACACAGTTATTAGCTGAAAATTTACCAAGTGATTAATATAATGCTATTCAATGAAAAATAAATAACTATTGTACTTCCCCATTTTCACTAAGTCATTACAATTAAGGTGGTGTAAAAAAATCAATAAAAAAATGTGGCATATATCAAAGCTTTACAATGTAACCTGTATACAACCTCAATTAGCCTCTCGCAATACAAATGAGAAATAACAGAAAATTAGGTCATGTACCTTTAGAAAATATGAAATAAGTTTAATGATTATATTTTTTTAATTTATTGAAAATTGTACATATTACGGAAATTCAGAACTTGAATGCGGCCGGTGACCAACCATACACCTAAAAAAAATATATACGCGGGCCATACTTTGGAATCAAATATCTCCATTATTTGAGTTTTCCACATGCTGACACCAATTTTATATTATGGAAAACATCGAAATCTGTCTTTTAAAAGGTAAGGAAAATTTGAAAAAAAAATCATAAAACATTCGAAATAGTTCCGAATGTTTTATGATTTTTTTTTCAAATTTTCCTAGCAGGAAGACTAATTATCATAGAATTTTGGCAATCATTGTGACACGAAATTTGAACCTTAATTAAAATAATGAGCACTATTCAGATTCGAAAAAGTTATTTATGTTGAAAAAAAGAACTTCAAAATGACCTTACTCAATCATACACGCTTCCCACGGACAAGGTATTCTCCGGTTGACAAGCGACACTAAGTATCGTAAACTAGTGGGAATGAATGTAGAAATAAATCTGAACCTTAGTAGAGTGCATTCAGGGTCTTTATTTTAATTCTAAGACAACCAAACCTGACATTCCTAACCTAACCACAAAAGCATATATTCACAAAATCTTAAGTAATCGCTAAAACTCTGCAGTATGTGTTAACAGACAAATAGAAATCGAACCATGTAAAAGTTGCATTTGTAGCATGATGAAATCATAATAAAACAAAAGGAACTTGGGCTCATTTTCACCACTTTTCAGCATAATTTCATTCTACAAGCAAACAATATGTAAAATTACTATTGGCATGAAACCAACATTCCTAACCTAACAACGATGTGTGACCAGCGTAAGTTTAATTCCTCTATTTGGCACCAGTTTTTAAAAAATAAATTCGATCTACATGCACAAAACACATGCATATTCGAATAATGACGTCACTGATACTGCATAAAATCACTAATTTCTCGGGTGTAACACATCTCTGCAATGTAAAAACAACGACAACGATCAAATGAACTAGTTGATCAGGTTGCTTCTGAACGGGTCGCAAACAAAGGACTCAAATTCACAGAACGGGTTCACGGGGGGAATGAAGTAGTGAGTCTGTTTTTACTCGGCGTCCGCATCCGTCCAGTATGACGTCAACCACAGCCAGTTACATGAAATTCTGCCCTTCAAGCTTTATTGCAGATCCAAAACCAATGAACTGTCCGAACACCAACCTGCTCCGCTTCACGTATCAAAAGAAAACTGGTTCCGAACGGGTGTGTTCTTGAAGAAAGAAAATTTCCTCACTACACACAAAGCTAAAGCAACAATTTTTCCGCAAGAAATTCTGAGGATGGCTGGTGCGTAGGTTTCGTCTTGAGTAGCTTGTTCTCTAAGGAAAAATCTCACGCCTCTCCAAATTCCGGTCTTGAACAGGTTCACAAGAACGAGTCGCAAAATGAATGGATCTAAGAACCTAGATCCGAGAGTGAATAAATATAGAATTGAAATGCGAAGGAACCATAATTTTGTACATAACAGACTAGAAGTCATAATGACGAGAGGATCAAGTTTCTGAACTGAATCTTTTGGGGGGACTGGAATCACAAGAACTGAATTCGGAAGTGGAAAATGAACAGTTCGTTCATTTTGTAACTGGTTCTCCTGCAACTCCAAAATGCACGTAAATTCCAGAAAATATGCAAAATTCCCTGACTATTCCCCGACTTTTCCCTGACCAACCAAATTCCCTGACTTTTCCCTGTTTTCCAGTCGCGTAGCAACCCTGAATGATATATAACATGATAGGGTTATAAGACGTGAGTTACTAAAGATATAAATAAGGTATTAATGGTTGACACGGATGGACACAGTCATTACAAGTTTTATCCAGAACTCTATATCCATAGGACATACATGTGAATATCCCAACCTGGATATGCATGAGATATCAAGTGATGGATATTCAGGGGATTTGCAGTATGTGTTGATGTGTTATTCAAAAATTGATATATATGTTTTGATATTGTTGAAATATTCATTTATAGTGTCCAGTCATTCCCTCTATCTTAGTACTCAAATTCTGTGATGCAGTCTCAAATAACTTCCTCCTAAGGCATTGCATTGTTTACATGCCTGTTATCTCGTGCAGTGAGTTTTGCATGCATGCAAGGCTAGGTGAAAATTCCTTTGCTACCTCCTTTTTTTTTTCTCTCTCCTCGCTTCCCACGCCAACTTGAACTAAAGACGTTGTGGTGCTTAAACTTGTTAGTGAAGAATAAGTTCAATTCGGTGCATACTCTCAAGATGTGGGCCTCAACTGGCACATGTTCTGCATAATTTATCATTCCACCTATTCAAGTATAAATATCAAATGCTAGAGAAATAATGAGGCGTATTCGTAAAGTAAGTACCGTTTTCAAATATTGCCGATGTAGCACTGCAGTCGCGACCGTGTGAGTTCTCGCTGATGTCCTTCATCCGTTAGTATGCCACAGGCAGTCGTGGGAACAGGTCATGCTTTCCTTCGTAGGTTTATGAAGGTTTGAAATGTTCAAGAAAATCAATCAGCCCGCCGACTGTGAAGTCCGGTCTATGATTCGTTTTCTCAATGCAAGAAACGTGAAACCGGTAGACATCCACTGTCAACTGTGAGAGGTCTTTATTTTTGATGTTTAAATAAGGTCGTGAGACAGTTCACAATGAGCCAAGGAGTGGTCAGCCATCTGTTGTAACAGAATTTGGTGCGTGCGGTCGATGCGGATATTCGTGACAACAGACGGTTCACAATATCGTCGCTTTCCATGGAATTTCCACAAATTTCAAGAAAACAGTCCTCTACGAAATTGTGACAGATCGCCTGGAATATCAAAAATTGTGTTCAGCGTTTCGACGAGGATGATGACGTCGAAGCAGGAGTGCATGGATGGCTTTCATCACAGGAGGGAACATTCTATGACGATGGGATACAAAAACCAGTGCCACGCTATGACAAATGCTTGAAAAATGGTGGAAACTACGTAGAAAAGTAGTTCAAGGTCTGTAGAATGCAATGCAAATAAAAAAAGGTACACGCAATTTTACTTTATTTCTTACACCCTTTCGGTACTTACTTTCCGAATACGCCTCGTATATGTTCTGCTGCCTGCAGTTTGCCATTTCTATACTTACACTCAAAAACTATAATCTAGGTTTGTATACTTACACCTTTGTCGCCATCATGCAATAGTTGCTCGTAAAGAGAACGATACATAGTCTTTTGTCGTTCTTGGCTTGTTGTCAGTTCTTTCAGGGTATTTAGTTCCACATTCTTTGCTTCCAGATCTTCCAGTGACACCCTCAACTTTTCCTGCAATAAAAGTCATGCATTCAAATTTCACAATATGTATTCAGAAATACTACTTCAAGTAACATTGAAGAATCAATAATTCATACATAATGTACAGTTGGGAGCTGAGAAGACTGCGAGTGCGGGGTGAGGTTCGGGGTGAACGGGGAGGAAGTGTGGGGAGGGTAGCTTCGACTTGGTGTTCAATTTTTCAGTGTTGCCAGACATGCAGAAGCCCCTGTAGGAAAGGGTAAGAATCTGATAATGGAATCGGGACTTACAGTGTGAGGTGCAGTCTGGCGTTCGGAAAAGTTCGGAACCATTCATGAACCTCCAGCCACGGGACATCTCAAAGACCAGCAACGGCATAGGAATTCACACTTCTTCCGTGTTTTCGGAAATAAATTTGTTTTAAAAATCGAATGAATGTTCTGGCGTGTGTGTATAAGTAAATGTATATGTATAGAGCAGACTATATCTAGTAAACTGGGTCGCTGAAGGTTACCTATCAATAGAATTAACATGCAACGAAAAGCGGGAAAGCCGGCTCGGGGATTGAGCAAAGGTTTATTCAGAATTTTTTATTTGAGGGGTGTAAGTTTGTTTTTATGGGTGTGAAAAGGTATACTTAGACTTAGAGCCAAAATGACCATAAATTTGTCCTTTTATAAAAATTGTGTGGGATGTTAGGGCGTAGTTGGTGGTTAAATCACTGGGGCCGAGACAATACAAGTTCATGTTCCATAATCCAAAAGTTGCAAAAAAGCGATGCTACATACCAAAATGTAAATATAAACAAGAGAGAAAATATACTACCCTGCATAAGTTAAAACTAATTGATCCATGTCCAGGAAAGAAGCATTAAAAAGATGCTAGGAAATGCACAAAAAGCACGCACACACCCTTACTTTCTTAGTCACGTTGGAAGCAGATTGCTTTGATTTGTGAAGTTTTATTCCATTATTAATATTGCTTTCACTTGTTACTATGTAATATGTTCCATTCATTTGTAATGCGTTTTCGTACAATGCCTTTTTTATTTATGCCGCTGCCACCCTGAAAGGAAGACGAGCTGGCTGCACACGGCGACAACAGGCAGGTCAGTTTCGCATTCCTCAGCCTCACAGTCTTCTCAGCTCCCAACTGTACATACAGTGGAAAAACGATTTTACATTTCTTTTCTAGTGCACGAAGATATTTAAAAAATGTAAAAAGCAGAAACATAAAAAGTGGGGAACCTCGAGGAAAGGGGTGAAACTCAAATACAGGTAAGGAATGATGGAACAATTTAATTTTGGGGCACACAATGCATAAAAAAAAGTCTAACATGGGGGGAGGGGGGAGTAATACTAAAAGAAATCAAACTGGGCAGTAAAATTCAATGGCAAATTAACAACACCTGTTGGGGGGGACCATTTTTAGGCACTCCAGTTAATCCATGTTAGAGCGCTGAGCATGGTGTATAAGATAAGGTGCAGGGGGCAGTAATATACTCGCTTATGTAAAAGGGTCATGTCGCAATGAGCTGCAATAAAATCTACTCGATACACAAATTGGAGGCTGATCACTCTAGAGCCAGGGTGCAAAAATGAAATATCAAAGGAACGCTCACCATAAGCAAGAGGGAAAGATTGACAAATAATATTTCATACATATTGCGACCACAGGCTGCATCATCAAAATTCAGGTAAAAGATGGTAAAAAAAAAGGAAATAAGTGTTAAGCCTACAAGGTTGCCAGGTCCAGAGCTAACCGAAAAATGTAGATCTCTCACCAGGCTTATCAAAATTTGTGACAGATAATGTGGTGTGTGTGACCTTATTCTGACCACTTCTGTTTCCGCCATCCTTTATCTACGACTGACGATGTGGCCCTCAGCCAAGAAAATTAAGCTTCTCCAGTATCTGGTGAGTGTTTCCCATTCCCTTCTCATTTGCTATTTAGCCTGGCCCTCCATCCTTTCATTCACACTATATACAGGTAAGAGGGTGACTATGTCTCAGCACCTCACCAGCCTCGCAACGGAACTACAATCTTCCACCCTAGTCACAAAACAAATATGTCCCACCAAGAAAACTGACACCAACCTCTGTGCTGGTCACCAAATTCTCCAGTGATCCTAAAACCAAACAAGCCTCGTTGTTTTCAAACAGCCCCCACATCCTCCAAAACAGCTCTAAGTCTTTTGGAGACTAGTGGCCAGCCGGGCCCTTGAATTGTGCGTTCTCCAGCGGCTCATACAATGGCGCAGAACACCAGTGGCGGGCAGAGTCTATCACATGGCCGAAAAACACTCCCTCCTACAGCGCGAACAAGGTACGAGGTTCGTGGTACCCGCCACTTCCCACATATGGACAAGGAACAGTTGAGATGTGTTGTGTGCGGGCCACGAAATAAACACCGCACCAAGTAGCGCTGAGTCGCCTGCAATGGGTGTGGTGCCATGTTTCATGGCATTTCGCCAGTAACATGTGAAGGCACCACACCAAGCCAGGGAGCTCCTGCAGCAAAGGTAAGTCTAAGAAAATCTTCCATGTACTCCTGTTCTAATGATTTTTTAGACCAAATTTCGTAAATTTGATACTGAGTCAGTGGCATGCAGACATGTCGTTTGGGGGTACAAGTCGTGTTGTATTGTTCATATCATAATACTGCAATTATTTTCTTGTTCCAGACATGCCAGCGATCATTTCCATGTGTATTTTGACAATGTCCTGTACTTTGTTGTCCAAGGGTGGAGGGGGGAACCCAATTTTTCTTCAGAGATTTTGGAATTTTCCATTTCCTCCCCCCCCCCATATATACACTCAATGTGCATAAATTGTATGTAGTCGGGATCTATTGTTCATTCCACATATAACGATATATCATTCGTCTGTATAGGGCAATTAGCTTCGTACCTACAGTCGTTTTAAGGTAACTGCGCATTTTGCTGAATGGCTCAGTGGCGTACAGACATATCGTTTTGGGGGTACAAGTTGTGTTGTATTGTTTATATCATAATAGTGCAATTATTTTCTTGTTCCAGACATGCCAGCAATCATTTTCATGTATATTTTGACAATGTCCTGTACTTTGTTGTCCAGGGGCGGAGGGGCATTTTTTTTCTGAGATTTTGGAATTTTCTGGTTCCTTAATTTTTACCTAGAGCTTATGTATGGAATTTCATGAAAACTTTCACGCTCACAACTTTACTTTCATGCTACCAAAAATTAATAAATATCAACTAAGTAGGTGGATATTTCTTATTATTCAACAATTCTTGGAGCATGAATAAACAAAGGTAAATAAAACAAAACTCATCCATGTTTTAGGATCAACGTTACCCTGATCTCTTCAAGTGAACCGCCAGCAGCTGCTGCTTCTGCCTGCTCCTGCTTTTCACTTAACTCCCTCACCACAGCAAGCAACTCCTGGTTCCTTTTCTGCAGTTCTTCTATGTTCCGGAATGTGACTAATCTATTTCTTATAACCTGTAAGAAGAATTATTACATATTACTACAAATCAGATTGGTATGCATGTAATTACATATTCTATTCCTTTTCAGATACATACCTTGAACAGGAAATTGTTAACGAATTACGTAACTGACATGATTTTCCATAAGTTTTATATTACATATTTTTTACATATTTGCTAATTTACTTTTATATAAAACAACATATTTCGGTAATTCGTCCCTATCTTGATCCTTTGTCCTATATTTTCGATCTCTGAAACACAATGAAGAGTAGTTCAAGTAATGTGATATTTTCTATCAATGAGATGCATAGTGTCGGTCACCTAAAATTGACTGCCAAGTCGAAAGAGGATAAACAAAATAGGAGAACTTATTTATCGAATGGTGCTGGAATATCTCCCATACCCCCTTCTGTTTACATATTTTCGTTTCGCTTTTAGGTTCAGGCAAAGCACCTATAGGTCTTGAACGACAATTTGAGCTTGAATGGAAATCCGTAGGGGGCATATGAGTTTTGTCAAGAAAAAGGCAGGCTGGTGGAGCAAAATTCCAATCTAGCCATCTACAGATGTAAACAATTAACTGGTCACTCAGTTTAGATGTAGATTTGAATAATTCGGGAAAAGGTGGTTCTGCTTTGCGAAGCCAGGCAATAAATGTGGGAGAAGCCTCGTTTCCCAAGATACTCGCCGATATCCATGGCGGAGTGGTTAGCACAGCACGCTATAATGCGAGGAGCCCCGGGTTTGAATTCCGGCCTGTAGATGGTAGTGTTTTTGTGCCTGTCCCTTCATCAATATCATCATATAGTCACTCATCGTCATCTTCGCAATTAGTCAAAAGTGGCAGGAAAGCGAAGTAAAATAAACCAAATCAATGAATCCTATTTGGATATAGGGGTTATTAATTCATTGATGGATCTTATTTAGTTTACTTCGCTTTCCTGCCACTTTTGGCTAATCACGAAGATCAGGATGACTGATGAAGGGACAATTACAAAGAACACCCATGCCCAGGCTGGGACTCGAACCCGGGACCTATGACATCAAAGCGCACTGTGCTAACCACTCCGCCACAACAGCAAAAAGGGGTTATTAGAAGACTTGTAAGAGATTCTTACGTTGTGGACAATACTGTACCTACACCTATCAAATAAGTTGCGAGAAAAAATCCATTTTCGATTTGGAGTCACATTATGGAAATGTTTACTTGATCTTTGTTTTCCTTATTAAAGAACTGAATCCAATAGGAGGTTTTGATGGAGAAACCAGATATTATTGTTGTGCGTGCCGATTTCTTTAGAGATATTCATGACTGCTCAAACACTGGAAGAGCCGTGTACTATTTAGACAAAACATACATGAACGAACATCATATCGTGCCAAAACGTGGCAGTGTGACAAAGACATTGTAAGGCCTTCACCACCAAGTGGAAAAGGAAGGAGAGGCTTCTAATGGCAACCATCGACGCAGCATGGTTTGCAAGTAAAATATTTTGAGCCCTTAGTGAAATATATATATATATCGAGAAGAGACGTATATACGCATTGATGATGCCAGAGTGGTGGACAGACGTTTTAACCCAATAACTTCCATTACGAAAAAGAGAGAGAAGGAAATGGGGGAAGAGGAGCTCGCGGCATTGCGTACACAGCTAATATGGCCGTAATAGGTTAGAAGGTCGATATACTTTTTTTTTAATTAGAAGAACGTAGGGTATATACAGCTTTGATAAGAAATGCTCTTGGTTATCACAGGCATTCTGGTAACATATATTGAGGATAGCAAGAAATTAGTGTGGTTGCAATCAATGCTTTTGAAGGGCAGAGAACTCATTATGAGGGTTGTCAGTGCCTCCACGGTCAACTCGAATACTTTCTCCCCAGAGTTCAAGTTGTGGCACAAGACCTATAGAAACTTGGCATCAGTGGACAAGAAAGCTACTTTCCTGTACGTAGCAAGTTACATAACAGGTTCCCTTGTAAAAATAAGTACAAAAGTAGCTATGTACTTTCATTCAGTTGATTTTTCTGTAGATGCTTTTCTTTACAATTTGTTTCAAAAGTTACAAAGAGCGCTCTTACATATTTACATATTATAAAATAATTTGCAATGTGAAAATCGTAATTAATAGTTAACAAAATTGGTTTCTTAAATATGTACAGTTGCTGTGCTTTTTTGAGTTTATAAATTTGTTCCAAATTTTAATTTGAACAACTTATGTCCTTAAAAATTTTGTTGAATATGTTCAAATAAAATACCTAGCAGAATTCTTGAAATTGTTTGGATACTAGATTTTTATTACATATAGCGGATTGCCTGGTGTTGCCCAGGTATTTATTTATACCAATCTTCTATTAGACAGGAAAATAATGAATTTTAACTATAGTGTAGAATGAACTTGGAGTTGAACAGCTGTGGGAGTGTCACTATTCATTTTAGCGACTCCGAAAACTATGGATTCCACACCAATATTAGTCGTTTTAGATTATTTTTACATGTCACCCCCTTCCCAACCCCACCTCTAGGGGTGCCAGAGGTGTCTTGGAGTTGAACGGCATTGGGAGTGTCTCTATTCATCTTTGTGACCCCGAAAACTATGGTTTCAACACTAATATCAGTCGTTTCGATTATTTTTACATGTCACCCACTAGGGGTGCCAGGGGTGTCTTACCCCAAAGTATTTCTTTCCATATTGCAAGTGATATGTATACCAAGTTTGGTTGAAATCACACCAGGCGTTCGAGTGTTATGGTGGAACAAACACACACACACATACACTAACACATACATCCATTTAATATATTAGAAGATTACATTACATATTCTTGAATACTACATATTTAGCTGCATATCCTTTCGATAATACATATTTAGGTACATATTTTATCAATTATTGTTACATATTTTGTACTTTGATATTACATAAAAATCTGGGGTCTACATATTAGCAATGATGGGAAAAATATATAATTAAATAAGAATGCTATCTTCACTGAATGTTCTACTTGCGAGACATTGCAATTTATTTGTACTATTTGGTATTCAAAATGCTTCGACCCAAAATTACCTACCACTGCAGTTCTTCAAAAACAGTGTAAAGTCAAGGCCAATGTAAGCAGGTAAGCTAAGCATTTACAACTTGTTAATCACTAGTTGTCTTGAATTGCAATTGAAAAGCAAATAGAAGGTACTTTTTCATGAAAAATGAAGGATACATGTCAAGTGGGTTAAGGCACAAGTACCAAATGGTTTCCACAGGTGGAACATTTCACCTCAATAGAATTGCAAAAAGAATAGGAAGAAGAAAAGTAAGGTTTTTCCTCAAAAAGTTCCTTTTCAGGGAATACTGCTATGTACCTACAATCATGTTAAGTATAGTTGAAAAGTGTCACACTGTTAATCGTTTATCATAACAAAAATAATTAATATGTATTAAGGAATAGCAAAAAAGTATTGTTGTTAATTATTCATAAATAGGCTAGTGGCTCTTTGAGAAAATATTACTTCTTGAATTTTTTTGAAAATCAAAAGGTGTAAAAAAAATTCTGAAAAAAAATATTTTTTTAAACTCTTGTCTACTCCTGTTTGACCGCTATTTAATGTACAGGGATGCAACAGTAGGATACACATGTGTATGAATAGTACAGTCAACTCTCGATACAATGACCTTTCACAGTTCCAGGTAAAAGGGTTGTTCCCGGGAAAAGGGTTGTTATTTCGAAGGGGTCGTTATTGAAATTTCAACCAATTTCCACCCTCGACCAGCCACATGAGAAAAAAAGAAAAAAAAAAAGGGGGGTTAAAATTGTCCTTAGGCCTTCTTTTTAATGACTCTTGTGCAAATTTACACGTTACATAATTTAATACAGTGAAATATGAAGAAATACATATTAATACGTTAATACGAAGTTCAAGGGAACAAACAATGTCAACATAGAATTAAATGGCTTCGAGTTATACAAACTTTTCAAAATGGCATGTATTTTTCAGGTGTAAATAAATTAGAGTATAAATCAGGGGCATGCCGTGAATTTTCATGATAGGCAAGCAATGGGTAAGTTTTTCATTTCGGCTAATTACAACAAAATTACAACAATTTCAAATGTAATATAAGGGTAAATTTGGAGGCAAACTTACCAAAAAAAATTGGCCTTTGTGAAAAATTTTAGGAGGGTATTGAGGAAATGTGAGTTGGGGGCGGGGGTTGTGAGGTGTGTGTGGATAAATCACTGATATGCATACAGGAGGGGGCTGAAATTGTAAAGGGGGCTCTAGCTCCCAACGCTAACCCGGTCTCTAAGTATTATGTCATATTTTTTCCTGAGTTTTGACTTTTTTTTTGGAATATTGTGCCAAAGTAGAGGTTATGATCCCACCAATCCCCCTTTTGTACATCACTGCAAGTGTGTGACTTAGGGAATGTTCATGTTATTGCACTGCATTACGGAAATTACTGAAATTCTGGCCTGTAAAGTTCCATGTTCCAACAAAATGATTTATAAATAACATTGATACTACATAACCACACAACACGTAACTTTGTTGCCTTGTAATGAACGGGCCTCAGATTTGATAATCGCTAGAGTGCTTCGGATCCCACTTTAAACTGTAGGTCAAGTCCCAATTAGCCTTTCTGTGCATAAAGTTGACAAACAAATTCAAACAATATATTGTATTTCACTGATACACTTTTAACTACTTAACCCTTTTGAGGTGGATGACGAAATATTCATCATGCATGGAAATTCACCAAGGACGGGGCTCATTTTAAGCAAAATGTAACATGTTGGAAAATGTTTTTTTTAAAAAAGTTGTAATAACACGATAAATGCCAATGAGGGCTCGTTTTATTCAGAATTTCCAAGGCTTTCGTTTGGTAAGGTAAACATGTCGATGTGTACAATTTTTTTTTAATTTTTTTTTTAAAGTTTGGATAGCTCCCATCCAATCGATCTGGGCTGATCTGATTGCCCCAAGTTATGTAATGGTGAATACATAGTATCAAAACGATAATACAAATAGTAAGTTTTTTTTTAAAAAAAAAAAAAGAAAACTGAAGGTCAAGGAGAATTTTCATCACAACTGGCCGCAGTGACGTCATCAGAAATGCGTCCATCGATCAGGGCAAACTGCCACTATACGGTGATTGGCCCAAGTTATATAAAGGCGAATACGATAGTACAAATAGTAAATTTTATAAGAAAAAAGAAAGAAAGAACTCAAAATCAAGTCCGTTGGCTAGCGCCTATCGGTCAGGGCAAACCGCCACTAGTCGCTGATTGTCAAGTTATATAAAGGTGAAAACGACAGCACAACAATTACCCTGGCGATGCAAGAATGACATCACAGTCTACTCGGAGCTTGGAGAATAAACCAAAAAAGATTCCATGTGTTGTTTTTTTTTTTTAATTCGGTATCCTGTTTATTAAACTTATTACCAAAACATTTGTTTGACGAAATATTCGTCGTCCGTCCTTGAGTTACTTCTGACATCTATAGGCCCTGCCCGAAAAGGTTAATGAAAACCTTCCCATTTTTCTTACTTGTTATGGTTATGTATAGTTCAGGACATGGTCTCTCATGATTCACAACTTCCAACTTCTTGGTACAAGTTCTTGAACTGAACGGTTTTTAAAGAAGATCACTAATCGAGTCCATACCTGTCCTACTCCAAATCGATGGCTCATCTCGTTTATCAACCATGGTGGTTATTATCAATATAGACCATATCTTAACACAAGACAGGAAAAACACCACACAAAAGAACAAGAAAACACAGGATAAAGACACAGTAAAGAAAACACGTATATGCAGCTCCTACACTTCCAAATGCTCCCTCTTCGCTCTTCCTCACCCTATTTGCAGTGTTACATACACTCTATATTTTGGAGATACTGACCACATTGACGGATATGTCCACGTATTGGCTGGTGATTTTATTTCCTATATATACCATACAAGTGGTACTCATTGACTAACTTCATAAGCTAATTTGTTCATAACTGTAAAATTTCACACCGTACCGAGTTAGGTGGTGAAACGGATGCATAGAAAATTCTGGACGTTAGCAACACTTGTGGCCAGCATGGACACCTTTGCCAAACATGAAGCGGGCCGGAGATCGCTTGCGGTAAACCTATTTTTTCGTGAAGGAGGAAAGACAGTGACCATGCAAGAACTGCATTAGTCACTCAAAAAGCAGGGAGAAAGGCAAGCAGTCCTCTTCCTTCCAACGTGGATCAGCTGTGCCGCATTGCCAAGCCTCGTGAAGGATGTAGCCGCTTTATGTTCGCAGCCAATACGACAGGAAATGAAAAGTCTGCATATGTTACGACAGGAAATGAAAAGTCTGCATATGTAAATATGTTAAAGTAGATACATTTCAAGGTGTACAAAGACATTGAAAAAATGAACTTAAGATATCAAAATTGTTTTTAAAAAAACAATGCAAGTGGCAGTTGCTCCATCTTCCTTTACTGCACGCTTCTGGTATAAATCACCCCCATAACGGATGTTTTAAACTTGGTGACAGCTTCCAAAATAAGCTTTACAAGTACTACATAATAACATTGTTAAGTCAAAATAAGCTTTACAAGTACTACATAATAACATTGTTAAGTCAAAATAAGCTTTACAAGTACTACATAATAACATTGTTAAGTTTTAAGTTTTAAAGAAACTAAAAAATGTTACACAAAATATAGGCATGGAGCATAAACGGACACAAAGATTCCTAGGAGACGGTAACACTATTTACCCTGTGTAGTTATACAACCTGTTATGCACAGGATGTGTGTTGTCAGAAGGAAAATAGAACATGAAAATTTTTTCACAAAAAAGGATTTAAAATAATGTTATCTTCTTTTAATTATGCAGTCATTGCTCTTCCACAAAATTCTTACAATTCTAGTTCATGAGAAACTTGTTTGCATTGACACCTACGGAAAGGAAAACAATATCTCGTTTATTGCAGGCGAAACTCTTATACAGTAGAACCTCGATTTTACGTTTTTCTGGGGACCAAGCTGAGAAAACTTAAAATGCAGGAAAATGTATAATCGAGAAAAATTTTATAACATTTTGTTTTGTTGGGACCATCAAGATTGAATGTATAATGTGGGAGAATGTAAAATCCGGGAATGTGAAATCGGAGTTCCACTATATATAGCACGTGAATGGTTCTGAAGAAAAGCTGTGATTATATTATATTGAACTGTGTGTGCACTTCCTTCCAATATTGCTCTGAGATTTCGTCGAAGTCCAATTTATGCACAGAATGGTTAATCTGGACTGGACCTACAGTTTAAAGTGGAATCCGAACCACTATGGGCCTCAGCCGGTTATCAAACTTGGGACTCCTTGATTACAACACTGCTCTGAGTTCAAGAAGTTCATTCTTGTGTCAGGTGCAATTTAAAAGTTATAGTTTTGCTTATCAGAAGGTGCAGATCATGAAGTTGTTTTAACTCTTGTTTTTCCTTCTGAAGATCGAATTTTGTTATCGTCAAATTGGAACAGCATTGCAAGATTCAAAACAATGACTTTTCCTTTGCGCTGGATGATTGATTGATTTGCTCTATTTTGCTTCACTTTTTGTGACACTTTTGGCTAATTTGCAAAGATGGGGATGAGTGATGATATGATGAATGGACACACAAACAGACATGCCCAGGCCAGGATTCGAACCCAGGACCCCTGGCATTGTAACGCGATATGCAAACCATCCGCCACGGGGGCCAGCCTTTGCGCTGGATGAGTTATTGTTGTTATCTGCAAGCGACAGCTTTGCAGACTCTAGACGAAACAGTGGCACCAGCTGCAGCGTAAAAACAACAAGACCAGCGGGGAGTTAGAGTAACAGGTGGCAAAAGAGAAAATCCTTCGCAATTTAAAGATAACGCAACTGTTGAAGAGCAAACTTTTATCAGCAGTGTGAAGAGGAAATGATCCTTGCTTTACGTTTTACCATGCAACAGACAATAATACGGGCAATATTTCCTATGCAGACAGCTGCATTAAAATAAAAAAGGGGTACCTGAATTCTGCAATTATCACATTGCCGTGCATACCAGTGGCGGGGAATGAGCTGAGATGGTGGGGGTCACTTTTTATTTTTTACATGTCCTATGGTTTTTGATTGTTTTCAAGAACGTATCCAGAACTGGTTGATTCATTTTAGACGTAAAAGGAAAAGAGGAGGGGTCCACTTCAACCCTCGCCCATAATCAGCTCCTGTGCACAGACGAGCAAGAAAATCGTGGATGAAATAATCGGCATAAATCTTTATCAGCGTCTATAATATTCTCCTTACTCTGATTTTGCCGAAATCACAAATCCGTAATAAATAGCATTGGTCATCAAAAATTGTTCACAAAATCAAATAAAAAAAATGCCATCAAATCAAAAGATTAGGCGTATTCAGAAAGTAAGTATCCCACTTGCACACAGGTGGCAGGCCATGCTCATGCCCTGGCTAGTGAATGTCCTAGAAGACGCCTTCCGAAAGTCCTCAGTAGCGTCGCGGCACAGATGAAACATGGTGGCTCTTATTCCATCTCCCGCCGCATGCGAGGTTCGTTCGGTGATCAAGTTCTTAAATGCACAAAACATACAGCCCATCGAAATTCATCGTCAGCTGTGCCAGGTGTATGGGCCAGACGTCATGAGCAAGCACATGGTGCATCGTTGATGGAGGACATTTAATGAAGGCCGGCAAAATGTGCATGACGACAAGCGCAGCGGGCAGCCATTGGCCGTTATGGACGAGTTTGTGGAGCAGGTGCAGTAGCGCATATTGGAGGATTGTTGCGTCACAATCACGGAACTCAACAGACATTTTCTGCAGATTTATCGGTTGTTGTTGAACGACAATGTTACCAAATGCCTCTTGTTCCGGAATTGTGTGCCCGGTGGGTGCCGAAACAACTGACGTCCAAACACAAAGGAAATTGCATGAGCACAGCGCTGACATTTCTGCAGCGTTACCATGATGATGACGATTTTCTCAACTGAATCATCACAGGGGATGAAAAGTGGATTGCATACAGCACCCCAGAAAGCAAGCAGCAGCTCATGCATTGGCATCACAGTGGATCTCCATGCAGGATGAAGTTCAAACAGACTGTGTCGTCGCGAAAAGTGATGTGCACCATGTTCTGGGACAGACAAGGCTTTCTGCTCATAGAGTCTCTGCCCAGAGGTGAAACTGCGTAAGCTAACCGTTACTGTGAAACACTGGGGACATTGCGAAGAGCCATTCAGAATAAGGGACGCGGTGAGCTCAGTGCCAGGGTGACCATTCCGTCACTCCGTTGAGCACACACCTCCTTCGGTCTGGGAGACGAAGGATGTTGCCATTCCATTGTTGTCTTCTTATGTTCTGATTCATAGAAATGAACCCAACTTTCAATACGATGAAGAAATGCCTCACCATCAGCTTCATAATGGCGCAAAAGCTCCCTGCACACATCAACACATCTCCCAATTTCCGGTGTGGAAACGTTTCATCAGAACCCACCTCGCACACATTTTCCTGAACCTCAGTATGTCACGACTTATATGGTGAGGTGATCCTACACTTATTTCCATCTGGGAAGGAATTTCACTGATAGTAATATGCCGGTTCTCCCGTATCAAGTCCTCCACTTGAGCAATGTTGCTTTCCGTGACTGCAGTGACAGAGCGAGCTGGATGAGGAGAATCTTCAACACTGGTTATGCCCTGTTTGAACTTCCCACTCGTAGATTTGTGATCGACTCATACAGTTGTCACCGTATGTGGTGATGAATTTCTATTGGTTTCACGCCTTCACTCAACAAAAATTTCACAACACTTCGCTGCTCCAGGTAAGGGTGCCGCCATCTTGTGTAACTGTTTCCCAGCATCCAGTGCACGAGGCATGAGTGACAGCCTCAGCTATGAATAGCTTACAGATGGCTTCATGCAATAACAAACATATAACAATCACTGTCGTATTTTAGATCTTTTTATACTACTTTTCTGGTTATTTATTGAATGCACCTTGTATCTTCCGATGTGTGCAGATATTTTGCTGAATTGTGCATTTTTGTGATAAAAGCATGAAACTTCAAATGTAGTTTAATATCAGTCTTAATATAATTTTAAAGATTGGAGGCATTTAAAATACCCTGTTGTTCAGCAATGGCGGACGTATTAAAAATGACGGCTGATTTATTAGTATATCTCTTGACACAAGCGGTGTAAACGAACTTCTATTGGTCCTGTTTGAAGATTTATCTCTGTTATTGGTCAAAGAAAAGGCCTACGAAAGCATTCTAAATGCATATTAATGACGAAAAATACCTTGATTGCCTACGTTTAAGGGGTGCATCTTTCAAGATTGTTTATAATATAACTGAGGTTGGCAAATTCTCCTTACCTATTTCCTGGCAAAAAAGAAGAAATGAAAGTTTTCCAAGCAAGTCCCCCTCTCCCGTATACTCTCAATTGTCCACATAAATTTTTGTGGAGGAAGGGAGAACAAAGACACCTCAATTGGCAACCGTGCGTTTGTTTCCCAATCATAAGGCAGGAGTTCAAGGTCGCATGGTGAATGAGACTGCTGCAAAAGCAAGGGGGAGGGGGAGGGGAGGGAGAGGTTGCCTAGCATATACAGACTTCTGGCTGGGTTTGGAAAATATATAAAGTGGGAAAAAAGAGTTACAGTAAACATAAGATTGAGGTAAACGTCCTAATGTTCAACATATTCATGCAGGGAATTGGCTGAACGGATTAAGCGGATAAACCTTGCTTGCATCCCCCCCCCCCCCCAAACACACACTTCACTGTCTATTTCTCGTGATTTTGTGTATTTATAATAATGATTTAGACTAGATCAGTGCAATACAACAAACTTTGGTGCATATGTAGTACTCCTTTTCTTTCTTTGTGTACTTAATTTTATCATTTTAATTATCTTTCAATAATATGTTTTTCTCAGTTATAAGTTTCTTTCCTTCCATCTCCCATAAAACGTATAACTGAGATTTCACTGTAATATGAAAATGATATCCAATATGAATCAATTTGGAATCTGGCCATACAATGTAGTTGTAATTTGGGTCCCTCTTATCATTTTTTGCTAAAAAATAAGCAGGCAAATGCATACCTGTGCTGAAGTTGTTTCCTCTTGGGGTTGCTCTTCATCAGGAGCCTGATTACCAGCTCTGGTGCTCTCCACTTCTTTCACCAGCACCTGCACCTAAAATGAGAATTAAAGAATTCAGGAACAAACAAATACGTATTCTCATGTTTGGAACTGACCATGTGGAAAGGCAGCATGGAATCTTCTTTCTCTTGTGGGGTCACAGCCTTCAGAACTTGCCAGCGAGTTCATCCCATGGGGTACGAAAGTTTAATTTTAGATATCAAAGGCAGATCATTACACAGGGTAGCCACTCTAGGACCACGATAAAATTCAAGTATAATTCCCAGATTTCAAGGTGAACTTTCCAAAGATTCAAGGCTATAAGCAGATGTTTCCTCTATTTTAACCTTACGTATTGCCACATCTCATCCACCCCACACACACACATATACAAATATATTAACTATATAAAGGGTGTGTCATTCCAATGTATCCAAAAAAAATACTTACTCAATGCAATTAAATGGCACACACGAGTATATTCAAAATATTTAACTTAAGGTGCAGAGCTTACTTTCAACAGTGCTATGTGAAAAAAAAAGATAAGACCACAGGAATGTTCCAAAATACAGAGTGTGGTGGCTGGAAGTCTCTCTCATCAGTCTAGCTGTGAACTAGAGGTTTATTAGTTCCCTATGAGTGAATAGCTCCATGTTCTTTGATCCTTGTGCTACTTCATAAGAAACTAATACAGTGAATTTTTCTCCACACATGTGAAAAAATTTCAACTTGTATTAATCCAAATCTCATTTCATTTATACATATTCATAAATGCTCTGAGGCACGTTTTCGCAGTTCACCTTTTATTTTTATCAAGGAAGGAAAATAAAAAAAATGCTTTGAGCATTCCGCATGAGGATGAAATGGGCAGATCCTGACAACAAGCACACTGTTGCCAAACAGATTCTCGCTAAATGCTGCCTTCCCCAGAGTTTGGACACAATGTGTAAGCCATGCACATTAACAAAGGAAGCAACTGCAGTTCTCCTTTCAAGCTGTCCCCAGGTTGTCAGCCAGCTCTTACAAGGAAACAAGTCAAGGTCAAGTTAAAATAACATCCACACTCTCTCCTAGTTCAATATTTTCTCCTTGGTTTATGCCAAGTGTCTACTTCAAATTAAGTGTAACTAGTTTTGCCAAAGGGTCTTGTATAAAAATACTTTGAATTAAAAAAAATATCCACATTTTGATTTATCCTTATGGAAATACATTAGAAGTCCTATCTTAACAGCTGGGGAATGTAAAGAACTTCGAATTAAAGGATACTTCGGCCAAGCATCATCCAGTTTACATTCTCTTTCTGAGAGAGAACTTCGTTAGGAAAGTTGAAATGAGAACTTACTTTGTAATAATTTCTCCAAGTACATGTTTTACAGTTATTTTATCACAACAAAATGGCAGACTTTTGCACTAAAGAACTGATTATTTATGAAAATAACGGATCAACGACATTATCAGCAATCTTACTTATGATGTACCATACTGACTTGCCTAGATAGCAAATACCTTTTATATCAAACTGTAGATGTTACTCTTTCTACAGGTAAAACGCCAATAAGTGCAGAAGGTTCACTCACTTGTCTTCCCAAATCTTGATTCTCTTCTTTCAGGCGTTCACATTCTCTCGAAAGGTGGCCAACTGTCTTTCGAGCTTCAGAAACTTCGTGGCGACATTGCTCACATTCTGTCATCATTTCATCTATTTGCTTCCCCAGAGTGAAGTTGGTTTTCACTGCTGTTTCATACTCTTCATGCTGTTTCTTCAATAAAGGTGCCCTGCTTTCAATTTCCTGGAATAATACAATAAAGACAACTTGTCACCAGTATCCACCATGTACACATTGATATCTTTACCAACACAGTTAATTTCTACACATAATGACAATTAATTATTGCATTTTGAAAATAACATGGAATATGTCCCACATCGCTTTACATTTTATGTATTCTCAAAATTACATTATAAGAGCTACGGTGGTCTAGTTGGTATGGCATCTAACTGCCACGTGGGAGACCCGGGTTTGATACCAAATTTTTTGGCCTTGTCCCCACATAAATCAAATCAGCGCTCACCCAGTCTCAAATCAATGGGTAACTGGGGGGGTAACCCTGGGGGTAAAGGCAGCAAGAGCATGTTGCTGATCACATCACATCCAAAATGTCAGAGATCAAGAATGTATGGGGCCCTACCCCCACATACCCTAAATGTGCCTTCATGGCACGGTGCTATATGCACGGGGAACATTTACCTTTACCTTACACTGTAAGATTAGAAACATTAGAAGATTAGAGATTTAAAAATGTATAAAAGTTAAATTACTGTTTCTTTTTTGGTTAACATGGCAACATTGCATAAGCATGCATTTCATTCTTGATGGACACAACAAGAGCTTTATGAGTGACTTTTCTTGAACCTGAATTGTGCTTTATATTACACCCATAAGTTTGGTGTTCCCTTTTATTTTTGTTTTTACTGTTTTAACTGTCTTTTAATAATACGTTTCTCTCAGTTGCACATTATTTTTCTTCAGTCCCTCAAACTTATACAGTGAAACCCTGATATTACGTTTCCACATTCAGGGTGGCTACAAACAAGCAGAAATGAAATTCCCTGACTTTTCCAGGTATTCCAGGACAAAATTTACATTTTTCCCTGACAATTACAAACTAAACTAAATCAATGTTTTTGCAAATGAAATAATAAACTCATACAGATTCAGATATGGATTTGTTAAGTACCAATATTATCTTCTATGAAATTGACTTAATTTCTTCATTCTCTATGATTTGAATTCAAACTGCAAAATAGTGAATTTGGAAAATCATTACAATTCACAAGCTAGGGAAGGATTATGGAATTTTATCATACACAGTAAGTTTAAAATAAAATACCTGATTATTTTTAAAGTTACGACTAAATGAGATAAGAGTGAAGAGTGATTGATTAAGAAATACAATTTGTAATTTATCAGTCTCCTTATACATTCTCGGTATTATATGTTGATATTTCCACTGAGGTTTGGAACCCTCTGCATGCAAGAACCATGAGTGCGGACTGCGGACTCATTTTTCAATGCATAAAGCTACTTCTCTCCTCTCTGTAAAGCAAACAACTTAACTCTTGCATATAAGTGAAACAATTGAAACGAACAAAATAAAGTGTCATATTTCCTTACATTATCAATGGGATTTCTGCTTCAGTACAGTATATCCAAGTGAAGTACTGTGAAACTGACAACATGCAGTTATACCATTATTGCTGACGAAAAGGGTATGTACAGTAGGCATTAGAAATTTAACGCAAGGAATTTATAGAATTGCATTGTATAGGTACCTGATTTAGCTAACCACACATTAAAACAGGAAAACACTAATAATAAAAGCTTCTGAAAGTTCATATACGAGCGGCATCCTGAAAAAAGCTCCAATGGTGCCTATACACAGCACTAGTGGTCGGAGAGCGACACACACACACATGCAGGCAGGAAGAAGTGGCATGTAACTGTAATCTGCTACAGTTGCAATGTAGCCGTTTTAGGACAGTTCTAGGTTAAAGATTGCAGCTCTCATACAGTCTCCCAACGACTGTGACGTAGCCTATATTGCACGCTCAGAATTTGGCACAGAGCCACCAGCAATCGTGTGAGGTGTGCAGACCGGACGTCGTGAGTGACAGTATGGTCAGACTATGGTGCAGACAATTCACGGAAGGCCAAGTGAATGTGCACAACCCCATACAGCTGAGTACACACGGGCCCTTTGCATCACTTCAGGTGAGAGATCTTGGACCACTAACTGTACAGTCCTGGCCTTGAATGTACAGACTTTCATCTCTTTGTTTAACTGAAGAGGTTTCTGACAGAGCAAGGATTTGATACCTACACTGCAGTAGAGATAGTTCCAGTCTTTGCTGTCAGACACATATACCATTAGTGTCATGCTACGACAAATGCCATAACAACGGCACAACGGTGGTGATTATGCCGAAAATTAGGTTAGGACTCAACCGTTACTAATGCAAAAAATTACAACTGATATTCTTGTTTTATTTATGCCTAATCGGTAGGGACCTTGATATTTTGTTATTTTTTTTTCAAATTGGTGTAATTTCTTATTTTTTATTTTTTACTATACAGTGTTATTTTTCCCAAAATTCATGTTTTCATTTTAGCGCATTTTCTGGCAAATGTATGAAGTTATACCTTCATGGTGTTTCTAAACTACTGTTTCAAATTGTAAGTCACATGGCTTACGCCTCTTCGTGAGTTTGATATTTTGAAAGTTATTTTCCATACCCCTTTTTTTAATTTTAAGGTAAGAATTTTAGATAATGGAATTTTCCCCGTATATACTGAAGGGTGTATAATGACCATAAGTGGCGACGCACCCAAAAAATTAAAATCAATCAATCTCACGTGACAGATACCGGTATATTATGGCACCAAAAATTGACATTATCTTTTTTTGACTTGTTAGTGTTACGTTTTCCAAATTCGCGTTTTTGTTTTAGAACATTTATCTGCCAAATAAACCGAAACTTAATACTCCATTGTGCTTGTAAACTATTATTTTAAATTGTAGGTCACATGGTCTACATATTTTCGTGACAGTTTGATATGTTGGAACAGATTTTTGAGGAAGTAAAAGTAAAGTGCTCCCCTGCACTTTTAAATGAAGGTGTATAGGGGTTTGGAATTAGGGCCCCACACTTTCTTGATCACGGCTGAAGGTGGGGGTGATGTGATCAGCACCACGCTCCTGGCTACCTTTATCCCTCAAAGTTTCCTCAAGGTACCAGCTTCATATGATGCTGGGTGTGTGCTGGAGCAGTTTGAATAGGTGGAAAACATCCTGGTTCTCCCCCGCAGGGGATCGACCCAGGATCTCTCGCATAGTAGTCAGACGCCCTAACGACTGAGTTCCATTATTACTCGCTCGACAAATGCCGATGGTGCGACTCAATGTGATCAAAAGTATTCAGACACACAGCGAAACGTGTGTTTATCATAGAGGGTGACACAGTACTGCCATCTACCGCGTGGAACACATAGTCAGCGAACTCAGTAGTCTGCACACAGTGTGAGACAGCAGTAGGTACGGGATGGTCTGAGGAACTCACAGACTTTCAACGTGGTCAGTTGGTTGGGTGCCACTTGTGTAGGAAGTCTGTGTGTAAGATTTCCACCCTCCTAAACATCCCTCTGTCCACTGTTTCCGCCCATGTTGCCCATGTTGACCTCCAGAGACCATCGAGTGTTGAAGAGGGTCGTACAGCATTATCGTCAATCATCAATCGCCACCATCACACAGGAATTCCGAACTGCATCAGAATCTACTCCAAGCACCATTACTACTTGGTTTCCATGGCCGAGCAACTGCCCATAAGTCAAACATCACACACACAAATGCCAAACGCTGCCTCGTGTCGTGCAAGGAGCGTCGAAACCGGACCATAGAACAGTGGAAAACCTTTGTGTGGAGTGATGCATCACAGTACACAATGTGGCGATCCTTTGGTAGGGTGGGGGTGTGGCGAATGACTGGTGAACAACATCTAACAGCCTGTATAGTGCCGACAGTGAAATTCGGAGGTGGCAGGGTTACAGTGTGGTCATGTTTCTTCTGGATGGGGCTTGACCCCCTTGTTGCTTCACATGGCAATGTCACGGCACAAGATTACGTTGACATTTTAACAGCTTTCATCCTCCTACCATCGAAGACCAGTTCGGAAATGACCATTGTGTCTTTCAACACGACCGAGCACCCGTTCATACTGCAGGGCTTGTGGGGGTGGTTTGATGACAACAACATCCCACTAATGGACTAGCCTGCACAGAGTCCTGATTTGAATCCCATAGAACATCTGTGGGATGTTTTGGGATGCCGACTTCGTGCTAGACCACACCGATCCACATCAATACCTCTTCTCATTTTGGCACTCTGCGAGGAATGGGCTGCCTATCCTCAGGGAAGCTTCCGGCACCTGATTGAAAGTATGCCTGTGAGAGTGAACGCTGTCATCAAGGCTAAGGGTGGGCCAACACCGTATTGACTGCCAGTGTTTCCGATGGAGGGTTGCCCAAACTTGTACTTTATTTTCAGGTGGGTGTCCGGATACTACTGATCACATAGAGTAGCTTGGTAATTCAAAATATATATCTCGTGCGACAAATACAAAGATGTGGCTCCCGTGTGACGGTAGATATGCACTCGAGCTCCTGTTAGAACCCTGCCACTTTGCTCTGTGATGCCAAAAATGGTTTTGATAGAAGTTGAAAACAATCGTGGGAAATACATGATTTAATGTGGCTGTCGGAATTATTCCATGTACGTATAACTCTATAGTTTACTCTTGAGTAAAATGTTGGAAAACTTTCATGTTCTATGTACACTTCGCAACATCTTATTTGACCGCCCTGAAAAATTTCAAAGTCCGGAATTCGTAAATTTGGCAGCATAGCGCTTCAGAGCCAACTAAGAGTAGCCAACTTTGTAACATTTCTTCTTCCTGAATGAAAACGCTCTTGCGATTTTTTTCATTCTTTCACATTCCATAAAGTAAAGATACCCTAAAGCAGTAATAAAATATATGAGTAGACAAAAAAAATGTTAAGTAGAAATACGAATGTTGAAAATATTACAAGATTCTTCGTTCTGAATTTGAAAATAGGAAAATGTATGTGCATTGTGAAACACTGAAAAGGTTTGCGGTCACATCTGAATGCAAGAAGGCAAATTTATGATGATTTTATGCGAAATGTTTAGAAAAGATACTTTGCACAACACCACACGATTCAGCTAAGTGTGTCTTTTCTTTGGTTCTTGGCGAAAAATGGTTCGAAACTCCGGCACAATGTTGCTTCAACTGAGATTAACGTGTTTTACTGAGCTTTCTGTTAGCAATATCCTGGAGTAGTTGGTTAGATGACAACACTTTCGCTTTTTTTACTGTTTTCGTCAAGATCGAAACATCGTAGGTTCAAATCCCACCCTTTCCTTATTATTTTTTCCTTTTTATTTACAGAGTACGAAGTGTTCTAATAACGTAATATAATATTATATGATATTACTGTAAATATGTATGCGATGCATGCTCAGTGGCGGCGATTGGGTTTCAAAACTGATGGGGCAAGGTGGGGGAGGGGGGAGGGCAAGGACAGTTTCTTTCCCTTGGTAGAAAATGTTTAGCATAATGCTGGGTCATCTGCCCCTCCACACTCCATAATCGTTGCCACAGTGCATGCCTCAAATAATGCTTCTACTAATGTTTTTAATCTTTCAGTGATTGGCAGGATTTTAGGAAATACTTTTCCTTTCATTCAACTGTTATAAGTTAACACATATTAAGAACTTACATGTCAACTTTCTGCATCCGGAAATGCTGGACATAAACCGCATAAATATCAACGGAAATATCCAAGAAACGTAGATAAGCATTCTTGTCCAAAGCCGTTTACTTCCCGAAAAATATTTTGCAAAAAAGTAGGTTTGAACCCATGACCTTCCATTCCATAAGCAAACGATCCCCCTACACCACACGGTTCACGTTATTTTATGCACCCTGTTCTGATCCCACTTTAAACTGTAGGTCCAGTCCCGATTAGCCTTACTATGCATAAAGTTGACTTAAAACACCAAATCAAACAATTCATCTCCTTTCAGAGTGGGCCTTCTATGATACTGTAGTCGGCCAGCATCCGAAAATACAGTTCTGCTTCGCGTATACCAGAGTGTAATTGCATTTAATATTGTGACTAATTTTACTTTAAAACTACAGATTAAAGCGATAATAGTGTCCAGAAAAAGAACCTCAAAGTAGATCTTCACACAAAGTATTTTAATCCATTGCCAAACATTTCAGTTAAGAATAATATTATGCTTTTCCATTGACCGTATTTTCGATTCATAGTGAATTTGCTAAAAGGACCATGTCAAGAAATCTAAATATGTAATTTTTACTAGTAAATGCATTTAAAATTCACGAAACAACAAGGGAGGAGAAAAATAAACCTCAAAAATAAGCAAAAATGCAACAAAAACTGTTAAAAATACTGACAAATAATCTAAAAGCCAAAAAAGGCTGAAAAATGCAAAAACAAAATGTAAAATAGAAAGTGTTTTCCGGCTCTAAGTGAAGGGAAACGGACATGATATCAGGTTTAGCATTGATTTTAAGGGTCAGAAAAGAAGTTGATTTTTCATCAACTTCCGGACTCTAATTAGTAATTATGACAATTGAAAAGGTTGGAGGTAGCTTACTTAAAATTCTCTTTCTAAGGGATCGTATTGTCCCATATCTCCACTTTATAATACAGAAAAAAATCAAGTTCATATTTCGAAAATGACTTGGAGTTTTCCACAACGAAAATATGTTTTTCATAGTTTGAAGTTCGTTAGTATTATCTTTCAAGGTTTCCATTGTTTTCATTTCAAACATATTTTATATTTCATACGTTCGTTCCTCTCTCTTTTCATACAGTCTTTGGAAAAAAGCTGAAGTTTCTTGTCAAACGGGGTCTGCTTCAAATTACTCCTTTTTGCTCTCCTGTTCCTACTTTAAACAAACAACAACATACTTCGTAACTAAACGATTTCTTGTTCATATCATGGAATTTTTACACAATTTACAAAATATGAGGGAATGCCAATATACATGTTCATCATTTTTCACTTTCAGCGTTCTCGATTTTATCTGAATTCGTTTCCTCATGAAAATTGCCATGAGGAAATTAAAGAAATGACATTATGTGTGAATTGGTTTCTTCAAACTGGTAGCAAATTTTAACATGAGCTAGCTGGAGAAGAGGTAGCATGCTTGATATTCGCGAGGAAGGTCGTAGGTTCGATTCTCCACCTAGGCAGGATTTTTTTCAGGACTATATCGTTGGGTGTAAAGTTTATCCATCGGGCTAAGAAGTTAACATTGGTCTCTGTATTTCACGAGAGGAAAGGAAATAGTAAGAGAAAGTTATTTCGATGATAGAAGGAAGTCACATAAAAAAGGTAAAGTGTTCCCCTGTGCATAGCACCACGCCATGAAGGCGTATAGGGGGTGTGGGGGTAACGCCCCACACTTTCTTGATCCGGTCGTGAGTGGGGGTGATGTGATCAGCATCACGCCCCTGACCGCCTTTACCCCCCAGGGTTTCCCCCCAGGTACCCATGTTATTCGACGCTGGGTAGGCGCCGGGGCCGCTTCCACCGTTAGAAAAGTTCCCGGATTTGAACCGGCCGGGGATCGAACCCGGGACCTTGAGCATGGTAGTCAGACGCGTTACCGACTGAGCCACCGCGGCCTCGAAGGAAGTCACATGCCACGTGGAATGCACAGAATCAAGTTACATAGAGCTAAGTCTGTAATGGTGGTTTCAAATATTGCAAAGTTAGTGCGGAAAGTTTGTTATATCGGACACTCGTACTTTCTGTTCAAAGAAGACAAACATTTTAGATACAAAGCAGTGAGGAATTAATGATCATTATGAGGTTTTGAATTTTTTGTTTGTCACTCACTATATAAATACTTATTAGTAGTTTCTTATCGAATCGGCCTCCGTCGCAATAATAATTTACTTATGTTAATTAACTATTTACTATTAGTTTTAGACGCATGGTAAGATGGTGGTGAGGGGATTGAAAACAGTCATTACGAAGGAACGGACATACAATTACCAATCTTAGCAATTTGAACTCATTAAATGCTCTCCTTCCTTACAGTACTGCACTACATCACTACTTAACATAACTGTATATCTTTTTTTTAGTATATCGAAATCAAATAATAAATATTTTAGGTGTCAGTGAAGAACACACAATACATAACTTAAATAACATTACATTTTGCATTCTGAATACATATATGTGATTTGTGAATTAATCATGATGTGTGTGTTTACACAACATATGAACAATAACTAAAAAGAAAAGTTTTAACTTTAAATTCTGGAAATCTCCAACTTCTAAGGGGAAATATGCGCAGAATGGACGTCCCTCAAATGTGCATCGGATTAATTTTTTAAATATTCTAATATCAACGGTATCTGTTCAGCAAACAAAAAAAAAAAAAAAAGAGGGTGGGATTTGAACCCGCGACCTTTCACGCTTGATGAAAAATAAGAAGAGCAGCACCAAACCAACTGCTCTGTGTTAACTTAATGACGTTACACCCTTAAAAACATGTTGACGTTTATGAAGATTCCCACCTTCCTGTGTTTCAAGCAGATTTTCTCGACAAGTCGTGTAAAATATATGTTTTTGAGAACTGTTCGATATTATGCAAGGTATTGTAAATAAAATGTCGCATAAAACTCTCACAAATTTGCTTCTATCTGCACAAACTTGATGGCAATTTCCTCCAGGTGGAGAAATACTCTATTCAGTGTTTCAAACCCCCAAAATTTCAATTCGAGCAAGCAGAATCGTAAGTATCCCTCAAGGTTCTTTTTACAATTTATTATTTTTGTTTGATTGTGTATTATAATAGCGGTTTGTAGTTTCTAAGTTCATGGAAAGTGTTAAATTGAAAACCTCTCACCGCAGCGTTTTTTGTCTAGTGGAAGGACCTACTCAAAGTTGGCTACTCTCACCTGGAGCCGAAGTGCAATGTTGCTAAGTTTACGATTTCGGGACACATAATTCTTTCGGGCGATCAAATAAGATGTTGCGAAGTGTACACAAACATGGCCTAGAAAAGACAAGAATATTGGATTTCATGGAATTTTACGTTGTTTTAGGACATTTCTTTAAAAAACGTCACTAAAAATGCCAACAATTCGCATTTTATGCCAAATTTGCATTATTTCGATATTTCGAACGGGCAAAAAATGTGTCCAGACATCACTGCACATTCCTAAACATAACTTCGCAGCAATTACCATTTTTCACGGTTTTCACGTGAAAATCAATGTCCCTACTAATCGGAAATTACTCTCTGGCCACCCCTCGTATAAATCAGTAGATGGAAAGTGAAAATTTAGCAGGGCTGGCAGAGAAAAGTCAATTCTTGAAGAAAGTGATTTGCTTTTATGATTGAATGATTCGAGTAAATATGATATTAAAATATTTACGTATTTATTATTAGTATTTTATTTCATAATATTGGACATTAACTTCCCTCAGTGAGAGATTAATGACCATCTCTCACGAGTTTAAGCAGACAGGATAGAAAGTGGCGTTAATTTCATTGCAATACTAGCGTTGCAGTAAATTTGAGGTTGGGAGCATGCACTTGCCAATTTTTATAACTTTCACCAATGCAGATTTATGATTCACTTTTTCATGATAGTATTCAATATATATCCCGTTTGGTTGGATTCTTCTTGATATCTAAGAATAGTGAAATGTCATTGTAAACGTATGTTAACTTGTTCGAAACCAGTAATACGTCAGGATGATGAAAGAAAAACCTTTGTAAGCCCTGCTACATTAAATAAGGCAAAGTGTGCCAGAAGAGTAATAAAATTCCAGCAGCATATTTGCAGTCTAAAGCTCTTCTTGTTTATGCACGTGATTTTTGTTGGATGTTGCAGTCCATGCAATTTCTGTCGCACGTTGTAGTGAGATACTTTGTCAGGTGGCGATATTCGACAAAAATTGTATGTATCAATGGAACCTAGTTGTTTCCATCTTCCTTCAGTTTGCCCAACAAACAACGATGTCCGACAACTATCGGACGGCGCCACCCGCTCTTATCCCCTCCATCTGTTGACAAGTCCCCTTATTACTCCCATACGGACAAGAGAAAATTATAATTCAATGCATTTTCCACGTAATATTTAGAGGCTTAACCTTTACTCCCCCGATGCTACCATATGGTATCATCAGAGTAAGGTCGTACTGGCCCGATGATACCATATGGTATCATGGTGCTGATTACGAAATGAATGTGCTTTTTGGACCTTCATACTCTTATGTTTGGGTGGAAACTATGACACAGGTCTGGAGTAAGCCTGGGAAATTCATATTGATGACCAACCTCCCCCCCTCTCCGGAACATATCCATGCCACATTTCCGAACAGAGTATCACCTTTTTGGCTCATTATTATACTTGTATGGCAGCCAAAAACATGAAACATGTTTCATTCTCTTGAGAAATGTCCATTATTTGAAAAGAATACTAAAGTTCGCGCCTTCTTCCCAAATAGCGAGAGAAGGGGGGCAAGCTCCAGATTTTTTTATTTTTTTCATTGAAAATCGGGGGTCGCGCCCCCAAAACCATCTTTCTCGGTTCGGCGTTCTAAATTGTACACGGTTGCATGCTCTGATGTTTTAGCTGCAAAACAAATGTTATCCGAAGTAGATTGCTCCCATAGTGTCCGAGTTATTACAATTTTCTGAGCAATATGCAAATTACCTATTTTTCATAAAAACAGAGTTTCACATTTTGTATTATTATTCAACTTCAATGGCACCCAAGAACATGAAACATGTTTCATTCTGTTTGGAAAGTCCATTCCTTGAAGAGAATACTAAGGTTTGTGACTTCTCCCCAAAATAGCAGGTGAAGAGGCGGCAAACTCCAGATTTTTTATTTTCTTCATTGAATTTCGGGGGTCGCACTTCCCAAGCTCAGTTCCTCGGTCCGGCGTTCTGAATTGTACACGGTTGCATGCTCTGATGTTCTAGCTACAAAACAAAACTTATCAGAAGTAGATTGCTCCCATAGTGCCAGAGTTATAACAATTTATCTCCAAAAATGCAAATTACCTATTTTTTGTAAAAAAAAATAATCACATTTTGGCTTATTATTAAACTTGTATGGCAACGATAAACATGAAACATGTTACGTTCTCTTGGGAAATGTCCATTATTTGAAAGGAATACTAAAGTTCGCGCCCTCTCCCCAAAATAGCGGGGGAAGAAGGGAAAAACTCCAGATTTTAACGTTTTTTTCCATTGAAACTCGGGAGACGTGCCCCCCAAGCCCCCATTCCTCGGTCCGGTGTTCTGAATTGTACACAGTTGCATGCGCTGATGTTTTAGCTGAAAAACAAAAGTTATCCGAAGTAGATTGCTCCCATAGTGTTTGAGTTATAACAATTTTCCTCCAAAGAGTGTTCGAATTTAGAATTCCCGCCAAGAAGCCAGGGCGAGAGAAATTTCTCTCTCTCTCTCTCTCTCTCTCTCCCCTGCCATCACTGGTTTCTGGCGCCGTGGTTGTGTTGCGCATAAAAGGGGCCTAAAAGTTGAGGCCGAAACTTACGAACGAGATTTTCTGTTCCTGTGCAGAGTTCCATAACGATCTTTTTAAATAAATAAAAAAGTCAATGAAGACGAAATTCCCTGACATTTCCCTGACTTTTTTGACACCTCAAATTCCCTGACTTTTCCCGGTTTTCCAGGTTTTCCAGGTCTGTCGCCACCCTGCACATTATACGTTTTCCCGTTTAATACGTTCAGCCATCCATGTCCCGGCAAAAGGCTATGTTAAATAATAGGTCGCTCACCTCGATCTTACGTTTGCTGTAACTCCCGTTTCCCGCTATATACGTTTTCCACGAAGTGCTGATGTAAAATTTGCCAGAAGGCTGGTCCATTGGCCAGGCAACTTTTTCCTCCTTTTCCTTGCTTTCACAGCTGTTTCATTCACCCTGCGACCTTGAACTTCCAGATGTTCGGTTTTTCATGCGAGAGGAGGGAGCGAAGAGGCATGGTTCCATGGGAGGGGGGTGGAGGGGCCCACATGTTGCATTTGTCCTACCTCCCTTGACAGACAGGAAGGGAAAACTGCACTTCTTGCATTCCCCATGAGGATGAAACTGGCCGATCCTGACAACAAGCACACTGTTGCCAAACAGATTCTCGCTAAATGCTGCCTTCCCCAGAGTTTGGACAGAATGTGCATGACTGACTGAGGTGTCTTTGTTCACCCTTCCCCCTCCACAAAAACGCGAGTGGAAAATTGACATCAGGACTATCGCCATCGGCTTCTTTGCCCAAACACTTACGGAATCTTTCCCAGTTGATGGGAACAAAAAAAAGAGGTGGGGGGGGGGCTTGTTTGTAAAAGCTTTTTTTGTTCGTTGGAAATGGAAAAAAATTTAAAGGATGGAGTCGTTTGGATTCCTAAGGAAATACGATTGAATGTAGTTCGATTATTTTTAATCTGAAGTTTTTTCACAAACGCTATATAATTTGGTTATCAGAATGACGCTGAAAACGCACAAGCTAAAGTGATTATTTTTTTCTATGGGCAGATAGGGCAATATTTTACTCACTGACTGAAAGATATTCTTGTCAAACGAATTGTGTGTGTGTGTGGGGGGGGGTGAAGTTCGGACAAATTTATTCTTCTACGTGAGGCAGAGAATGTTTTCTCTACGTATATTATGTGACTTGCGTGTTGTACAGTGGCGAGGTGTGCGACAATATTTTCTGAGAGCAGCCAATTTAGTGCACATCTAAATGCCATTAAAGTGTGTATTTGGGCCAAAAGAGCATATATTGATTTGCTTTTCTCATTTGCTGGACAGCCGTGGTGGCCTAGTCAGTAGGGTGTCCGACTCCCATGCTGGAGACCTGGGTTCAATTCTAGGGGTGGGTGAACTACGCTGCCACATAAAGCAGCTCTGGAGCTCACCCAGCCTCAAATAAATTTTACCTGGGGGCAACATTGGGGGGTAAGCATGGTGCTGATCACATCCTCTCCAAATTGGCAGAGATCGAAGAATATGTGGGATAAAGGCAGCCGGAGCATGGTACTGACTAGATCATCTCTCACATCCCCCTACATGTGTGTCACGTCATGGTGCAAACTGTACCTTCACCTTTTTCTCATTTACAGGTGGGGGAATGATTTGCTTTCTTATGTGCAAGGAAGAGCCCCCTTACATGAGACATCTTAACCAATTAACATAAAGGTGAAAAGCGATCTCCCGTCTCCTTTCCTCTGACATCTAAAATTACGTTGTTGCTTTTGAACTTGAATGCGCAGTCAACAAACATAGCATATGGCGAGTAAAAAAAAAAATCAACCCTTTTCTCTTTCTTTAATGCCCTGTGTCGGAAATCTTGCTCATATGTCTGAAGCATTGACATGACAGCATGAGAAAGCGTTTAATCAGTGATCCTTCTCCCCCTCTCCCTTCCCTCCTCCTATCTTTCTGCAACTTGGCCTAGAGTCGTTTTCACGTTCAGAAGAGACAACGGGGTTTATGGAGAAACCGCACAGTGTTGCCAATACAGCGCTAGCTCATGTTGCCGGGAAATGATGACCTTCCTTCACAATGAAGGTGTTACATATTTTGTATATATAATGATAATTATATGTAATTATTAACAATGATATTATACTGTGAACGTTACAGTTACCCTTTTTACTATGATCCATTGCGATCACTACACACGCGAGTGTAATGCACTAATATGACACTTCAGAAATCACTTAAAAAAGTAAAAAATCATTGAGAGCTCACACAACTGAAAACACTTTTTCGGGAGAGGGAAAAAGTCTAAACAGACCAAAGCAGATCTCTCACTCAAGTAAGGGGACCCTGGCACATGGGTTAGATTCAAGTTGCAACCCAAACAAACAAATGAGTTATGGCCCACGTGAACTGATAAGACGTGAATGACTCAAGCAAGGCATGTCATATTTCTATGAAGCCCCATATTTTGTCACCTGTTGGAAAGCCTTTCAAAGGTTAATATGGTGTCTATGAATTTATGTGTACGTTGGAAACTGAAAGGTGATCTTCATTTCAGCATTAATGTCGACAGTAATGTAAACGAAAACAACTGTGTATTTGCGACAGCACTAATGTTGCTCACAACAGCAGCATTGGAAATAATTGTCAATTATTAAATTTAAGTAATTTCAATTCTATTATAACAAACTGCATGAAGTTCATATTTTTACTGAATGGAAATAAAATAACAACTGGAAAACGTGGTGGTGATTAGCCGGAATGCTGCGGTGAGTCAGCTCAAGATGGGCAGACAACGTCTCCTTACTTCGCGCGCGGTTCGGGTTAAAAATAAACTCCAAATGCATGGAAGTAATATTTCTGGGAACCTTTGAGTGGTTATAAAAAATAATTTCATTATTTTCTCCACAACTTCGTCGCTGGAAGTTTTTACTTGGAATTACAGAACAAAAAATGGCCAGCGACGACATTTTCTACTGCACGAATATAAAAAATCTCCACATACTTTATTTGAATATTTTTTAATGCAAATATGCTTTAACAGGGTGGCTACAAACAAGCAGAAATGAAATTCCCTGACTTTTCCAGGTTTTCCAGGACAAAATTTACATTTTTCCCTATGAATGCTGACTCATTTTTCAATGCCTCAAGCTACTTCTCTCTTCTCTGTAAAACAAACAACTTAACTCTTGCATATAAGTGAAACAACTGAATCGAACAAAGGAAAGTGTCATATTTCCTTACATTATCGATGGGATTTCTGATTTAGTACAGCATATCCAAGTGAAGTGCTGTGAAACTGATAGTGTTGCTCTCGAGACGAGACACGAGACGGGACAAGCCTTTTGAAATTCGAGACGGGACGAGAAGGAATGCCTTTCTCGTCTCGTTTTCGAGACGAGACACGAGACGGGATGGGACGGCTTTTGAAAAGTCTCGTCTCGTCTCGAATGTCTCGAAAAAATAAAAGCAAAATATTTAATCAGTTGCAAATACTTGTTTGCTTGGAAAAAGGTATTTCAATTAGAAACGTTGATAAGCGCGTGTTAAGTCAAAAGAAGACTGACTATTCTAGAGAGAGTAATGAATGAATGAATACCTAAACTTATTTTCAATACTGTTTCGAAACACAGGGTTACTCCCCATTTTTATTTTTCAATTTATTCCAGGTTAATAACTTTATGTTACGATAGTACTCCAGATACTAATACAATTCTGAATAACATCAAGTAAAAGGGCAAGTAGAGAAGGTGGAAGGAGGGGCCAAAATATCGTGGAGTATCGGAGTCCGAGATTTATCTTGTAAACATAGTCTCAGCTCTATAGGTTGGAAAGATAAACAGACCGACGGATAGGGTTTATTATTATTATTTAATTTTTACATCAAAGGGTGTACAGAAGTGAATGTTATTAGGAAGTAGGAAAAACATTGTGGGAAACATAGCAGTACAAATTGATAAGGAGTTGTTAGGAAAGTTATTAAGGAGTCAAAGATATTAGCAAGACTAAGAGAAGGAGATAATTAGGGACAAATAATCTTGCATTATCCCACTCCGAACAGCTGAGAGCTAAAGAGGAGGAGAAAATACGGGTGTTATGGAAAGAAGTAATTTGGGGATTTTAGTGTTTACAGGGAACCATGACAACATTTTACCACGTGATTATTTGCACGGGTTGCGAAATTTTTAGAATGTTATGGTGACGACGCCAGAGGAGGCAGGGGGACGCCCCATGTCAGACACTTCGCCATCCCCCCCACGCGCCCTCCAACTGAAGTTAATTAAATATCGAATAATAAGAGAGTTCATTCATAAGAGTACGACGATTTTCACCTTTTCAAAGTGGTGTATTCTGCATGATATCACTTTCCTGCTTATAATACCAACTTGATTAACAAATATTAATTTTTTTAGTATATATATAGCTATGTGTATGTGACTTTCGTTCAAGATTCGAGCGCCGACCTGGGCATAGGTGATTTCTCATTCATTTATGTCCTGTAATAGCCGAGATTAACCTAAGTTTTAACCAGTCTTAAGAACTGGGAAAAAGTGTTGAATGTGGATGGTTTTAAAACATCACGAATATTTTCAGGACCACAAGACATCATCTGTAGTACGGGCAAATTATTCTAATCGTGGTCGTTAGTGACAACGCTAATTATTAAAAGACATTCAAAGTTGATTCAAGATTTGGTTGGTTGGTTGATTTGATGTTTTAAGTCCACTTTAGGCACAGTAAGGCTAATCGGGACTGGACCTACAGTTTAAAGTGCCTCCACTGGGTATCGAACCCAGGACCAAAGGTGATCGAAGAAAACCAGACACTCCATGTCAGTTGTTGTGGATTCATCGCGGTTTCTTACTATTCAGGGACTTGAATTTCGAGATGATGAGTCTGAGGAAACCGTAACAAAGGGAATTTCTTCGATACTCTTAAAGTTAATGAGGGGATATTTTTTGGAAATGTATTGAACGTGAACCTTAAAATGCAAATTACACTTAAAATTCGATTCAAAACATATCGCGGGCAGGTAAAAGAACGCTTATTAGGATTTGCCACTCTTCAATCATTGGATGCAGGTTCGCTCTTTCTCGTACATATCAAAATCGAAGAACTTCTTCCCATGAACCCCATAGCTGCCTATAATTGTGTAGCACAGACATACGTTGGAGTGGTAGAGTAAGAGTAAGTATTGCCAGGGTCAGAATATTTCTTGAATTATGAGATAACTGTAACCTTTGTCTGATTTTTTTATCCTGTGATAACATTTCCCTGAAAGGTGAAACACAAATTTTGCCCAAAACTCTTGAGCGTTACGAAGATGGTTGTCCTTAAAATCTTTGAAAAGGCTTGCTCGAAACAGGATGCTGGATGCAAACTGCCTCATTTGGCTGTTCTTGCCATTGAGAAGAAATGTCAAATCCTGGACGTACCAAAGGTGGGCAATGTGTTCTCCAAAGCACATAGAGCAGAATTCTCCTACAGGAGAAGTGCCTCACATTGTTTCTAATACTTAAGAAGATTCATTTCTTCCAACATCACGTTTATTTTGCAAGAAAATTAAACTCTTCGAAGCATTTTTTCGTCATTTATATTATTATTTTATAACTAAAATATTTATATCAGTAGTTTCATCTCAAGAAAGACGATGAATTATAAAATTATGAATGTCTTCCAATACTGAAATAGGCCACTAGAGACAACGCAACTTTACAATAAAAAAGAATTAATGTCTTTATTAAAACGAATCATGTGGAGATAAACTCGTAATCAAGAAGTAAATTTAGGCAGTAAACGTCCACTCTAAATAAAAGACAAACACAAAACACCATACATGAATATAATAATAATAATATTTATAATAATAATTATTATTATATATGTATATATATGTGTAGTGTTTTCGGGCGTTTTAATGTGACTGCCCCCTTACAATATTTTGTTGCCAGCCTTCCGCCCTGCCCCCCCAGTCACATTTCTCTGGCGCCGTCACTGGTTGGAAGTAAATTTATTAGTACGAGGAAAGTAACATTAGCTGTTGACAGTGTTGCACCAAAGGACGTGATGTGTGCTACTGTTTGTATAAATTATAGGAAATTTAAGCAAAAAATTATAATTGTTGAGACTTGAGAGTTGTTTCCTTCATTTGATCGTAGGAAGAGGTTTTCTGAGACAGGGTGGGATTATTTTACACATACATGAGAAAGGGTGGTTGTTTAAAGATAGAGACGTATTTTGCACATTTTTTAAAAGTTCAGATAAAACGAGAATTTAGCCTTACTCTTATGAAAAGAAATAACGCAGTACAGGGAAAGAATAACTCTTCACATTTCTCGCACCTGGTGGGATGCAACCCACATGCACAAGAGTATTGCAGGAAGTCTATGAACGAGAGGATGAAGAGGGATATGTGAAATTTGACTTAGCTGCGGGTGAATTAGTTTATTCTAATATTCTTAAGGTTGATATTGGGTTTTAAGTCCACTTGATTCACAAATAGGCTAAATCGCGAACCGACCTACAGTTTAAAGTGCGATCCGATCCACTTTGTGCCTCCATTGGGTATCGAACGCGGGGACCCTTGATTACAAGACCTCGACGTTATTACTACGTAATCGGGGAGGCACCCAATTTACACAAATATGTTGATTCCAATAACACGTTATATGTATAATCTGATAATGATGCACTTTTGGTGCATCTAAACATATTTTTTTCAACTATAGCATGTCTAAAAGAATCATTGAAGTTGGGATTCTTATAACTTCAGGAGGCACTGCTCTGTAAATGTGCGATATAAAATATACGCAGGTTTGCCTTCCATACGTGGTGGTTTTGTCACGTTTCTTCGCTTCGTACAACATACACTTTTGCAGGAACGGCTTCTTGCATCCTCCTGGGGCCTTGCTCTAGCTAAACAAAAACATATTTTTTAGCATAATCGAGGGTTACTTTTTCATGCCGAACAAGAATTTTATTGCGATCATACGGCTTTGAATGACAGTGTCAATGAAGATTTATGTACACTACTACTTATAATAATGAGAATAAAATATTAATCAGGAATTTTATTTTTCGTCAAGTGGACTTAACATCCTTTTTTGTTATTTAGCAAATATTCAATTCATCACCTTTTTTGACATTAAACTTCTTGCCAGGACAGTTGTTTTTATACAAATTTAGGCGATCTTAACTACACGTGAGCTAGATATTAGCTAATATTCGTGCTGTTATATTACTATTCTTCTACAATCTTTGTAACATTTCATGTAATAACAATAATAGAATTGATTAATTTACATATTCAAGTGAATAGACCTATGAATTATATTAATGTATTAATTTAAACATTTGCTTAATTGTTGTCGTTAATGTTATTATTATCATCTTTTATGAAACACTTGGCTCGGACACCCTCCCCCGACATATATTTCTAGATGCGTGCTTGTCGAAGGATAAATTAGATCAAGCGGTGGTGGTATCTGACTTAGAGACTAAAGAGAAAACAAAGAAGTATGTGCGTCATAAGTTGAGCATAAGAAACAGCACCATATCACAAAGAAACACTTTTTGAAACTTATGTCATAGAATATGTTTAACAATATTAAGAACAATAAATGCTTTCTATTTGTAATATACTAAGTATTGAAATTTTAAATAGTCTTTTGTGTTCGTACTACACATTTAAAAACTTTTTGTCGCTCCCGAGCGCCAAGCTTAGAATTTAAAGAAGAAATGTACATTTTCATAGTGCACGGAAGTTCGACATTCAGAAAGAAAGAAGGTCTAGTGGAAAACATTTCAAAACTTCCAAAAGGTATAGCAGTAATGAAAAGAGCACTCTAGTATGGAAGCCAGAAAAACCACAAGGTAGATTTCATAAGATACCTAGCAATCAGTAACCAACAAACTGCATTTTTAATATTAATGTCCTCATGATTAACGAACCTTATTTATTCTCACCACGCAATGGGTAAAATATTTGGAGCTTTATCCCACTTTCCGGAAAAATATTTCGTGTTTCTGCTACTTTTGACTTTTGTTGGCATGATATCCCGGATCACTTTTACGAGACGAGACGAGACAAAACGAGACGGGACGGGACGAGACGAGACGGGACAGAACCCTTCGAGACGGGACACGAGACGGGATAAACGAATATTTTCGAGACGAGACAGCATTTTCACAAGACGGGACGGGACAGACCAAAGTCTCGTCCCGTCTCGTCTCGTGGGCAACACTAGAAACTGACAACATGCAGTTATACCATTAATGCCGACGAGAAGGGTATGTAAGTATTAGAAATTTAACGCAAGGAATTTATAGAATTGCATTGTATAGGTAACTGATCTAGCTAACCAACACATTAAAACGGGAACACTAATAATAAAAGCTTCTGAAAGTTCATATACGAGGGGCATCCTGAAAAAGCTCTAATGGTGCCTATACGCAGCACTAGTGGTCCGAGAGCGACACACACACATACAGGCAGGAAGAAGTGGCATGTAGCTGTAATCTGGTACAGTTGCAATGTAGCCGGTTTAGGACAGTTCTAGGTTAAAGATTGCAGCTCTCATAAAGTCTCCCACCGACTGCGATGTAGCCTACATTGCACGCTCAGAATTTGGCACAGAGCAATCGTGTGAGTTGTGCAGACTGGACGTCGTGAGTGATAGTATGGTCAGACGATGGTGCAGACAATTCACGGAAGGCCAATCGAATGTGCACAACCCCATAGAGCTGAGTACACATGGGCCCTTTGCATCACTTCAGGTGAGAGATCTTGGACCACTGGCAAGGCAAGGATTTGACAGCTACATTGCTGTAGAGATTGTTCCAGTCTTTGGTGTCACACACATATACCATGGGCATACAAAATTTAGTGCCATGCTGCGACACATGCTAGAACAACGGTGGTGATTATGCTGAAAATTTTTCCCAAAATTCACATTTTCATTTTAGCGCATTTTCTGGCAAATATCTGAAATTATACCTTCATGGTGTTTTTAAACTACTGTTTCAAATTGTAAGTCACATGGCTTATGCCTCTTCGTGAGAGTTTGATATCTTGAAAGTTATTTTCCATACCCCTTTATTAATTTTAAGGTAAGGATTTTAGATAATGAAAATTTGGTGTGGAGTTAGGGCCCCACACTTTCTTGATCACGGCTGAAGATGGGGATGATGTGATCAGCACCACACTCCTGGCTGCCTTTATCCCTCAAAGTTTCCTCAAGGTACCAGCTTCGTATGATGCTGGGTGGGCGCCAGATCAGTTTGAATAGGTGGAAAACATCTCGGTTCTCCCCCACAGGGGATCGACCCCGGGTCTCTCGCATAGTAGTCAGACTGAGCTCCATTATTACTCACTCGACAAATGCCGATAGTACGCACTTAGCTTGGTAATTCAAAACATATCTCGTGCGACAAATACGAAGATGTGGCTCCCGTGTGATGGAAGATACGCACTCGATCTCCTGTTATAATCCTGCCACTTTGCTCTGTGATGCAAATGGTTTTGATAGAAGTTGAAAAAATCGTGGGAAATAAATGATTTAATGTGGATGTCGGAATCATTTCACGTACGTATAACTCTATAGTTCACTCTTGAGTAAAATGTTGGAAAACTTGCATGTTCTTTGTACACAAACATGGCCTAGAAAAGACAAGGATGTTGGATTTCATGGAATTTTTCATTGTTTTAGGACATTTCTTTTTAAAAAAACGCAAAAAATGCCTACAATTCGCATTTTTTTGCCAAATTCGCATTATTTCGATATTTCGAACGGGCAAAAAATGTGTCCAGACATCACTGCACATTCCTAAACATAATTTCGCAGCAATTACCATTTTTAACGGTTTTGGCGTTTGCAAAAAATCTCTCACGAGATTAAACAGACAGGACAGAGTGTGGCATTAATTTCATTGCAATACTAGTGTTGCAGTAAATTTGAGGTTGGGAGCATGCACTTGCCAATTTTTATAACGTTCACCAATGCAGATTTATAGTTCACTTTTTCGTGATAGTATTCAATATATATCCCATTTGGTTGGATTCTTCTTGATATGTAAGAATAGTGCAATGTCATTGTAAACGTATGTTAACTTGTGCGAAACCAGTAATGCGTCAGGATGATGAAAGAAAACCTTCGTAAGCACTGCTACATTAAATAAGGTGAAGTGAGCCAGAAGAGTAATAAAATTCCAGGAGCATATTTGCAGTCTAAAGCTCTTCTTGTTTATGCATGCCATTTTTGTTGGATGTTTCAGTCAATGCAATTTCTGTCGCATGTTGTAGTGAGATACTTTGTCGGGTGGTGATATTCGACAAAAATCGTATGTATCAATGGAACATATTTGTTTCAATGTTCCTTCAGTTTGCCCAACAAAATGCCTTACTACGACGTCCGACAACTATCGGACGGCGCCACCAGCTCTTATCCCCTCCATCTGTTGACAAGTTCCCTTACTACTCCCATACGGACAAGAAAAAATGATAATTCAATGCATTTTTCACCACATAATATTTAGAGGCTTAACCTTTACTCCTCCAATGATACCAACCATTATGGTATCATCAGGGTAAGGTCGTACTGGCCCGATGATACCATATGGTTTCATGGTGCTGATTACGAAATGAATGTGCGCTTTGGACCTTCATACTCTTATGTTTGGGTCGAAACTCTGACACAGGTCTGGAGCAAGCCTGGCAAATTCATATTGATGACCAAGCTCCCCCCCCTCCGCAACATATCCATGCCACATTTCCGAACAGAGTTTCTTTCACATTTTGGCTCATTATTCAACTTCTATAGCACCAAAGAACATGAAACATGTTTCATTCTCTTGAGAAATGTCCATTCTTTGAAAAGAATACTAAAGTTCGCACCGTCTTCCCAAATAGTGGGAGAAGAGGGGGTAAACTCCATATTTTTATGTTGTTTTTTTTTTTCATTGAAATTCGGTAGTCGCTCCCCCCAAACCCCCTTTCCTTGGTTCGGCATTCTGAATTGTACGCCGTTGCATGCTCTGATGTTTTAGCTGCAAAACAAAACTTATCCGAAGTAGATTGCTCCCATAGTGCCCAAGTTATAACAATTTTCCTCCAAAAATGCAAATTACGTATTTTTCGTAAAAAACAGTTTCACATTTTGGCTTATTATTCAACTTGTATGGCACCCGAGAACATGAAACATGTTTCATTCTCTTGAGAAATGTCCATTCTTTGAAAAGAATGTAGCAAACTCCAGATTTTTGTCTTTTCCATTGAAATTCGGGGGTCGCACCACCCCAAACCCCCTTCCTCGGTTCGGCATTCTGAATTGTACCTGTTGCATGCTCTGATGTTTTATCTGCAAAACAAAACATATCCGAAGTAGATTGCTCCCGTAGTGCCAGAGTTATAACAATTTTCCTCCAAAAATGCAAATTACCTATTTTTCGTAAAAAAAGAAAAATCACATTTGGCATATTATTCAACTTGTATGGCACCAAAGAACATGAAACATGTTTCATTCTCTTGAGAAATGTCCATTCTTTGAAAAGAATACTAAAGTTCGCAACTTCTTTCCAAATAACGGGAGAATAGTGGATAAACTCCAGATTTTTTTTTTCATTCATTGAAATTCGGTAGTCGCTCCCCCCAAACCCCCTTTACTCGTTTCGGCGTTCTGAATTGTACACCGCTGCATGCTCTGATGTTTTAGCTGCAAAACAAAACTTATCCGTAGTAGATTGCTCCCTTAGTGCCAGAGTTAAAACAATTTTCCTCCAAAAATGCAAATTACTTATATATTTCGTAAAAAAAATAATAATCACATTTTGGCTTATTATTCAACTTTTATGGCACCCCAGAACATAAAACATGTTTCATTCTGTTGAGAAATGTCCATTCTTTGAAAATAATACTAAAGTTTGCGCCTTCTCCCCAAAATAGCAGGAGAAGAGGGGGCAAACTCCTGATTTTTGTTTTTTCCATTGAAATTCGGGGGACATGCCCCCCAAACACCCTTCCTCGGTCCGGTGTTGTAAATTGTACACCGTTGCATGCGCTGATGTTTTAGCTGAAAAACAAATGTGATCCGAAGTAGATTGCTCCCATAGTGCCAGAGTTATAACAATTTTCGTGAAAAGACTGTTCGAAGTCAATGAAGACGAAATTCCCTGACATTTCCCTGACTTTTTTTGACACCTCAAATTCCCTGACTTTTCCCGGTTTTCCAGGTTTTCCAGGTCTGTCGCCACCCTGTTTAAAGTATTGATAAATTCTGAGTACCACCGTCACCTATGACAATTAAAAAACAGTGTCAATTTTTTTCATAATGAAAGCTTCAATTTTACGGCATGTTTCAACGTTAGGAATGAAAACAATGTAAAAATTGTGTTTTCACAGAAAATTTGTGTTTTTAATTTATCTAAAATTATGTAAGCAAGTTACCAGTTTTTTGTGTTCACCATCGTATTCTCTACAAAATTTCCTGCAAAACTGCAGGTACCGATTTTACTTAAGCTAAATTTGTAAATCCAGAAATTTGACAACAGCGCGCTCGTATTTCCCATAAGAAAAGCATTGCCCATAAGAGCCCATTGTGTCTTCTGAACGTGAAAACGACTCTAGAATGAGCACACTTCTGATAAGACTTGTTCAACTGCAGTGGCGCCACTCCACCAACTGTTTGTCTCCCACTTCCCCTTCCTCCTTTACAAACCTGTCGAAGGGGTGTCTGCGAACAGCAGCAATGTTTGTCTCGAGGCTCCACAGCTATGACTCATCCACTCTAAAGGAAAGAAAAATGGCATTGTTTTGAAACTTGCCTCGGAAGTTTTGCTTTGACGATTAGGGCACACGAGCACCAGATACAAAGCGAGGAGTTAAAAAAAGAAGAACAACCTTCTTTTTTCTTCTTGTTCTTCCTTCTGATAAACACCTTGAACACACAGAGTAGTGCAGGAATGAAATGCACATGATGCTAAGAATAATATAATCGCCACTTATTATCGGAACCATTCACATGCTGAAAATAAATCATGCAATATTAAACGTTGACCAGAAAAAACAAAAAACATTATTTACAGGGAAACTATTAGTGGAAGGGGTGTTTGCCCTCCGCAATACTATTAAATACAATAATAAATTTTCCATTAATATGGTTGTAAATAACAATCAGTTTGTACCTAAGAGGGGTTGGTGAGGTCATAGCCCCCCCCCCTTTGGTTAGTATTTCTAAGAAAAAAAGAACAAATATACCTAACCCCATCCCCCTCATTCGAAAATCCTGTGCAGGTCACTGATAATCCACCTACTACGATGTCTAAAAATGCATAAGTTTGACAAAGCTTATTTTGTTCACTTCATGCTGTTGAGCTGACCGGGACTGGATACATATGACGCTCTGAACCATTCTGCATGTCTTCAGGACACTTTGATTACAGTATATAAAGATGCTTGACGTCCATCTATAAATGATCACCCTCCCCCCCCCCCTTTCCAATTACCCGAAACTTCTAAAACTTCCAAAACATATTACCAGTTTACAGAGCAAACATACATCCAACACAATCAGATGCTTAAACTGAACCTAATAGATGGCAGTTAGAAGCAGTCATCCACCGGCCATACCCTTGAAAGTGGGTCCTCCGTTAATCCGTCATTGACTTTCACAGCAGTTCTTGCTTTTTTCCGTAGAAATTCATAATCATAGTTCTTTCCCATTGTTACATAATTTTTGAAACAATATACCCTTAAAAAGTCCATTTTATAGTCATGTCTTACTGACATGTGAGTGGAGAAGGTTACATAATTTAGAACTACATAATTTGTATTCATGTCCAGATATTATTAGAATAATTAAATCAAGAAGACTTAGGTGGGCAGGCCATGTGGCACGAATGGGAGAGGAAAGAGGAGTTTACAGGATTCTTGTTGGGAAACCTGATGGTAAGAGACCTGTAGGAAGGCCAAGACGAAGATGGAGGCACAACGTTGAGATGGACCTAAGGGAAATCAGTAGGGATGGAAAAGAGTATATAGAACTTGCTCAAGATAGGGAAAGATGGAAGGCCTGTGTTGCTGGAGCCATGAACCTTCGGGTTTAAGAAGGCTAGGGAGTTAGTTAGTTAGTTAGTTAGTTAGTTAGTTAGTCTTACTGACACTTGAGTTTAACCCCTCCCTTATGCTTTCCCGCTTCTTACGTTTCCTGCATTTTATGTTTCTTTAATAATGGGTCCCTGATAAACGTAAAATCGGGGTTTGACTGTAATTCAGATTTCACTGTATTACGAAGTGTAACCTTAAATGCCAGATCTCTCACGTGGCTGACTTTTGAAGCCTTTTCATGTGCAGGCTTTACAAACTTGCCACGAAGTACAAAAAAAAAATTAAATTGAGAACTATTTGTCGTAGAGATTTGAAATTAGTTTTGCTTTCTTTCTTAAAAACAGGTTTTTAAGCGGAGGTAAATTTTATACATTGTGCCTTTCAATAACACTGTTCTACAAATTTTCATCTTTTTTTCTGTTACAGAAAGGAAAGTAGCCGTTTCTTACTGAAATTGCCCTCCTGAACACAAATATGCACTTCATTTTTTAAGATTGGCTCTTAATTTGAAGTTACGGCATAATTCATGTTACTCATAACAAATGCATTGGCTCTTATTTTCAAGATAAGCATAATTCATGTTATATAACAATTAATCATCATAAGCAATGTGGGCATAAGTTGATACATATATCAAGGGCGCCTGCAGAAGGGAGCACTTACAGAATTTTATCATACACAGTAAGATTAAAATAAAATACTTGATTATTTTTATAAAGTTACGACTAAATGAGATTAGTGATTCATTAAGAAATACATTTTGTAATTTATCAGTCTCCTTATCCATTCTCGGTATTATATGTTGATATTTCTACTGAAGTTTGGAACCCTCTGCTTGCAATAACCATGCGTGCAGACTCATTTTTCGATGCATAAAGCTACGTCTCTCTTCTCTGTAAAGCAAACAACTTAACTCTTGCATATAAGTGAAACAATTGAAACGAACAAAATAAAGTGTCATATTTCCTTACATTATCAATGGGATTTCTGCTTCAGTACAGTATATCCAAGTGAAGTACTGTGAAACTGACAACATGCAGTTATACCATTATTGCTGACGAGAAGGTATTAGAAATTTAACGCAAGCAATTGATAGAATTGCATTGTATAGGTACCTGATTTAGCTCATAAAACAGGAACACACTGCTAATAACAGCTTCTGAAAGTTCATATACGAGGTGCATCCTGAAAAAAGCTCCAACGGTGCCTGTAGGCTGCATTAGTGGCCGGAGAGCGACACACACATGCGGGCAGGATGAAGTGGCATGTAGATGTTATCCGGTAAAGTCGTAATGCAGCCGTTTTAGGATAATTCTAGGTTAAAGATAGCAGCTCTCATACAGTCTCCCACCGACTGTGATGTAGCCTATGTGTACTAATCACATTTTAGCATGCTCAGAATTTGGCACAGAGCCACCAGCAATTGTGTGAGGTGTGCAGACCAGATGCCGTGAGTGATAATATGGTCAGACGATGGAGCAGACAATTCACAGAAGGTTAACTGAATATGCACAACCCTAAACAGCTGAGTATACGTGGGCCCTTTGCATCACTTCAGGTGAGAGATCTTGATTCGCTCCCTGTACAGCTCTGGGCTTGCATGTACCGACTTTCATCTATTTGTTCAATTGAAGAGGTTTCTGGCAGAACAAGGATTTGACAGCTACACTGCGGTAGAGATAGTTACAGTCTTTGCTGTCAGACACACCAGGGTGCCTACAAACAAGCAGAAATGAAATTCCCTGACTCTTCCAGGTTTTCCAGGACAAAATTTACATTTTTCCCTGACAATTACAAACTAAACTATATCAATGTTTTTGCAAATAGAAATAATAAACTCACACAGATCCACGTATGGTTTTGTTAAGTACCAATATTATCTTCTGTGAAATTGACTTAATTTCTCTATTCTCTATGATTTGAATTCAAACTGCAAAATATTGAATTTGGAAAATTATTACAATTCACAAGCTAGGGAAGGATAACGGAATTTTGTCATATGCAGTTAGTTTAAAATAAAATACTTGATTATTTTTAAAGTTACGACTAAATGAGATAAGAGTGAAGAGCGAATGATTAAGAAATACAATTTGTAAGTTATCAGTCTCCTTATACATTCTCGGTATTATATGTTGATATTTCCACTGAGGTTTGGAACCCTCTGCATGCAAGAACCATGAGTGCGGACTGCGGACTCATTTTTCAATGCATAAAGCTACTTCTCTCCTCTCTGTAAAGCAAACAACTTAACTCTTGCATATAAGTGAAACAATTGAAACGAACAAAATAAAGTGTCATATTTCCTTACATTATCAATGGGATTTCTGCTTCAGTACAGTATATCCAAGTGAAGTACTGTGAAACTGACAACATGCAGTTATACCATTATTGCTGACGAAAAGGGTATGTACAGTAGGTATTAGAAATTTAACGCAAGGAATTTATAGAATTGCATTGTATAGGTACCTGATTTAGCTAACCACACATTAAAACAGGAAAACACTAATAATAAAAGCTTCTGAAAGTTCATATACGAGGGGCATCCTGAAAAAAGCTCCAATGATGCCTATACACAGCACTAGTGGTCGGAGAGCGACACACACACATGCAGGCAGGAAGAAGTGGCATGTAACTGTAATCTGCTACAGTTGCAATGTAGCCGTTTTAGGACAGTTCTAGGTTAAAGATTGCAGCTCTCATACAGTCTCCCAACGACTGCGATGTAGCCTATATTGCACGCTCAGAATTTGGCACAGAGCCACCAGCAATCGTGTGAGGTGTGCAGACCGAACGTCGTGAGTGACAGTATGGTCAGACGATGGTGCAGACAATTCACGGAAGGCCAAGTGAATGTGCACAACCCCATACAGCTGAGTACACACGGGCCCTTTGCATCATTTCAGGCGAGAGATCTTGGACCACCCCCTGTACAGCCCTGGCCTTGAATGTACAGACTTTCATCTCATTTCCTTAACTGAAGAGGTTTCTGGCAGGGCAAGGATTTGACAGCTACACTGCGGTAGAGATAGTTCCAGTCTTTGCTGTCAGACACATATACCATGGGCAAACAAAATTTAGTGTCATGCTACGACAAATGCCAGAACAACGGTGGTGATTATGCCGAAAATTAGGTTAGGGACTCACTGTTACTAATGCAATAAATTACAACTGATATTCTTGTTTTATTTATGCCTAATCGGTAGGGACCTTGATATTTTGTTATTTTTTAAAAAATTGGTTTATTATTCTTATTTTTTTATTTTTTACTATACGGTGTTATTTTTCCAAAAATTCACATTTTCATTTTAGCGCATTTTCTGGCAAATATCTGAAATTATACGTTCATGGTGTTTTTAAACTACTGTTTCAAATTGTAAGTCACATGGCTTACGCCTCTTCGTGGGAGATTGATATCTTGAAAGGTATTTTCCATACCCCTTTTTTAATTTTAAGGTAAGGATTTTAGATAATGGAATTTTCCCCGTATATACTGAAGGGTGCATAATGACCATAAGTGGTAGTGTTGTCGCCTTTTAATCAAAGGGTCGCTGGTTCGATACCCGGTGGAGGTACATAGTGGTTCGGATCCCACTTTAAACTGTAGGTCCGGTCCCGATTAGCCTTACTGTGCATAAAGTGGACTTAAAACACAAAATCAACAACAACAAATCAACATAATGACCATAAGTGGCGACGCACCTCAAAAATGTAAATCAATCAATCTCACGTGACAGATACCGATATATTATGGCACCAAAAATTAGCATTATCTTCTTTGACTTGTTAGTGTTACGTTTCCCAAAATTCGCGTTTTTGTTTTAGAACATTTATCTGCCAAATATACCGAAACGTAATACTCCATTGTGGTTTTAAACTATTATTTTAAATTGTAGGTCGCATGGTCCACGTATTTTCGTGACAGTTTCATATGTTGGAAATGCTTTTTGAGGAAGTAAAATTAAAGTGCTCCCCTGCACTTTTCCATGAAGGTGTATAGTAGGGGTGTGGAGTTAAGGCCCCACACTTTCTTGATCATGGCTGAAGGTAGGGGTAATGTGATCAGCATCACGCTCCTGGCTACCATTATCCCTCAAAGTTCCCTCAAGGTACCAGCTTCATATGCCGGAGGAGTTTGAATAGGTGGAAAATATCCCAGTTCTCCCCCGCAGGGGATCGAGAAAATCGTGGGAAATACATGATTTAATGTGGCTGTCAAAATTATTCCATGTACGTATAACTATAGTTTACTCTTGAGTAAAATGTTCGAAAACTTGCATGTTCTATGTACACAAACATGGCCTAGAAAATACAAGAATGTTGAATTACATGGAATTTTTCGTTGTTTTAGGACATTTCTTTTTAAAAAAAATCGCTAAAAACGCCTAGAATTCGCATTTTATGCCAAATTCGCATTATTTCGATATTCGAACGGGCGAAAAATGTGTCTAGACATCCTAAACACAACTTCGCAGCAATTACCATTTTTCACTGTTTTCGCGTTTGCGAAAAATCAATGTCCCTACTACTTAGAAATTACTTTCTGGCCACCACTCGTATAAATCAGTAGATGGAAAGTGAAAATTTAGCAGGGCTGGCAGAGAAAAGTCAATTCTTGAAGAAAGTGATTTGCTTTTATGATCGAATGATTTGAGTAAATATGATACTAAAATATTTACGTATTCATTATTAGTATTTTATTTCATAATATTGGACATTAACCTTACTCAGTGAGAGATTACTGACCATCTCTCACGAGTTTAAACAGACAGGACAGGGAGTGGCTTTAATTTCATTGTTATTGCAATAAATTTAAGGTTGGGAGCATGCACTTGCCAACTTTTATAACATTCACCAATGCAGATTTGTTTCACGTTTTCGTGATAGTATTCAATATATATCCCATTAGGTTGGATTCTTCTTGATATCTAAGAATAGTGCAATGTCATTGTAATCCTATGTTAACTTGTGCGAAACCAGTAATACGTCAGGATGATGAAAGAAAACCTTCGTAAGCACTGCTACATTAAATAAGGTGAAGTGAGCCAGAAGAGTAACATATTTGCAGCATATTTGCAGTCTAAAGCTCTTCTTGTTTATGCATGCGATTTTTGTTGGATGTTGCAGTCCATGCAATTTCTGTCGCATGTTGTAGTGAGGTACTTTGTCGGGTGGCGATATTCGACAAAAATCGTATATATCAATGGAACCTATTCGTTTCCATGTTCCTTCGGTTTTCCCAACAAAATGCCTTACTATACGACTTCCGACAACTATCGGACGGCACCACCCGCTCTTATCCCCTCCACCTGTTGACAAGTCCCCTTACTACTCCCATACGGACAAGAAAAAAAATGATAATTCAATGCATTTTCCACGTAATATTTAGAGGCTTAACCTTTACTCTCCCGATGATACCATATGGTATCATCAGAGTAAGGTCGTACTCGGCCGATAATGCCATATGGTATCATAGTGCTGATTACGAAATGAATGTGCTTTTTGGACCTTCATGCTCTTATGTTTAGGTGGAGACTGACACAGGTCTGGAACAAGCCTGGGAAATTCATATTGATGACCAACCTCCCCCCCTCTCCGCAACATATCCATGCCACATTTCCGAACTGAGTTTTTACATTTTGGCTCATTATTCAACTTGTATGGCACCAGGAACATGCAACATGTTTCAATCTCTTTGGAAACGTCCATTCTTTGAAGAGAATACTAAGACTTGCGCCTTCTCCCCAAAATAGCAGGAGAAGAGGGGGCAAACTCCAGATTTTTGTTGTTTTTTTCATTGAAATTCGGTGGTCGTGCCCCCAAACCACCCTTCCTCAGTTCGGCCTTCTGAATTGTACACGGTTGCATGCGCTGATGTTTTAGCTGAAAAACAAAAGTTATCCCAAGTAGATTGCTCCCATAGTGCCAGAGTTATACAATTTTCCTCCAAAAATGAAAATTACCTATTTTTCGTAAAAACAATCACATTTTGGCTTATTATTCAACTTGTATGGCACCCAAGAACATGAAACATGTTTCATTCTCTTGAGAAATATCAATTCTTTGAAAAGAATACTAAAGTTTGCGGCTCCTCTCCAAAATAGTGGGAGAAGAAGGGGCAAACTCCAGATTATTATGTTTATTTCCATTGAAATTCAGGTGTCGCCCCCCCCCCCCCAAAACCCCCTTCCTCGGTTCGGCATTTTGAATTGTACAAAAGTTATCCGAAGTAGATTGCTCCCATAGTGTCAGAGTTATAACAATTTTCCTCTCTCTCTCTCTCTCTCTCTCTCTCTCTCTCTCTCTCTCTCTCTCTCTCTCTCTCTCTCTCTCTCTCTCTCTCTCTCTCTCTCTCTCTCTCTCTCTCTCTCTCTCTCTCTCTCTCTCTCTCTCTCTCTCTCTCTCTCTCTCTCTCTCTCTCTCTCTCTCTCTCTCCCTCCCTCCCTCCCCCCCTGCCTTCACTGGTTTCTGGCGCCGTGGTTGTTTTTTTTCACATTGGTGATTCTTTTGATTTCTTACTATTTGGTGTTATTTTTCCCAATATTCACATTTTCATTTTAGTGCATTTTCTGCGAATATCTGACATTATACCTTCATGGTGTTTTTAAACTACTGTTTCAAATTGTAAGTCACGTGGCTTACGGCTCTTCTTGAGAGTTGATATCTGGGAAGTTATTTTGGGAAAGTCATTTTCCATACTACGTTTTTAATTTTAAGGTAAGGGTTTTAGATAATGGAATGTTCCTCGCATATACTGAAGGGTGCATAATGACCATAACTGGTGACGCACCCAAAAAATTTAAATCAATCAATCTCAAGTGACAGATACTGATACATTATGGCTCCAAAAAATGGCATTATCTTTTATTTTTGACTTGTTAGTGTTATTTTTCCCAAAATTCGAGTTTTTGTTTTAGAACATTTTTCTGCCAAATATACCAAAACTTAATACTTCCATTGTACTTTTAAACTACCGGGTGTCCATAAAATCCCTTTACAACTTCAAAAATTCACTACAAATGCAAATGATGAGATATTTGAGTGATTTTTTTTTATTGTACTCGTTTACTATTAAAGTTTGTACTAATAGTCAATTTGTGTATTTCAGGTAACATTGTGAAGAAAGAGAGGTCCTCGAAAGAAAAATGGCTACTCCGCAAGAAAAAGCACAATGTGTGGCGTGGTTCATTGAAACAACATCTGACACTCAGACTCAGCGAAACTTCAGGACTAGGTATGGGAAAAAACCACCAGCACGTCCACCAATTCGTGAATGGCACAGGAAATTCATGGAGACCGGTACAATTTTGGATAAAGCAGGAAGTGGAAGAAATCGAGTATCAGAGGAAGACATCGAACGTGTAAGACAAACCTTTGTTAATTCTCCAAAGAAATCCATTCACACTGCTGCCAGACAGTTACAGATACCACGATCAACAGTACACAAGGTCCTTCACCACAACCTGCGATTGTATGCCTATAAAGTGCAACTGTTGCATACCATCGAGCCCAATGATAAACCGAAATGCAAAACTCTTGCAGTGGACATGCTGAATCGAATATCGGAGGATGCAATGTTCCTCAACCGAGTGTGTTTTACTGATGAGGCAACATTTCATGTTTCCTGTAAACTGAACACGTACAATACAAGACAGTCCAAAAGTAAATGTGTGGACTGATGTTCAATCGAATCATTGGTCCATGCAAATGTTTACCTTGACCTTTTGACTGAATATGTGACACCACAAATGGCTGGCTGACCTTCAACCAATCGTTTTTTTCCCAACAAGATGGTGCGCCACCACATTGAGGATTAAATGTTCGTGACTTCCTGGACCAAACATTTCCCGGTAGTTGGATTGGACGGGATGGTCCTATTCCCTGGCCACCTCGTTCACCAGATATAACGCCCCTAGATTTCTTTCTATGGGGCTACGTTAAAGACACTGTGTACCGAACAAAGGTACGGAACATTAATGACCTCAAGCAAAGGATCACTAATGCAATTGCCACCATTGACGAGGCTATGTTGGAGGGGATATGGTGTGAAATCGATTTTCGCCTTGACGTCCTTCGTGAAACCATGGTGCCCATATTGAGGTTTATTAAATTATGGAAAAAAACTTCAATATATACTGCTACTATATGTGACAAATTTCATTTAATTTTCTCTTCATATGTGTTTGGAATAAAAGCTTGAAGTTGGAAAGAGACTTTATGGACACCCTGTATTATTTTAAATTGTAGGTCACATGGTCTACGGTCTACGTATTTTCGTGACAGTTTGATATGTTGGAACAGATTATTGAGGAAGTAAAAGTAAAGTGCTTCCCTGTGCTTAGCACCAAGCCTTGAAGGCATATAGGAGGTGTGGAGTTAAAGTCCCACATTTTCTTGATCGGCGGAAGGCAGGGGTGATGTGATAAGCACCATGCTCCTGACTACCTTTACCCTATAACACCGAAATTTTATTTTATTTACCGCTTTTGAACCCGAAATCAACTTTGTTTTTGTAACGAAATTTTGCTTTTTTATTTACCAAAAATATGTACCTCTAGTAGCCGGGCACACGTCACAGGCAGCGCTCAGAACAGCGCAAGATCGATGCGTGGCAAAATCCGTTCAAATAAAACATAAAATACAGTTGACATGTCACTCTAAAGATGCTGTATTTGCTCTTAAAATTAATTTCAATGTTTCATTACAAACTTTCTCGCTGAAAGTTTTTACGTGATCAAATAGAATGAGAGTTAGCTAGTGACGATATTTCACATTACATAACCCAAAAATGTTTGCGAATCTTGGAACATTTTACATTTTTACTGCACATGCTTATACATTTTGTGTATGAAATATATACTGTAGGCATCTATGAACCTTAAGAATGCTTCACTATTTTTTTCCAACCCTCTTGTGTCACTGCTTCCATTATTTTTTAGTTTGAAGTAAAAAATAATAATTTCCTCATGAATTTCACGGAAACATGTTTTTATTTTTTTCTAAATTGCCAAGAAAGTATTTCAGTGTAAAAAATACCTCATAATGTTCTTTACGTTAAGTACAATTTTCTAATATTTTTTTTGGAATTATTATTGAAAGTTGAAATTGTTGCTTATTGGCAACACTGTATGTGGATGACGTGACCTTGACTGGACAGTTTTCGTGGAGTTTACTTTAGAAGGGATATGTTTATTTTGTGTAATAGTGCAGTTTTTAAATCAAATTTGGGATTATATTCACATTTTTAAAACCAACATGTCATTTTATGTACCGCTTTTTCACCGCTATAACAGGGAAATTTCATTTTATTTACTGCTTTTGAACCCAAAATTGACTGTTTTTATACCAAAATTTTGCTTTTTTGGACTTACCTTCATGATTGTATTTAGGTACATATTAATGCGTTGATTTTCTTGCTTCTCCAGTAGCAGTTCCTCAGACATCTGTGCATACTGGCTGTACATCTGAGTCAAGGTCATGCCTGATTTTAACAGTTTGCTTGCAGCTGCTGCAGATGGTGATATATTTTCTAGTGCCCCTTGTGATATATCTAACAACAATAATAGGCATTAAATTCAAGACACAAACCAAACACAGATTTTGACAAGTAGGCACAAACACAAAGTACATTCATAGCTTACATGTATAATGTTCATAAAAAATGGCAAAATTGCAGGTTTCGAATCTGTATCTGGACTTTAGATATACAGGATAGGAAAAAGGTCTGGGATACCATACGCAAAAGGGCATTCCCAGTGAAACAGCTATTAGCTGAGCTTGAAATTTGCTGTTCAGCAGAAGCCATTTAAAACTGCAAAGAAACAACAGTCCAACAGTAGACTAGATTTGAAACAAAACAAACAAAAAATCAAACAAGACAAAACAGTACCAAGATAAATTCAGATGTTATACAATAACATTACTCATTCATAATTGGGAAAAGACACACGCGGTAGTATATAAATACGGAGAAACTAGTACTCACTTTATCCGAGCAAGTTCCAACAAGGATAGTGACAGCAGCCACTGAAATTAATAGAAAGAAGAAGAAAAACAGTTTCACGGATAAAGTGAGTACTAGTTTCTCCATAATTAAATTTACTCATGTTGAACTTCTTGCATGTTGGTGATAAAAGAGGAATAACACCTGAAGATATCTATTTGGTTTGAGAAGTTGAACTAGGCTATAGAATTACGAGAGTTGTACAATTTGGTATCTGGGAGTTGCGACCCCAATGATTTTGTGGTATCATCGTCGCCTTGTAATCAAGGGGTCCCAGAGTTTGATGCTTAGTGTGATGTACATAGTGAATTGGACATAGCTGTGCAAAAACTCAGAATTCATCATTCTGCGTACCTGTTATTGTAAATATAAACCATAAGTGACATTAGGTGTCACTCTTAGTGCAAAAGTCTAATTATAGTGAGCTCTGCAAAACTCGAAATTGTTCATTTTGGTAAACTACTGATAGTAGGCATGCTCTGTAATTATTATTAACTTTATCTGCCAATGCAAAAGATAATGTTTATAGTCAGCTGCACAAAAACCACTTGAAATGCGTCATTGTTCAAAACTACTAAGGCATATACTAGCTTCTTCTGCTAGTGGAAAAGAAAAGGATTACAGAAAATCTCGAAATTCGTCATTCTGGGACTACTAACAATAGCCATGTGTAAAAAATTGAAACAGTTAACGGTGCATATTGCACATAAGTACTGCTATTACTATCTCCTTGAGTATCAGGACTGCTATTACTATCTCCTTGAATAAAAAATAAGTTAATAATATATCAAAATTAGTCCTTTTGGCAAACTAATAATGGTAGGCATGAGTCGTAAACTCATTATCTGCAAATGTAAAAAAATAGATGTTACAGTGAACCACACAATATTTTCAAATTTGTTCTTCAGTGCAATCATTAAAAGAAGATATGTACCATGAGCACTGTTACTATTGCCTGTGAACAAAAAAAAACACTAATTACAGTGAGTTACACAAAAACTTGAAATTTGTGTTTTGGCTAAAAAATTACTTTACACGTGCAAGTTTTGTCTTTAACCTTTTGCCGCCCAATCATCTCGAACGAGATACCCAAAAGTAACCCTCACTGTCCCAAGCATCTCGATCGAGACGCTGTGTCAAGGTGGTAGTTTTTACGTTATAACTTTTCTATTTTTGGCTAGAATTTCGATTTTATTTTTTTATATTGTTCCTAACACATGTATTTAACAGAAATTGTTCTTTGCATATTTTTTTATCTTCATGAAAATGGAGGGGAAAAGGCGGGAAAAGGTACTTCTCTTTTGCAGCTCTTTTCAACGTCAAATTTTTGCCGACAAAGGAAGACCGGCTTTGTTGTTCTAAAGCAATGCTTCTCACTCCCTCCTGCTAAGTGCATTCGAAGGAAGCTTGTTTATCAGTATCCGATGTCAAAATGAAAGTTTTCCGTGAGGGCGCAAGCAGGGCTGGGGGAAGGGGAGGGGGAAGACTGGTTGTTGAATCTGCGTTGTGAGAATGGAATTTCGAAGCGTGCTGAAGGAAACCTTTGTTTTTTTAGCACAAGTGTCCACAAGTGGCAACAGGGGTTACCCAGCATTGTCTAAAAATAGAATTTCAAGCAGCTGCAAGAATTGGCGCCCATTTTTCACTACGTTGTAGCTTTTCATCCGTGAATGTTGTGCGTAGGTGTCCTTTTGTGCCCAAGTGCAGTGCAAGGACATAATTTTTGGGGGCTTTCTCCCTTCCCCCTCCATATATACGCCAAATTTGCATAAATTTTGCATTTTGACATTTTTTTTCGGGGGGGGGGGAGAAACCCCATTTTTTTCAAAAAGTATTTTCAGAGGATTTCCCCCCTTTCCCCCTAAATATATACGCCAAATGTGCATAAATTATATATCTTCTGAATCTGTGATTCATTCTGCGTACAACGGTATATCGTTCATATCTCCAGGGCAAATAGTCTCTGAGCTAAAGTCATTTCAAGGTACCGCTGCATTTTGAAGCTTGAATCAGTGGCGTGCCGACCATTCCTTTTGGGGGTACAACTCAAGTTACATTGGTCATATGATAATAATGCAAATATTTTTGTTCCTTACATGTTAGCGATCATTTCCATGTGCATGTCGACACTGTCATGTACTTTTTGCTTGAGGGGAGGGTGGGGGAACAATTTTTTTTTTTTTCGAAATTTTGGAATTTTGAGAGTTAGCCCCCTCCCCCCCCCCACCACATATATGCCGAATTTGCAAAAATTTCATATAGTCTGAATCTCTGGTTCATTCCACGTACAACGGTATATCACTCATCGCTCTAGGGCAATTAGCCTCCGATCTACACTCATTTAATTGAAACTCTGCATTTTGCTCAAAATCGGCTCGGGACAGAGAGGTTTACATGTGAAAAAGGCCTTGGGCGGCAAAAGGTTAAACTGGCTGAAAATATTTTGGAGTACACCCATTGGTGAATATGCTTACAAAAAGCATGGAAAAAATATTGATTGATAGATTTGCTTTATTTTACTTCACCTTTTGTGCCACTTTTAGCTAATTTGCGAAATGATGATATGATGAAGAGACACTACCAAACATCCAGGTCCACGCCAGGCTTTCCTGGTGTCATAGCATGATGTGCTAACTATTCTGCCACAGGGGTCGGCTATCACTCACTGTACAGGGGGTGTACTGGTTAAATTATTTACAACTTTTTATATGGTAATTACTAGGGAACGGAACTTTATGTGCTAAAAAAACTCAGAAATATTTATTTTTTTGTGCGTCATAAATGTTGAAAATGTGTGATAAAAACAGGAAAATATGTGACAAAAATAATAAATATTTGGTAACAAAAACAAAATATTCCATGCATTTTAAACACCTGAAATCAGTTTCTAAATGCTTACCTCTTAGCAAGCTATTTTTTGGAAGAGTTGCAGTGGATCACCATAGTTTTTCTAAATTCTCCATTGTAAATCTGTGACGATTATCTCTAAAAAGCATCTTATATTGTGAGATAGATCGCTCCACGTCACAAGAAACAATTCCTGCATATTTGAAGCATGAAATGTCACTAATGTTGAAGTTTTCCACAGCTTCCTCTTCCTCACCTTCCAAAACATGTGTAATTTAGCACAAAGTTTGAAAACCTTGGTTTTTCCCAAAATATTCTGTACATTTAGACATTAGCACTTGTGTGTTAGATTTGGTGAGTTCTTTAAGTTTTGTTTCTACTATACGGACTTCACCCACGGAAGCTCCCAATGTGTTTGCGGACGATTCAAGCTTTCGTATGGAATTAAAGAGAAAGGACAGGTTTGTTGAGATGTATGTCAATTCGACTTTTAATCTTTTGGATCCCAAGCGTCTCGATCGAGATACCTAAAAGTAACCCTCACGGTCCCAAGCGTCTCGATCAAGACGCTGTGACAAGGTCGTAGTTTTTACGTTATAACTTTTCTATTTTTGGCTAGAATTTCAATTTTTTTTTATATTGTTCCTAACACATGTATTTAACAGAAATGTTTCTTGCACCTTTTTTTTTCTTCATGAAAATGGAGGTGAAAAGGCAGGAAAAGGGACTTCTCTTTTGCGTCTCTTTTCAAGGGAAAATATAAATTTCAAACATTTCAACAATTTTTTAAAATAATTTTTGGGGGTTTTCTCCCTTCCCCCTCCATATATACGCCAAATTTGCATAAATTTTGCATTTTGTGCATTTTGACATTTTTTTCGGGGGGGAGCCTTTTTTTTAAGAAAAGTATTTTTGAGGGGATATCACCCCTTTCCCCCTCCATATGTATGCCGAATGTGCATAAATTATATATCGTCTGAATCTGATTCATTCTGCGTACAACGGTATATCTTTCATATCTCTAGGGCAATTAGTCTCCGATCTACACTCATTTAATTGAAACTCTGCATTTTGATCAAATCATCTCGGGACCGTGAGGCTTACTTGTGAAAATGGCCTTGGGACTCAAAAGGTTATGGAGGGGTCCTTCAACAGTTCTTGCAGAATTTCTATATTTCTTCTTTGTCGAGATAATTTACAACAGATACAAATTTTTCAAAGTTCTGGGTATAATATACAGCTGCATCCAATTAAGTGCCCCATCGCATAACTACCGGGTGTAGGGGTAAGGGGAACCTCAGGACATTTTTGTTTAAAAATGTCTATTCTTCTAGGCGACTTGATAAAAACTTTCTTCCCATTTGTAATCAGTTTATTGACATTTGGGATAAAGAGCTCTTTATTTTTTCACATATTCTATGCAACACATGAGCCACACATGTAACGTGCACCATTTTGGAGTAGCTAACAGCAAGGCCTACTGCAGCTACTTTCATGTAAGTTGCAGCATCTGTCACGAGGAGAAGAACATTGTCAAATTTTATTCCTTCCGGCCATAATAACTGCATTGCTTCGTTAAAAAGCCTTGCTATCAGCTAGCCCCAGCTAGCTCTCTACACACTAGCAAATAATTTTTCGTTTAGACAGTTTCGTCATTATTTAGCACTCCCACAATCACATTTCCCACTTTTCTACCGGTGGAGTCTGTAGTTTCGTCATTACGTACCCAAATATTTTGATGCGCACATTGTGAGTGAATATGTTGTAAGGTTTGCTCGTAACACCTGTGCAGATATGTTTCTCGCAACGTTCATTCGTCAGGCAGTTCGAAGTTCGTATATTTCGCGAGAAAGTTTCGTAAATCAGGGTTCTTTAATTTGAACAGACACAAAAGCGGACACAAAAGCTCTGCAGAAGTCCATTGAAAAATTGGACAATTTTGACGGTTCTTCAGAAGTAGATGGAGTTTGTTGCCCGATAAGTGCCTGTCTGCTGCTTAAACATGAAGAAGCAACAACATGCTTGTTGCTATCTAAATGCTGCCTAATTAGCGAACGTTGGTCAGCTCAGATAGATTTAGCACATGGTTGGCAAAATAATATTTTCCCCCAATAGGATCATAGGCAAGGCACCAGATGTCTGCCAGCGAGCGTGCTCAAAGACAAAACAAACCTAGCACTCTCGATATGAAAGGAGTGGGGCGAATAAACATTTTTCCTTGGAGGATTTCGAGGTAGCTGAAGTCATTAAAATGAAAATTCGCAAAATATATATTTACATACGGAAAACTGGAAAATATGTGTTTTTATGTCAAATAAAATTTGCTGTGTTGACATATAAGGCTATGATCAGAATTTTGGCAAAAACGAGGGTCTCTATCTTATCGCAGAAAAAAACATTTATTTACCTAAAGTTCCGTTCCCTACTAATTACATTTCACAAAGATGGAACTCTTCCTTGATATGAATAAATTGAAAGAGACTGTAAAGAATTATTATAGGATAAATTTTTGAGGCGAAGATTGGAAGGCTGGTAGAGAACAAGTTTGCCAACTCACAAAAATGCATATTTCTCACTTTGTGGTTATTAAATTGAAGCCACTCTTCACTCACAGTATTAACACTCAAGAAAATTACCATTTTGAAATTAAAAACCAAATTGGATCAAGTGTCACACCAAGCATGCTGATGATCATCAACCATATTGTGCAACAGCTACATTTTGTTATTTTCCCTCCTACCGTTTTGTGGGCTGCCCGTGTTCTGCTCTCTTGCCTCTTTCGTAATCCATTCAGCCACATTCTGATGAATTCCTCTTTCCAAAAACCAATGTATCATTGTATATCCGAAGTTTATCCGTTATTTCATCGAACAATAGTGTTTTACAAGTTAATGTAAGACAGCACAAATAGGTACCAATGCGATGTAACTTTTCAATAAAATTCTACAAAACTTGAAAGACATTCTGTAATTTGAAAGATGAAATAAATCCCACGAGCTAATTGATATTTAACCAGTTCCCTGTTGTTTGGCAAAATATATAATCAAACTTTAATGCTGTTCGCCAATTTCAACTTGATAGCTATAAAAAAACAGCTCTCAGTCATCTAGGTCACAAATTATTAAGAAGTGTCAAGTCAAAATGGAAAATATGACCTCTCGCTAGAGACAATAACATTATTTTAAAATATAACAATATAATATGCAGCCAAGTTTGTCCAGAAATACAAAGTGATAATTAACGTATGGATCAGTTCGATACGTGGACATCCAATTTTAGAATGAATATTAGAATATTAGATGCTGCTAGGATGAATACAAAAATCAGACCAATCCTAAAGTTATTTCAAGTACGAAGCAAATATCCACACATGAGAGATCTTTACTACTGCATCCTCCCTCCATGCACCAAATTTCATGAATGCTTCATACAGGATGCAAACATGTTCTTTGGACTACAGGGTGGCCCAAAAGCTCAACACTATAGGTTGGATCACAATATTTGTTCAACGTGTTGGCCACCATTGTCAAAACACAATTTTAGGCAGTCACTCATCCCTTGCATGATGTGGGGGTCACCAAGTACTGCACAGCACACAGAAGCAATTCCCCCACACAGATGCTGTTTGTCCCTGATTATCACACACAACACCTTTGTTTTTAGGTAGCCCACACTGCAAAATGCATTTGTTCAACGTGTTGGCCACCATTGTCAAAACACAATTTTAGGCAGTCACTCATCCCTCGCATGATGTGGGGGTCACCAAGTACTGCGCAGCACACAGAAGCAATTCCCCCACACAGATGCTGTTTGTCCCTGATTAACACACACAACACCTTTGCTTTTAGGTAGCCCACACTCCAAAATGCATTGGAATCAAATCTGGGGATCGGGGAGCTCATTCCAAGGATTCGCTATGTCCAATTCATTGACAGAGGTTCTCATGCAGCCACTGACATACCTGTGTCCCACAAAGGGGCAGTGCCCCGTCTTGCAAGAAATACTGTGGATGTCACCCAATTAAGTCCAAGTCGGGAAGTAAGGAGTCTCCCAACATATCCAGGTATTTTTTGCTGGTGAGTCTCTCTTCTAAAAAGTAGGAGCCCACGATGCGGTCTTTAAACAGACCACACCATGATGGGATCGGCACCTTGTTGCTTGTTGTCAGTGATACCATGCTACTGGTCACACCAGTAGTGTACATTCTACCAGTTTACCTCACCCTTCAGATGAAAATAACCTCATTAGAGAACATGACCTTGCACATTTCAAGTCGATGGTCAGCATCATCTGTCATATGGTGCCGTAATTGTAACGTATAAGTGTGCTTTTTCAAGATGGGTTGATTTCTTTGGGCTCGAATACACCTTCTCCAGAAATAGCTTCCTCCACCAACGCTGATGTACTTTGTCATCTTGCTCCAGGCATATCCACCACATTACCTGTGGTTTTGAATTTCTGCAGCAAACCTGCCAACAGTGGTGTATGCTACTGGCTCTCGATTCGGTTGCCATCGATTGATGTCCACTGTGACGTCCATGTGAGAGTAGCCTTCATCAGAGTGACTTCTACCTGCTTTTCAGTAATCAACATGGTTCACTTGCAAGAAGAAATCACAAACATTTCACAATTATCATCACATGCCTAGGTGCAGGACTTCTGGGCCACCATGTAGAACAATTTCTGTGGTACAATCATTGACACTCTTAAGACTGTGAAATTCAAAACATAAAATTCATAAATTAAATATAATAATTAGACTAGCTTTATACACACACACACACACACGCACATATGTATGTACATACACATGTTTATGCGCACGCATGCACGACCATATCCTGGAAATGCAAGCTTGAAAAAGTTTTAGGGAACCACGAAAAACATCACTGCAAGAATAAAAACCACTTTAATAGTTTCATTTACCGTATTATTTTGCACTACCCAACAATGTTTATGTGAACCTTTAAGAACATTAACCTCAACAGTTGAGGTTATAATTTCATTGTTTCAAAAACAGACCAAATTTTTCCTTACATGTGTGAAATTAATACTTTAACTGAAATAATGTAAAATTGCAGAACTTTGAGAAGTAAGAAAAATATTTTTTCAAAAAATTACCTCTTTTGGTACTTTCCAAAAGTTTGTTGGCATATTCCAACTCTTCCTTTAAATGGGCAATAGATGTTGCCTTTTCTTCCATCGCCTTCTCATGATTCATTTCGGACTCCCTTAAATTTGACTCCAATTTACTGCAATTTTCAGCGGTATTGCGGTAGGCACGTCTCAGCTCTTCAACAGCATTTGTCAGTTCTTTTGCCTTTTCACTGGAATCATCACTTGCAGCTACAGAAAAAAATATTCTTGGTAAGAAACACAAAACACAAATACGGGATGGGTGTGTTAGTGTTACACTTTACTTCACAGTGGAATTACAGTGAAACCCCAATATTATGTTCCGCGGTTTTACATTTTCCCTTATAAACTAGTTCATATTAAAAATAATCTTTATTTCAATTTATCCATACTGAAATACATTTAAAAATCTATCTTATCAGCTGGGGAATGGAAAGAACTTTGGATTAAAGAGTACTTCATATTAATCAATATCGTATTAACCATTCACTGGTAAATGTGTGAGCTCACCCTAGGATAAAATTGTACTCTTCCAGGCCCAGATAATGATACCACTTTTTGGTCTTGTGTAGCTGTAGTTTGTAATGTCTATGGTCAGATGATACCAGCCATAGGAGCAGATTTCTTCAGATATTTGGGGGGAGGGGGGGCGAAGCTAAGAAAAGCATAAAGACCAATTTCTATCCATTTGCAGGGGAAAGGGAGTGCTGCCACATTTTTCTTGACAGAAATTTCCTCACTTGCAATGAGGAGCGTGATGGCACTTTATCATGAAACCAGGTGTCTGCGATCTCAAATGCAAACATATCATTTCGGAAGATTTTGACACACAATCGAATTCGGCAGTTCCACTTTATCTACGATTAACCTTACACTCAAATGTTGGTCAGAGTCCAAAACAGACTCTACTTGAGTCACATTGTCATCAGTTCTGGGCACCCTGAATGTTCTTTGTCCTCCGCATCTTCTCTTCCTTCTTTGAACACCTTGTGCCAACTGCACACATGTGCTTTCGGCCAAGTCGGGTCTCAGTAGGCTTGTCTTAATATTTCAAGCGTGTCAGTAGCGGATTTACAGACTTTGACAAATTTTTATCGTGCTGTATTTTAGACTGTGATGCGACACTGAAACAGCTTCTCACTTTGATGGTGATCCGAATGCTGGGTGGGCTTGCAGACAACCGAGTTGGTTCAGACTGCATACCTGACATCCCCCACTAAACCCCCTTGGACCTTCTGACTGGCCCTAAAAAAATTGTCTTATTACTCCTTGGGGCAGACTTGTATTTCCCTTTTTAGATAAGGTTTAGCATAGTCTGGGGGTAAAAGTGGCAAAAAGTGCCCACCCTCTAATTGGTGCCGCTGGCGAGCTGTGTTTTACATGTGATAATAATAAAGTTTATAATTAATACTTTGATGAGATCTGATAAGCCAATTAAGTTTTACGTAAGGTTTTGTAAACCTAGTTACCACTTATATTTTTGGATTTCTTCCTTCTTGATAGTCAACGTTCCACCTCCACCCTCCTTTCTCAAGCCTGAGCCCAACAACATCGACCCCACCCCCTCCACCACCACAATTCACTCCTATATACTGAACAAAGAAGATCAATTCATTTTTTCATTCCTTTCTTTTGTCTCTTTGAAATGCAAGTGATAGCCGAAACAATCCGCATATAAAGTTCCTTGACCTTGGTCCCCTGAAAAACATAAAATAGAGGTTTCACTGTACTTGAATTGACTGATAACAAAGATTTCTTTTTACAATCTTAAATTATTGCATAAAAATGTAGAATTACAGTAAAATTTAGTAACATATGTATTAATCCTAATAACTATCCATCAAACACCCACCAAAAATTGCAACAAGAAAGTGGTAATTTCTACAATATTTATTGTAACTACTGTACAGTATATCAAACTGAAGCATAGTTTGTCAACAACAAATTTTAAATTGCTTGCTGGTCCTTTTCTCTTTGTCCGAAAACCTACTTTTAGTGCACAATTTTAAAAAAAATATTGACTCTTTCCAGACACAGTAAATTTCCCTGTCATTTCCATGACCTTTCCAAAAAAAGACAATTCCCTGGCTTTCCAGACTGGTAGATAAATGCAGACACATAGTGAAAAGCACATGTGTTTTCATGTTAGCTGTTGGAATTAATGTGTGTGCAACATGCACCATACATATTTCTTATGTTTTATCAAAAATTTTGGGAAAATACAGAATGCATTGCATTATGTATTGCTCTCATTCTAAACCATAAGTGTAAATGCACTGCAAGCAAGGATATCTCTTAATACATTCAATAATTCAGGTTCTCAAGAAAGATCATGTCAAAATTAAGTTTAACTGGATCTTATATTTGCCATAATTTTAGTTTCCCACTTTATACATTTTCCAAACCATGCCATGTCATAAAATTTGCCCCCCTTTTCCTCTTCCTTGCTTTGCATCAGTCTTGCATTGAAGGGAGAGGGCCACAATTTCCCTTCATCACACCTCTTTGATGGACAGGAAAGAAAAAAGGCACTTCTTTAATATCCCACCAGTTAGTAGTCTGTGGAAACTTCTGCTTTGTATTGTCTGGGAGATGTGGCACCAGACGAAACAGAATTCTAAGTTGAGAGTTTAGTCACCTGGTTACAGCTGACGTGAAAACTTGCATGGTAGCACATGTTATCTTCATGGAAATCTTGAACTCTGAGAGCAGTATTCTTTTGAATAAGCAGTTGTTAAAAACGTGTAACTGAAGTATTTTTCTTGTTGGGACTGAACTTATTAAATATATAACTGAAATATAATAGTATACAACCTTCGAGGAAATGGCAGGGACTGCCAGAAAAAAATTTACTAACTAGAAAAATGTACTATTGTGAAATGCATAATTGTGATTTCACTGCATTGTATTTTTGTTTGTTTGATGGTACAAATTTTGTGGGTTAAATGGAAGAGCAGCAACAAGCTGAATGAACTTCAGCATTAAAAAAGGACTTTAATTCTAATAAATAATTTCATGTTATCCATATTAGTATTGAGCTTATATCTCTGAATATTCAAAATACCTAGGTTCAGTAGAACCTCGATTTTACAATTTCCAGAGGATCAAACTGAAAAAACTCAAAATGTGGGAAAATGTAAAATCAAGGCAAATTTTATGACATCTTGCTATGTTGGAACGATCAAGATTGAACGTATAATGCAGGAAAATGTAAAATCAGGAACGTAAAATTGGAGTTTCATTGTAGTCTGTGCCTAAACACCACCTCTGTACGGAGAAAGTCTGGGCTTCACTATGTCTTTGTTTACCACATAGCATTCTATTACACTAGGGAAGAAACTTTTTGTTGCATTGCTACCAGCACTTGTTCTAAGCTAGTTTGGGTAAGCTCTAGTTCTTTTGCAATTCAACATTTTAATTTTGAATCTTCATATTAAACATTCAAAATGAAAATCAACATTTTAAAGTTGGATGCCATCTTGGATACCTTCAAATTTTGCATTGTGCAAATTACTCACTTTTAGCAAATGTTAAAATATTTTTATATTAATAAAAATATAAAAAATATATAAAAACCTAAATTACTTACGACCAGTGAGTATCATCCGTCGAAAAATGCGTCGTTTCGGGAGTTTTACCACCCCCTTCTTCAGGCTTTCCTTAGGCACGAATCACCACCATGCCGTGTCAAGTTGTATCAAACAAGGAAAAGGGTGCAGGTTCAAGTGGTAAAGCAACTTTTGATAAAACTGTATTCGCCCAAATATATTGACCTTATCCCTTACAATCTTACTTTTAAAAAAACCCTAAAACATATAAAAGCAGTTAAAACTATAAAATTCCAGTCCCCCACAGCCAACAGCTGTTTCTTCCTTATAGAATGCAGGAACCTGCCACAGATTATTTTCCTCCCAGGTAGGTCACCTCCCTCTCAGTTATGTCATTTCCGGGTCAAAATCTCCTATTTCCTGGGCTGCGTGGACGACCTCTGGTGTGACTTGAAAACCTATTTTCTTTTTCTTTTTACCTCTTTCCAATCTCTTAAACATACTAATCCAAATGCCATCTAAATTCCCATCTTCCCTATTAAGTTTCTTATTCCTTTCCTTGACAGCCTCATATACGTTTCTATTAATGGTTTTATTTTCCCTTCTAATAACCTCTCTTTTCTTAATTTCGTGTTAATTTTCTATGATATGCTCAGATAATCCAGTTCTAGGTACTGCTTCACTAATGTCTTTATCATGTTCCTTCCACCTCACCTTCATACTTCTTCCCATTTGCCCAAAGTATTCCTTATCACAGACAGACACACCTAATCCTGTATACTTCCTTCTCTTCTTCATCCTTAACTCTTTCCATTCCTGCCCTTTTGTATTCCGTGAAATGTTTTTCGATGTTATGTGGGGCCCTCATTCCACTTTTAATATGATATTCTTTTGCTACTTTTCGATTTTTTCTGAAACACCTTTAAAATATGGGATGCCCCTGTATTTATATATCCTTTGGTCTTCATCTTCTCCACCTTCCCTTTCAAATCTTCCTCCCTTCTTGAAAATCCCCCTTTTTCACTTTTACAAATTTTATAAGCTCTCCTTCGTATCCTTCATTTCATTTTCTCTATATCCATTCTTCTTACCTATCCTCATAATCCATTCTTCTTCTTTTTTCAGTTCCTCCTTCCAACTGCATAGTCTACTCACCTTAATGTAGAAATTCAAAAATACATTATTATTTTTTTCCGTGTGTTCGGAATCTTTCCTGATATAGAGCCAACACAGATATTTCTGCCGTGCGATGCGCGACACAACTCAAGAAGCAGTGTTCCAAATGGAGCAGATAGAAAAACCACTTGAGTGCACCGATGCACGGCTGTTACGTACAACAAATAAATTAGAGAATTTAGGTCTATCTAACGTTGAGTTTTAAACGTCATGCATTATACCAGGACTAGGATTATTAATATGTACTAACAAGTGGCATTGTATGTAGCTACATACATATGAAATAAAAATTTGCAAAATATGAACTAACACATACGTAAAATTACCAAAAATGCTGCAAAGAAGACTTATTCATAGTGATTCCTTATTTGAGTGATTTCAAACAAAATAAACACTTTATTATTTTCCATTGCATTAATCCACTGGTGGCGTTCGAACTGTTCACTCCCAAAACCAGTCTACACTGGTATGGAACTGCAAGGACAGATAATACACAACCAACACTACCACTGCTTTGAGAACTAATTATAGGCGCCGACTCCATGGGGCTTGGGGGGCTCGAGCCCCCCAATGTTAATGGTGTGGGGGCAGAGCCCCTCAAATAATTTTGCTTAAGAGAGGATCTAATGTATTATTTTGCTTCTTTTGTAAAGTTTACTCTGAATTGTGCAACATGAACTTAACTTTAAATACACATTTGAAATGTTCTAGACCATCAAATTTGGGGGGCTGAGACTGCTAAACCATCAACTTGGGGGGGGGGGCTATGAACGGAGACAGCAAAACACATGACTTATTACTATATACTAAGTATATAATTATGAGTATTGTTAACATTTTTACTAAAAAGAGTTTCAAAATAGCGAGGTGATATGACAATTATACCAGTATGTTGTTTAGTGAATTCTGAACAATTTGAGGTCGTAAACACAACTTTCAGGCAATATTGATATGTACGATATTTAGTTATCCTCGAAATCTCTTCCTCTAGTCCAAAGAATAGGGAGAAAATAATTCTAAAGTCTTCGAGTTTATTAAACACTGGCTTGCAGTAAAGTACGCAAGGAAAGCTTATGAAAAGTCTGTATTGCGAAAGCGGGAACGGCTATGATCAAAGGCATTATTGCTAAAGCACGGCGTGCTGTGTGTTTATTTATTATTGCAAAATTAAATTTAAAATGTAAAATATTGTAGCAAGAACAAAAAAGTAAAACTATTTGCCTGCGATTTGTGTTAGCATTTATGTAAATAATTAAATAAAACTGTTAAATATTGTAAATATTTGCTATTTTTACGGGTACGTCAACACTAAGGTTCTTTGCACCCGTCACATGTCCTTTCTTTAAAATTAAAAGTCTGTTGCGGACATTAAAACACACCCACGCCCTCGCCGGGACTCGAACCAGAGACCTCCAGATCAAAGCGAGTTGAGTCGACCACCCAACACACTCGGCTACCGAGGCCGGCATAAAACTGTTATGTTGGCCTCTTAATGTAAATACATAGCCTACTTTTAAATAAAAATGTTAATTGTTATCTAAAAAACAAATGAGCAGACACGTTTTTCATGTTACATTTAATTTGCATTAGGAATATAATAGCTGCGTATAAACTGCTATACGAAGACGTAATTTTTATTTTAAAAAAAGGGAGGGAGCGAGTCATTCATTCATTTATTACAGTGATCAGAGCTCTCCCAATAATTTTGACAATTTTCGAATCCAACAAAACTCACAGTTACTTTAACTGCTTCAGTGACAGAAATAGTGCTTCATTTTTAGTTGGCAACACTAGTTACTAGCTAGCCAATGAACATGCACTGCATAAACGAAGCAACCACTTCGTCATGCTATATTGCCACATTACCGTCCCTGCCGAACGGTGTGAACCGCGAGCTGGAGAGCTATTCAATTGTTTTCAATGTTGTTTGTGCGAGTGTGTCCAGGAATGGAATGACAATATGGCAACAATGGCGAAGGTTGGCGAGCAGCCTAGAACACGTAATGTTAAGAGAGAGGGAGACAAAACGAAAATTGGTATGTGCGCAACGGCAAAGATGTGTGTGATGCACTCTACATATACCCAGCTGGTGCTTTATGGAGAAAAAAACCTCCTAACTCCCTCTTCAGTTTTAACAATCTTGAGGTCCAAAAAGTTAATTTCACCATTTTTCATTGCCTTCTTAGTGAACTTAATACGTTCTTCCTGTTCCCCCAGAATTTCAAACATCCTATCTAAACTTTTTCCCTCCCCAATTATCAATGTCATCGACATATCTCCTGAAGTATTTAACTTCACGTTTCACTTGTCCTAAAGCTACTCTTCAACAATGAAATGAGAAGGATACGAAGAAGAGCTTATACAATTTGAATTTACCTTTGTATTACCAAAGGAAATATAAATACAGGGGCATCCCATATTTTAAAGGTGTTTCAGAAAAACCTAAAGTAGTAAAAGAATATAATACTAAGTGTGGAATGAGGGCCCCATGTAACATCAAAAAAAACTTCACTGAATACAAAACGGCAGGAATGGAAAGAGTTAAGGATGAAGAAGAGAATGGAGTATATAGGATTAGGTGTGTCTGTGATAAGGAATATGTTGGGCAAATGGGAAGAAGTATGAAGGTGAGGTGGAAAGAACATGATAAAGACATTAGTGAAGCACTACCTACAAATGGATTATCCAAGATTATCATAGAAAATCAACACAAAATTAAGAAGAGAGGTTATTAGAAGGGAAAATAAAACCATTAATAGAAATGTACATGAGGCCGCCAATATTTGCAAGGAAAGAAGTAAGATTTGCAAGGAAAGAAATGAGAAACTTAATAGGGAATCAGTATTGAAAAATATTCAGAAACAGTTGAAAAATCTTATACAAAAGAAAACGAGAAAAATATTGTTTCCCAATGTTATTATTATTAATTTTAAACATGACTAATTCCTTCATTCATGTAAAGTTCAAAATGGTTTCAGCCAGAGCTTAACTATGTGGCTGAACGTTACAAGCATATCAAAGGCAGGGATTTACCTCACATTTCTTACTGAATTCATAGAAAATTTCATTGGGTCATAACCAGAAGAGCGTAACTCCAAAAATGCAGTTTTACTTTTGTTTAACTAATCTCCTCGGAAGAGCTCTATCTGGAGTCAGATCAACATACAGCTCCATTTTTTTCCTTAGCAGTAAAGTGGTGTCACAAATCTCCAATTTATTGATTTTTTTAAGTGTCAGCAATTTCCTAAGACTACTAAGGGGGGTACTTGTGGACATTTTTCAAAATATGTTTTATATATTTAAAAAATCACCAAAAACATAAAGAGAAATATTCAAAATCAAGGTAAAAAGTATTAAAAAATAAAATAAAAATTTTGTTATATTTTGTCACTTTCTAGAGCAGTACAAAAAATAACCAAAAACATAAAGAGAAATATCCAAAATCAGGACAAAAATTAAAAAAAAAACAAGCTAAAAATTCTGGCTGAAGAGGATATTTTTCAAAATATGCTTTATATAAGATAAAATTCACCAAAAATATAAAGAGAAATATGCAAAATAAAAATAAAAATATTAAAAAAATAAAATAAAAATTCTGCTACATTTTTGTCATTTTCTAGAGCAGGCGCCAATAAACGTAAAGTAAAAACCCAAAATCAGGGCAAAAAGTATTAAAAAAAACAAGGTAAAAATTCTGCTATATTTTTGTCATTTTCTAGAGAATTATTATTTTTGGAGGAAACCGATGGCGTTGTTTATTATTCTATATTATCTGATTCCGCTTTGATACAATAATCATCATGGTTTAACAAATTCAATGTCATGCTTTGTTTGCTTATCAAAGAGTTCTTTTTTACCTTTATATATAATTTTAAATTTATCGTCAACAAGTTCTTGCATCAATTTATTTTAAGACCACTAAAAAACCTCTTATGAGGAAACCTCACCAGAGACTAACTCCCTTAGTTAGGTTTTTTGAAAGCTGATTAACTTACGAGACTTTACGCCCACGCCAGAGGTTTCAGCTGTGCGCACACAGGTTTAGGGAGAACTTAATCTCTCGCCAGTGACCTTCATTTACTCATTACTTGATTAACTTACGGGACTTTACGTCCATGCCAGAGGTTCAATTTCTCTATGGTATGATTATGTGGTGAACTTTAGTTGAGATATGGAGTTATGCAATGATTTTTATCTATGATTATGTGGTGAATTTTAGTTGAGATATGGAGTTATGCAATGAATTTTTACCAGGGCTGTTATTTACGGAAGCAAAACTCCGTGTTTGGAGAAACCTGGATGTCCATCTGAGAGGACCAGCGCTGGTTTTTATTATTTTCCCCCCAGATGGACACCCAGGTTTTTTCTTATTATTTTTTTCCAATTTTCTACATCCTGTTAGGGGCCCCTAATTTATTGCGTCAACTCTAAGTGTAGACTAGCTAACTTGAGAGAGCATACATATACCCCACATCTCCCACTCCCCACCAATACTCAGTTGCATTAACAGTCACGTGGAAGTACATTTATACCCGGCCGGGTGTATAAATTTGTTCTTCCTCAGCCGGGTTCGAACCTACGTTATCGGTTGAACCAAGCTAACTAGACTGTTGCCTTAACTCCCTGAGCCACAGAGTCAGGCAAGAATATTATGTTATAAATTGGTCTCTTATAGTTCCACGTGTGTATGTACATCTAACAAGTTCCACAATTCTCTACTAGATGTCACTATAAGGTAAAATATTGCCGTCAAGGCGACGAAGATTTGCTACGATACATATATTGCATAATATGTCGAGCAGGCGGTCTAATTCTAAGGGGTACGGCGCCAAATTCAAAAAATGTTGTGTATATATAATGCACAGCGGCCAGAAATAAGAAATGCATTATCTTGGTTCCTATTAGATATTTCGGCAATCTGACTTCAGATTTGGGTAGCCCACCCATGTATTGCGGGTTGCATAACTTACAGGGGCAATACGGGTTGCATAACTTCCAGGGGCAAAAACCAATTTTTGTTATTTTCTCGCTTACCAATTAAGATATTTGAAAAATTCAAAATGCTATTTTTAATAAAATTTTCCGTAGAATTTAATGGGAGTATCAGTTTTTAAAAATCTCAAATGTGTGATCCGATTTTAAACAATTTATCTTTAATTTTCTCAACAAGATTTTTAATATATTCATCATTCATATCCCCATTAAGAGTTAATAGGATTTCTAACTCATTTTTAACATTCTTGATCAGCTGAATTATATTCTGATAATCTGTTTTTTTTTATTCAAATTAAATTTAGTGCTTAATCCAGTGATAACGGCTGGGACAGCCATGCCAGAAGCAACTGCTGAAATGGTTGTAAAACTAGTACTAATAATTGTATATGTGGTTAGTGGTATTAAAACATTTACAAATCCTGTTGCAGGTGATAAAATCATCTTTGATTTTTCTACATTCTGATAAAGCTATCGATAGAGTGATTAAACAATAATAGAAATATTTTAGAGCTTTATACCTCTTCTTTTTCTTCTTTAACATCATCTCATATTGGTTTATAGCTTATCGCTTTGATCTTTGATCTTATTAATGATTCTAATAATTGAATCAATTTTTCTCTTGGGATATTATCTGGTATTTCCATTTATCTATTTAATATTCCTCCACCCATCTAAATTTTTTCAGTGATCCGTTGATTTTTGATGTCATACGATAAAACGTTGTAGCTCAACATTATGATATAGCACAGAGTTTTATCAGCCACATCCTCTTCGAAATCAAGAACGAGATGTAAACTAGTCTTTTGTTTATCTACAACTTTCATTCGTTTAGTTGAGTCTATAACATACATGGGTCTTTTTTCGATGAATTCTTCAAATGTGTAATATGAGTCATCATTTACACCATCAAGTCTTCTAATCTCTGTGTACGCATGATACATTTTTAAAAATTTTCCTTTTGAAATGTCTAAATTCTTTAGAGATGAAGAAAATATTTCGTCTCTTCCGTTTTCTAGGTAAGCAGATTTTAATTTACAGTGGTCAAAATATGCCGAATAATTTTTCTGGTTAGTATTATTTCTATCTGTTTGAAATACGATTATAACCCACTCTGGCGTGTCAGATATACCAGCTGTAAAAGAATTTGTTAAATCTATATCTGAATACTTTCCATTTATAGACTTTCTAACCGTTTTACTTTTCATAAAGCTGATAGGAAAATCTTGCTTGATTAGATCATTTTTTAACTTTATATCAACTAATGGGTCATATTTTACTACAGGCATTCTGATAACCATACTTTGAATCACTATTTTTCCAGGTTTTCCATCTTCCCACACATGGACAGCCATATCATCATTGTTATTTCTTTTAAACGTAATTTTCAACCCTCCTTTATATAATACATCCTGAAATCCACTAAAGAACCCACCAAGAAGCCTTAGTTTGAATAATACCTCTTTTGTTCTGTTTGCATTTTTAAGTTGCCCATCTGTTTCAAATCCAGACATTTTATATGTTCTTGCTTCTGCTTGAGAAAGAAAGCATGTTCCTAAAGCTGTAGAAGTAATACCTGGATAATCAATTCTGTCAACAAGATACTCACATTTTTCAATTAATATTTGAGACCAAAGATGACAGAAGAAATTGTCAACTATCCTAACTTTATCGTTATCGCTGTATTGTGTGTCATCCTCTCTAACAAGTGATTTGTATTCCATGTATACGTCAGCATTCCAAGGATGTATAAACCCATCACCTGAGTCTATTTCATAAATAACATCTTTATTCGGTGAATTTAAGTCACCTTTAGTCTCTTGTGTTGGCGGATATTCTTGAAAACAATACTTGATGATATTATTTTCCATTTATAATAAATAAAATTTATAATTTTTCTAAAAATCTAATGCTATTCGCAAACTTTTAAAATTACAGTGACGAGACTATCTCCAAAATTAATTGCTTCATCATTTTCATCTAAAACTGACACTTCTATATAATCAAATTCCATATGTTGAAGTGGAAAAAATAGTGGATATGTTGGTTCGTAAATAATAGATTCTTTAAACTCTGCGTTAGTTTTAAATGATGCAATGATATCTGTATTTTTATGTCTGTAAGCTCGCTTCTGCAAGTAATCATCATGTTTTAACATCATTCCCTTTGCTAAATTACAATGAATATTGATTGTATCGAATGGATGAAATTTTGGAATCTTACTTCCAATATAATCTTTATTAGGCTCCAGTTCTATATCGAATCCAAGTACTTCACCGCCAGCATTGTTAAGATTCAATTTGAATGGTGATTTTATCTCAACTCGGTTAGTAACATCATTGCCTTTTATTGATATATTTTTTGAACTGAATGGCGGTTGTGAGTTTATGTATTCTTCAAGTGCGGTTATACTATATTGACCAGGTGGAATAACCAATTCGTTTGTAACATTATTTTCTTCATAGAATAATGTATTATTGTGTTTTGTTATATTAGGAGTGAGATATGTAGTATAAAAAACAATCAGTGCTACTTTTAAATTGTCATTAGTGATAGAATGACTCAAGGTTTTTTGTAAGATGGAGTTTCGTTCAGACAATTTGAATACATAGGCCATTTAGTAAGATTATTTTTTTCTTAAATTTAAGGTTTGTAATAGTTTTTCCAAATATGTCTATTGGCATTTAATAATGATAAAATATTTTTAATCTTGTAACCTCCATCATACATTTTTAAAAATGTAACACACAAATGACCACACGTAACTTCATCAAAACCTTGTACTCTATCGTTATTATATTTCATATTGTTATTGTTGTTGTTGTTGTTGTTATTAAGATAGATTACTAATTTTTTAGGAGGAACGCCCCCAAATGAATCAAATACAAAACTTTCATCACGAACTTTAATATAACATATCCAGTGAGTACCTATATTTTTAGACACATCAAGATTAACACCACCACATTCATAATTGTTAGGTTTACTCGGTAATTCATCTATCATGTAAACGCCTCTGAAGCCTTTAATACCACTACACAATTTTATGATATCATAGTTACTTAGAGGCGTAATCCTATCAAGTTTTTTGTTATAGTTGTTTTACGTTTATATTTGCGCTTTATTTTTGTTTCCATTGCTAAATTATGTTTTTTTGTTTCCTCTAACTCTGCATCATTTTTCTGTTTATTATGAACAGCACTTGTAATAGCAGCAGCTCCTCCTGCCAATGACCCAGCAGCAGCAAGTGCAGCAAACAATGTGGCAAGAGTAAATATGAAGCCGCCTTTGTGAATTTTTATTCTGCTACCAACTTTTAGTTTTTTAAGGTTATTAACTGCTTTCATGTATGATGATAATGTAATACCACCACTCCCTATTTTGGTTGGACCTAAAAGTTTTCGTAATTCTGAAACACTATATAGTAGTAGAGGCAATGTGAAAATAGTACCACCTTTTTGTATTTTAATACCACTACCATTTTTTATATTTTTAAGAAATTTTTCTGTGATCAGCAAATCTGTCATCATTTATATTATGCAAAAAATTGCGTATTGAAATTATTCAATAATAATAAAAATTACTATCAGAATGTAGAAAAATCAAAAATGATTTTATTATATTACATTGGCATTCCCCACCCCCAAGCAACTTTTCTGTTCATTACAACAGCGGTTCCTAAAGAGGTCAATTTTTCACCAATTGAGGCATCTTTGCTAAACAATCTACCTAATGCTTTATGTTCCAATTCTTTGTCAGCCTTATGTCGACTTTCTAAATCTTGGTTATCTCTATAAGCAATATCGTGTTCTTTAGCTGCTTCGTCTAATGGATTTATTCCTTTGTCACCCCGAGCCAATCTTTCATCCAGCTTCGTATACGGCCCCAAAAAATTGTATCCGGGTAAATGTAGCTCAGGCATTCCTTTCATACTAAGTAGATTGTTAACGAACCCTGCTCCTTGTTTATCCCAAAATCGAGGAGGTAGTATGCTGATTATTTTTATTAAGTGGCCTATATTTTTAGGATTCTGTAAAATGAAATTAGTTAGCGTATCGCAAAACATTTTCATAATGCTGGCTTTCTCGTTATAAAAGTTATCGTTACCTGCCTCTTCTTCTCCCATTATAACAAGCAGTCTGTCTACTAGTTTTCTAACATCATTCATCCAAACATATTCTTTAGGCAAGCCTGTGTATTTGCGCAATCCACTTCCGCTACTGGATTTTTTCATTCTCATATCCCATATGGGTTTAATAAATGTAATATATTTCTTTGTCTACTTGATTTACTATGTTTAGTATTAGGATCGTTATTCTGATAAATTACATCTGATTCAAATAATATGTTTTCGTAATTTTTGGCGTCTTCTTGTGTTACAAGATCATTTGGAATGTCATTTATTGTTAACAAAGCCATTAGTCCTTCACTTGCTTTATATTTTGTACCTTTAATAATAAGATTATCGTTGTCAAAAGTGACTTCAGCATTACCAATGTAATTCTTACCATCATTACCACCAACTATCCCAAATGACTTATCGTTTCTAGTGTTTAGATATTTGGAAACAATCGGGCCTAATGACATTGTAGTATAATTAGTTAACGCCTTAATGCGTGTTTTTGTTGGTGTTTGTGTAAGCTTGGATTCTGCAAACTTCGCTTCTGCAAACTTCGATTCTGCATGCTTCGCATCTGCATGCTTCGCATCTGTTACTGGAACAAGTGATGTGTTGTCAACAACTTTTTCAATTTTATCTCCAAGGTGATTAATAGCATCAATAATGGGTTGATCTTGTTTTTTGTATTTGTTATATATTCCTGTTTTGGATCTTTTGATACTTTTAAATTCTTCAATTAATTGATCTCGTAATTGCAATAGTTTATTCGCTTCTGCAAGCTTCGCTTCTGCAACAGATACTGGTTCTGCAACCTTCGCTTCTCCAAGCTTCGCTTCTGCCACAGATGGTTTCATTTATTAATAATAATTTTCAGTTCGATATAAAATATTTTGTGCTATTAAATGACGGACTGGGATATCAAAACCATTATACCTAGATCATCATTGAATCGAAAAAATGGTGAATATTTACCAAATGATGATTACATGATAAAATCATCTTTGATTTTTCTACATTCTGAGGTGTATTATAGTTGGTCCATCGAAATGTGGCAAGACGACTCTAATGCTAGATAACTTTTTGTTGTCCCCAGGGTGGTTGGATAAAAAGAACAGACATGTGTACATATACTCAAAAAGTTTAAATCAACCAGAGTACGTGTATTTACAGAATCTGTTTAAAAAAGTTGAACAAGTATTAGGCGAAGAGATATGTACCTTCCGTAATAGCAATGAAAACGTGGTATCACTTGATGACTGTAAAAGCAATTCTATAGTCATTTTTGATGATTTTATACAGGAGAACCAAGATAATGTGATAAAATCATCTTTGATTTTTCTACATTCTGAGAGACTATTACACACGTGGTAGACATAAACAGATTGATGTGTTTTATCTAGGGCAGACGTATAGTAAGATACCAAAACAGTTAATTAGGGACAATGCTAATTTTCTTTGCATATTTAGGCAGGATGAAACCAATTTAAAACATATACACAAAGACTTTGTTGGTGGTGACATTGGCTTTGAGGAATTTAGCTCTCTGTGTAGTGATTGTTGGAATCAGGATTATGGTTTTATTACTATAGATCGCACATGCAAACGAGATGATGGGAAATACAGAAATAAAATAAAAGATTTTATCAGGATGTAGAAAAATCAAAGATGATTTTATCAGAATGTAGAAAAATCAAAGATGATTTTATCAGAATGTAGAAAAATCAAAGATGATTTTATCAGAATGTAGAAAAATCGAAGATGTTTTTATCCCTTATATAAATGGGAGTTGATATTTATGGAAACACATCAAAGAATGTTGCTATCAATAGACTTAAGAAAGATTTTGAGAGATTTAAGGATAAAATATTAAACGATCATGTGTTAAACGATCGGGTGTTTACCGATCAGGTGTTGACTGATCTTGTGAATACAAAAATTATAAATGAGTTTCAAAATTCAATTGATCAAAAAATTAATACAGTGTTGACTGATCTTATGGATACAAAGTGGTATAATTATTATTCTGAGTTTCGAAAATTAATTAATGAAACGAATACAAAAATTTCAGATGTAAATTTCCAGATGCATGATTTAATAATGCGAAATACAAAAATTAATAAAATTAATTTAATTGGTAAGTTAAAAGGTGATAAACCAGGTATATTCAAATTTACTCACAGTGCTACCCAATTTAAGTTTCCATACAAGGGATCATTATTACACTTTGAATCTGATCATGATGCTCATATTCATACTTTTATAAATTCAAATATAATTGAAAATTTTCCATATCAATTTGAAAAGGGTGATATTTTACATTTTGAACCACATAGGCTAGCAGAAATGGAAGAGCATACCGTTGTTTATATTGTTCTTCATACGATAATGGAATAATTTCAATACGCAATTTCTTTGCATAATTGAATAATTTCAATACGCAATTTCTTTGCGTAATAAATGATCACATCATATTGCGTTAAATGCAAAGACAAAACTAACAGCATTAATTCTGTTACTAAAAAATCTAAAAATGGAAAGTCTTATACTCTGTCAAAGTGTACTGTATGTGGATCCAAAAAATCTACTTTTAAAAAAACTTAAATGAGAGGGAACAGATCATTGATGAGCTACATAAGCCGGCTAGAAGAAATTACCCCACAAGAAAAGTTTTAACTTACGGAATAGACGATGTTTGGCAAGCTGATTTGGTTGAAATGGACTCTGACAATCTTAAAGGAATTTCTAAAATCAACAAAGGGTGCAAGTACATGATAACCATTATAGACGTCTTTTCTAAATATGCTTGGGCTATTCCTTTAAAAAATAAAACTGGAAAGCACGTCACCGACGTGTTCGAACACATATTGAGTGAGCGAAAACCAAATAATCTTCAAACCGATAAAGGTAAAGAGTTCTACAACAAGAACTTTAAGGAGCTTATGAATAAATATAACATCAATCATTATTCTACTTATACAAACATCAAAGCATCTGTTGTTGAAAGATTCAATAGAACGCTTAAAGAAAAAATGTGGAAACAGTTCTCCATACAAGGTAATTATAAATGGATAGACATATTATCAAAATTATTGCATAACTACAATCATACAGTACATAGCACTATAAAACTGAAACCTGTTGATGTCAGTTTAAAGAACCAAGAGATGATCTACAACAGTGTGTATCGTAATAAAGTAGCAAAAAGTTATCCCAAGTATAAAATTGGTGATCATGTACGTGTTAGTAAGATAAAAGGCATATTCGAGAAAGGATACACAGCCAACTGGTCTACTGAGATATTTACGATTGAAAAAGTATTTAAAAACTATCCACCATATTATCATCTCAAGGACTCTAAGGGCGAACAAATCATCGGCACATTTTATGAACAAGAACTACAGAAAACAAAACACCCCGATGTATACTTGGTTGAGAAAGTATTACGTAAAAAAGGAGATAGGGTCTATGTTAAATGGCTTGGTTTTGATAGTTCACACAACAGTTGGGTTCCTAAAAAAGATGTTGTTGTTTAAATTTGGTTGTCTACACATTGAAGTAAGAGTACAGTATTAATATAAGATAAAATTTTACCCTATTAAATGGAGGTACCAAAAGATATTTCCAGAAAGTGTTCTTACTGTAAAACTGTTAAATCTATTAATGAGTTTGTCAAAAATAAGAAAATGAAATATGGTCATGGATATACATGTTATGTCTGTCAAAAATTAGTTAATATGAAAAAGCTTGAAAAAATATATTGTGAACCATGTAATAGATATATTACTAAAATGCATTTCAAAAATCACACTAAAACAAAAATACATGAATTATTAGTAAATAATAATTATATCAAATTTAATACATCTCGTGTAGTTACGGTATGTTAAAAATGTATTGCTAAAATTTTTGAGTAATAAATGAGTACTGAAAATGATATAGTGCAACACAATACTTCTAATATAAATAATACAATGGATCTAGATAATGTAAGAACCAAGCGTGCTCTAATAAACATTGCTAAGCAGCATGGTATCAAAGGGTATAACAGATGCACAACAATAAACGGATTAAGAAAGTACATAAGAAGACAACTAACACAAGAGGCTTCCACTCATGCTGTTGATAATATAAAAGGTAGACGTAATTTAGTTAAGTTTGCTAAAGAGCATAATATAACTGGATGCAACAAATATAAAACAATCGAGGAACTAAGGGATTATATAAAACATATGCTGGATTTACAACAATTTGCAAGACGTAATATAGAATTTCCACAACCAGTTGACTTGTTAGATATTACCAAGAGTATAAATAATTTAAAACAATTTGCTAGAGATAATGGAATTACTGGATATAGCAAATATAAAAAAGAAAGTGACCTTCGGTTCTATATAAGAACTCGACTAGAGAAATTGCCATTTACAGATATTGCCAACAGTGATGATCTATTTACACCAAGTTCACAAACTGATAATGAGTATAACAACATATTTAACATATCACGTCCATTAGATGATACTTTGGTGGCAAACCAATCCACTGTTGATGTTGAGGATATATTTAATATGTCTCCAATTGATACTGATGCATCCAATGATAACTTTGTAGCTATTGAAGAATCTGTTAGACACCTTACAGTATTTTCGGATGCTCGCTATAGAGTGGAATTTATAGTTGACAACAATAATATAGATTTCTTTGCATTACATGATATTATTAATCAAATTATTGAAAGAAGAAAAATAGGTGTTGAGTTTAGAGAAGGCGTAGATAGAATAAACTTTGTTATTGAAAATCCAAGGCTTCATAGTAAAGCTTTCTCTACAGGTTTTAGTACAACAATCAACCATGGTGCTCTGGTAAACCATTTTAACGAAATAATGGAACAATATGATGAGATTGCTTTAGAAGATACAAAATTCTATATTCAAATAGTTAAAATGCCAACTGGAGGAAGACTTAGAAAAATAATAAACTTAGCTGAAGATGTTAGAACAAAGCAGAGCATACTGCAAATAAAAAATCCAAACGACAACCTGTGTGGACCGAGAGCTGTTATTGCAGCATTGACATACAAGACAAACATTATACTTGACAGAGAACTAAGTAATAATGATATCGCTTATATACGAAAGGGGCGAACTCTACAAAAGAATTTAGCAATAGAGCTATGCAACAAAATTAGACACGATCCTGGTGCGCCGTTTGATCTAAGTTCTTTTAGAAAAGTTGAACGCTATCTTAAAAACATGTGTATAAAAATTGTCTGTGCCGAAAACTTTAACACCATTATATACAAAGGAATAGGTGAACGAGATATAACTATATTCTTGTACAAAGTTGAAAATCACTTTCACGTGATTACTAAAATGAGTGCGTTTTTAGGAATGTCGAATTACTGTGAACGATGTGAGACACATTATAAGCATAGAAATCATAAATGCAAAGCATTATGTGTTACATGTTGTGGCCCCATTCATCTTGGAAACAAATCTGCAAAGTATTGTAAAAATTGTAATAGATATTTCTACAACGAAGAGTGCTTTGTGCAACACAAAAAAAAAATATGTGTAACTGTTTACAAATGTTTAGAATGTAATAAAATATGTAAAAGAAACGAGGAGCATAAATGTGGATACGAAATTTGTGTAAATTGTAAAAAAAAGTTGAAACAAAAACTCATCTGTGTTACATGCAGTGGCAAAAAGGTAAGGGTGGAATATGTGTAAAAAAATTAAATAATAACCGTTACGTAGAAGGATGTAAAAATTGTTCACCAAATAATGTACATATAGTAACTAAATATACCAAAAAAGAAATGAAAGAACTTGCATGTGATTATATACAAGAAAACTATTATCCTGATTTTGATTACGATGAAGTAGTTGTGAATCGTTATGTTGAATCTTTAAAGAAAACTAAAGTAGATGGATATATGTACAAATGTAAAGAATGTAAAAACTACACAACCTTAAAGGTTCCACTTTCAAAAGTGAAAACATGTGATACTTGTAAAAAGAATACATTACAAAAACCTACATGCACATTCACAAAAAAATATATAACAATTGATTTCGAGGCTAACCAAGAAACCGGAGAACACAAACCCAATTATGTGGTTGCTGAGTATGCTTTTGGAGATGGAGCAAAATTTCATTTCAAAGATAGTGACATATTTTGTGAATGGTTAATATCTAAAGATCATCGTGGTTATACAGTTATAGCGCACAACGCTAGATCGTATGATTGGTATTTTGTTATGAACTACTGTATGCGAAATGGATACAAACCGTTCACAATTTATAAAGGTTGCCAAATCATGTCCATGATTCTTAGTAATGCAAATATGCGATTCATAGATAGCTACAACTTTATCTCACAACCATTGAGTACATTCCCAGAAACATTTGAATTAGCCGAGTTAAAAAAAGGATACTTTCCTCACTTCTTCAACACAACAGAAAACCAGACGTATGTGGGACCAATACCGAATATTGAATATTATGGAGAGAGCACTATGAAAAAATGCAGTAAATGCAACCCAGCTGCGACTTGTAAACATTGGCATACAAGAAATCACTTTTTACAGTGGCATCGTGAACGAGCTGAAGAGAATTACATATTTGACTTTCAAAAAGAAATGAGTGAATATTGTGAGTCAGATGTAGACATACTTACTCAAGCAGTTATAAAACTTAGACAAACATTTCTAGATACATGTAACATCGATCCATTTCAATATATAACAATCTCAAGTGTGGCAATGGCTGAGTTTAGATACCATCATATAAAATCCGATACCATAGCTGTATTAAAAGATAGCAACCATGAAACGTATAGTAAAAAGTCTATATCTTGGTTAAAAACATTAGGTGATAATGTAAAACACGCTTTAAACGGTGGGGAAGAAACTATACTAGGACGGAAGGTTGATGGATTTGATAAAACAACCAATACAGTTTATCAATTCCATGGGTGCTTCTGGCATGGTTGTCCGAACTGTTACAAAAATGATATAATTAACAACAAAAAGCAAGAATGCATGGGTGATCTGAATGAAAAAACAAAACTTTTTACTAAAATACTAAGAGATCAGGGATATAATGTAATAGAAATGTGGGAATGTGATTGGAAACCTACATACAAAAAACTTAAACATGAAATAAACGAAATAATAACACCACTATCCCCTAGAGAGGCTTATTATGGAGGAAGAACAAATGCATCTAAATTACATGTTAAAAGTAAAAAAATAAAATACATTGATATTTGTAGTTTGTATCCAACAGTTATGTTCTATGACAAGTTTCCTGTTGGTCATCCAGTAAAAATATTACATCCAAAAAATTACAACCCGAATTGGTTTGGTTTAATTAAATGCCAGGTACAACCACCAAGAAAGTTATATCATCCAGTACTACCTATTAAAGAAGAAAAATTGATATTTCCATTATGTGGTAAATGCGTTTATTCTAAAAATCGTAAGTGTAATCACACAGACATTGAACGTAGATTTAATGGAACATGGAGTACACCTGAAATTAATAAAGCACTTGAAATGGGGTACAAGATAACAAAGATATATGAAGTTTGGCATTTTGAAAAAACTAGCACCAACATGTTTAAAAGCTATATTTCTAAATTTTTAAAAATAAAATTAGAAACAAGTGAATGGGAAAATGATTACAGCACTAAAGAATTGTATGTCGAAGATGTAAAAAATAGATTAGGTATCGAATTAGACATTGATAACATTAAACCTAACCCAGTTTTACGTGCAATGGCTAAACTACTTTTGAACGCATTTTACGGTAAATTTGGTCAACGTAGGAAAATGGAAACAACAGATTATATCGACTCAGCAAAAGATCTGTATGATATATTATTAAATCCTAAACTGGAATGTATTAACCTTTCATTAATCAACGATGACATGATTGAGGTTAGGTATCAAACAAAAGATGAGTGGTTGGAAGATCCTACTAAAACAAACATATTGATTGCATTATTTACAACCTCATATTCTAGATTGAGATTATATGATATGCTTGACAAACTAGGTGACAAAGTAGTTTATTACGATACTGACTCTATTATATATATTGATGATGATACAAACACTGTAAAAACAGGTTGCATGCTTGGAGAATGGACAGACGAATTAAGCGGTGATTACATAATAGAATTCATATCTACAGGACCAAAAAGCTATGCATATAAAACATCAAAAGGTAAAGTTGTGTGCAAAATTAAAGGATTCACATTAAATTACATAAACTCTCAGAAATTAAATATGGCTGAAATGATAAAGATTTTAAATAAAGAAATTGATAAAATTATTTTAGAATATAACCAAATTACAAAAAGCAGAAAAACCCATACTTTGGTTAACAAAACAATTCAGAAGAAATTTAAATTGGAATACGATAAACGGGTGATCTTACCGGAAAAAGATGGTGTTATTGACACGATTCCTTATGGATATTAAATAAAATAAACTTGTACATTTATTATTTATATATTTTTTATCTTATAAATGAATCAGTCATCACACAAATACCTAGGCGCTAAATCATTAGAAAAAATGTTAAATTCGTCGTTCGAGTATATCAAGATGCAAGATTTAGAAATAGGTAAACCGTATGAAATCACCAATGGTGAAATTGTAAATACAATGCATGGTCTAAAAGCACGCGTTACATTAGATAACAAAAACAAATTGTTTTTACCAGATCGATATGGCAAAACCTTAACTAATGAATTAATGCAAGAAATTGTTGACGATAAATTTAAAATTATATATAAAGGTAAAAAAGAGCTCTTTGATAAGCAAACAAAGCATGACATTGAATTTGTTAAACCATGATGATTATTGTATCAAAGCGGAATCAGATAATATAGAATAATAAACAACGCCATCGGTTTCCTCCAAAAATAATAATTCTCTAGAAAATAACAAAAATATAGCAGAATTTTTACCTTGTTTTTTTAAATACTTTTTGCCCTGATTTTGGGTTTTTACTTTACGTTTATTGGCGCCTGCTCTAGAAAGTGACAAAAATGTAGCAGAATTTTTATTTTATTTTTTTAATATTTTTATTTTTATTTTGCATATTTCTCTTTATATTTTTGGTGAATTTTATCTTATATAAAGCATATTTTGAAAAATGTCTACAACGGCCAGAATTTTTAGCTTGTTTTTTTTTTTTTAATTTTTGTCCTGATTTTGGATATTTCTCTTTATGTTTTTGGTTATTTTTTGTACTGCTCTAGAAAGTGACAAAATATAACAAAATTTTTATTTTATTTTTTTAATACTTTTTACCTTGATTTTGAATATTTCTCTTTATGTTTTTGGTGATTTTTGAAATATATAAAACATATTTTGAAAAGTGTCATCAAGTACCCCCCTTAGTAGTCCTAAGAACACTTTATTTCCTCTCTACTGTAAATAAATAAGAGTTACGCCCGTCTGGTTCTCACATGATGATTTATATCACATATTTCAAGTTAGAAAGAGAACTATTACATTAATTTCCACTACCTTTGTACAATTCAGCAAGTCGTGCTTGAGCCTGTAATTCTGCTCGATAATATTCTCCTAGTTGGGCTTCTTTGTCTCTGGCCTCTTTCAAGCGCCCCAGCAGGTCTTCTATTTTTGCACACTGTTCGTTTGATTCCTGTTTTAGTGCCAGAACTGTCTCCTGTGCATTGTTTAACTAAAGAAAACAAACATATTATAATGGAAATCAACACACACAGAGCAAGCAAGCAAGCGAGAGGGGTGGAGGGAAAGAGTGTGAGAGAGTGGGAAGGAGAGGGAGAGATATGAACATGAAAAACTTATTGTGAGTTTTACTTATACTTCCAAGTACAAATTTCTTGTTAAAAGAATAATTCAACTTTATACAACAGTCAGGTGATTAAACAGTCTCAAGATTAAAACTTTCTATTACTGAAACATAATTGAAGTAATAAATAAGTAGACAGTAATTTTCAGCCAATAATGATATAAATATATGTAATTAAGGTTTCTTAATGTTACATTTATCCTTGAATATACATATCAGTGCTGTTTGTTAACACAATTCTGTCAATATCAGAATAAACATTTTTCTACATGTTCTAAAAATTTATTTCAAAATAATATGCATTTTTCTAAGGTAAAAATCTCACTAAACCTCGCGACAGGTTAACCTTGCAGCAACTTTTCGCATATATAGACCCAAAAGTGTGCGCAGAAAATAGTTCCGCTTCAATACTGAGGATTTTCTCACTGTCTGTGATATGAACAGCTTGGCGGTTAAGGAGAGACTGGCACGGGGATGCTGAGTGCAGTTTTAGAGTGGATTGATACATAAAACCTGCTGCAAACTTAACCTGTCGCGGGGTATAGAAGTATGCTAAAAGTTATTAGAATTCATCAATTTTTATCAGGTTATCTACAATTTTAGGTGATAAATATGATTGTACGCGTTTTTCAAAGTTAAAATATATTACTAAAATATACATGCAAATTGTACAAAGTTGAATTACTTAAAAAGAAAAAGAAAGAAACAAAGAGAGATGAAGGTGGAAGGGGGGGGGCAAGCAAAGAGAGAGAGAAGGTGGTAGAGCAAAATTTTTTTCATTTCTTTTTCTTCCACAAAAAAAAGAAGGGGGGGGAGGGGTCCAAGGGGTCCTCTTCCCACTCCATGCCCGGGCAGCGGGGTCATAATACTTTTAGGAAAAAATACAGACTATCCTGACACACACGCAATATTACATGTATAACTAATATATTACATATATCACATGTATTTAATATAAAATAAAAAATTGACAAATTCTAATAACCTTTAGCATACTTCTAGTGAGAATTTTGCCTTAGAAAAATGCATATAATTTAGAAATAAATTTTTAGAACAATTAACAAAAATGTTTATAAGGATATTGACAGAGTATCAAAATATATAAATATATTTTCAGATTAGGTCTTGAATTGCACAAACACGAAAAGTTCTCAAGTATCTGATTACCTGTTTAATTAATTAGAATTAATGAAACAGGTATGCAGATAGCACTTTTCATATATTTTTTTAATAGCTTACCACATCTAAAGTCCTATAACATGAATTAGATCTTGAAATTTGAAAAAGAAGTGTTTCATCTCGTATACTATTGTCAAATTACACACTCGCCTAAAGTTGCAGAGAATTTTAAAATAAAGAACATATAAATTATGTGACTCAAAAGGTCTTGGGCACTTACAACATTCATATTTCATCTTATTAGTACTGTGTCAATGCAACAAGATTATATGAATTCCATGTTGTCACATAACAGTTTGTGATAATTTGTGCTCATTTTCTAACATATTGAGTTGTCAGAAACTTTGGAATGGCTCATGAGAAAAATTATTCATGATTATGAATAAAATATGCAGCTTTATAATAAATCAAGTCACTAACTTATTAAACGAGACTTACTTTTAAAGGTTCTATTAATTTGCTAGTCTGAGCACCTCAATTTCAACAAACACTGGGTCAAAAAAAGTTTCAGTCAGGTATACATTGCACATGCTAATTGACACCAAAAATCAAAGTGCAGTTATGCACTTTCCACAGCTGAAATCAAGCACTCGCAACAAATGTAGCAGACAAACTGGCTATGCCAGTGCTCCTAACCAGTGCTCCTAATGGCATGTAGGGAAATGACAGGAACCAGAAGCCCACCCTTCAGTGAAGCAACAAGTTCCCAAGTGAATGGTGGCAGGGGTCAGAGAAATTTTGAGAATAGAACCTTTAAGAGTAAGTCTCACAGAAAAAGTTAGTAACTTGTATTTAAAAAAAATTTGATTTGAAGTATTGGTCACAATACTGGAAACAAATTTTCATAAAAAAAATTGTGGAACTGGAAGTCCTCCAGCGAATCTGCTGCAGCATAATGGTTGAAGAAAGCCAAAAGCCTGGAAGGCCTTAGATCACTGGCAACCAGGCACCGCTACAAATTGGTGGTCACTATCATTCACACACTGTCACACACAGCTCCAATCGGAGCAGATGCCCTCAAGTGAAATGAACTGACAGGTGTAAAGAAGATGACACTTTGTGGTTCACAAGGGTAGACTTAAAATGTATTGCTAGAATCTGCTGGAATTTTGAGGGTCCAGAGAACTCAGACATTTCCAGATGGTTGAATCTGAATGGAAAAATTATTGGGTGATGTTTCTCAGGCCAAGGGGTGTGGTTACATTCATGGTTGATACATGATTCTCTAACAGCGTATGTACTATCTTTCATCTATGACTGATAATGCAGCTTGCTGCTATGAAATTTGTGAGCATTCCCTGTGTCTAGTAAGAGTTTCCCATTTTGTTCTTATTTTTATACATAAATGCATAGATATATGTATGTATGTATGTATGTATGTGTGTGTATATATATATATATATATATATATATATATATAATGGATAAAAGCAAGGAGGGCCAAAAGGGCTAAGTAAAAATCAAATAAGGTAAAAGGAAACACTCACCGGACAGTAGGAAAATTCAAAATTTTCGCTAATTTATAGCATCATCGGTGTGAGGTTCCGTCTTCTGTTTCTTCTCACACCGATGATGTTATAAATTAGCGAAAATTTTGAATTTTCCTACTGTCCGGTGAGTGTTTCCTTTTACCTTATTTGATTTATATATATATATATATATATACAGGGTGTTTCTAAAGGTCATTTACAATGCTTGGGAGGTGATTCCTCACACGAAAACAAGCAAAAAGTGTGAGTTCCATTTTTACAACTGAGGCTTCGTTTCCGAGATAGAAGCCTAGCAAAAGGTGACAAAGTGAACGTCACACCTAACTGGGACGAATACTATCACAGATAGAGAGGCGGTTCCAAGGGAATCATCAAGGAATCGTATGTGCTCAGTCCGGAAGTCACTATGAAAAGTTCACTGCACGCATGCGCAATGGAGTCCTCAAAGGAATTGGGGATTTCCAGCAACAACAATGCATGGAAAGGGTATGTAACGCAGCAACAAGGACCGTGACAATGAGAAATGCATTAAAGACAAAACATCCCGACCTCAAACATCAAAACATGAGCACGGAACACAAAATCCGAAAAGTTGAGCACAGTTGCATACCCCAGTTACACGCGAGGAATGAACGAATCATGTCATGTGGCATACGAGAGATACATTACTCCACCAGGAGGGGGGAAAGAAAAACACAATATCAGATGATTGCGACGTGTATTTTTACACGCGACAACTACGTAATATCCCCCCCCCACACACACACACACAACAAACAACAAATGCTACAATGTCTTACGCACAGACAGTGCATGTGTCTGTACACCAACTGAAGATGTCACTTTCACCACACAAAGGGGGTGGGGAGCAATACCAAGAGTGTTCTCACTGGGATTTACCGAGGGCGATAATCACAGCCGGTTTTCAAAATGTCTGCCGTTCACTTCTACGCAGAGATGACAGCGACGAATCAAGGATTGTCGAGTACGAGCAAACAAGCCAGGTGTATCTGCTATCGTCGCGGCGGTGACGTTGATGCGAGCAACGAGGTCCTTAGCAGATGTAACAAGTGTGTCGTATACGAGGGTTTTCATTTCTCCCCAGAAGAAAAAATCAAGAGGGTTGAGATCTGGCGACCTCGGTGGCCAAGGCACAGGCTCATCCCTACCAATGAACCTATTGCGAAACATGTCATGCAGGAAATGTCGTACATTACGATTGAAATGAGCTGGTGCCCCATCATGTTGGTACCACATTTCTTGCCGCAGTGCCAAAGGTACGGTCTCCAAAAGTTCAGGCAGAACCTCACTAAGAAATGCATGATACGTGCGACCATTCAGGCGAACAGGGAGAATGTATGGTCCAATTAAATGATCATGTACTATCCCGCACCACACATTCACTGAAAACCTGTGCTATTGATGGGCCACAAAAAGTGCATGTGGGTTGTCAAAGCCCCAGACATGACTGTTTCTACTATTGAAGACATCCATCCTGGTGAAAATGGCTTCATCTGTCCACAATACCTTTGCCCCGAAGTGAGGGTTTGTGTCCAGCTGATGCAATAACCATTGGCAAAACTCCATACGAGGGCAAAAGTCACGAGGTAACAGTTCTTGTACTTTCTGCAGTTTAAAAGGGTGCATTCCTTCCTCTGATAAAACTCGCCAAACATTCACATGAGACGTGTTTCGTGCCCGAGCGAGCACGTGCGTACTGGTGCCAGGATGTTCTGCGACCACTGTTAACACATCTTCTGCAAACTGATGTGTGCGTACACTTCGGGGTCTTCCCCAATTCCTTTGAGGACTCCATTGTGCATGCGTGCAGTGAACTTTTCATAGTGACTTCCGGACTGAGCACATACAATTCCTTGATGATTCCCTTGGAACCGCCTCTCTATCTGTGATAGTATTCGTCCCAGTTAGGTGTGAAATTCACTTTGTCACCTTTTGCGAGGCTCCTATCTCGGAAACGAAGCCTCTGTCGTAAAAATGGAACTCGCACTTTTAGCTTGTTTTCGTGTGAGGAATCACCTCCCAAGCATTGTAAACGACCTTTAGAAACACCCTGTATATATACACACGAATGATGAAGGAAGACAGTAAACACTCACCACACGAAGAGAAATAATTCTATATTTCGCGATCTGAGTCGCATTTTCAAGGTAGAAGGAAGAAAGATCGGCATCAATGTGATATATAGCAAGTAAACGAGGAAACACGCACCAGATACAGGTGAAATTGAAATTTTTGTAGCCACAAGCTGTATCTTCAGATGTAGAAACAAAGCGACAAAAGTGAAGTGATAGTATGACCTGCAGTGTTTCCAGGCCCAGAAGGAAGTTGTAGAGGGTGCAAGAAAACATGTTTCTTTCACCAGGCTTATTGAAAACAGTGAGTGGTGGGAGGTGGAGCAATGTGGTGCAATTGGTGGTGATGGAGGTGAGGGGTGAGGAAGGGGGACTTTACTGGGTGGCCTTGGTGGATGTTTTGCAGTCATGGCTGGTATGTAGGCCCTCTCCCATCTTTTACGTACTGAGGTGTTGGTGAATTGGGATAAGTGGTGGGTGATCGCTACCTGGAAGCAGTCATTGAAGGGGATATTATGGTACTTGGTATGCACAGCAACAGTGAAATTCAAGTTTTAAGTGGAGTAGTGGTGAGTGATTGTTGATTCAGAGGTTGAGAGCTGTGGATATCCCCTCCCCCCCCCCTCCCCAGGTAGAAGACACCACAGACATTGCAGGTGAGGATATAAATGAGGTTAGAGATGTGGCAGGTTCCTTTGGGATAGATCACCATCTACATTTGCCAGTGACAGTGTACATCTGGTACATTTGCCAGTGACAGTGGAGATCTGGAGGGTGCAGGAAGTGACAACAAAGGATAAGGTTTTGCACCATGCACCATTGTATTTGGGAAAGGGGGGGAGTTGGTTGTGGAATCGAGGATGTTTTGGAGGTTGGGGGGGGGGCATTTGAAAACAACTCTGGACTTGTTGGGGGAAGATGTTTCTTGTATCGGAATCACTGTTGAGGATGGGAAAGAGGGAACATAGAGTATGTCTGATTTTGCTGAGGTGGGACTTATATAGGTGACAAGTACAGGAGGTTGGTGGCAGGTTTCTTGGTGGAGGTTTAAGAGGCAGCTAGGGGTATTTGTTTGGTGATCAGGGTGGAGAGATATCCACAGTTCACCAGGCCTTGGTGCAGGTGAAGGTTGTAGTTCTGTCAGGAGGTGGGTGAAGTGCAATGACTCATTTCTGGTAGCAATCATCCATCCCTTACCCCCTTCCATCAATACCTCGGTATACAAAAGATGAGAGAGGGGCCTACATATCAGCCATGAGTGCAACCTCACACTCTGGGCTAAACAAGGACAACCAGTAACTTCCCAAACCAAACCCATCTCCAAACCCACCTCCCCAACCCTCCCTTTACAACTCCCTCCCCTTGCCCTTCACCTCGCCCACAGTTTTTGACAAGCCTGGAGAAAGAACAGTGCTTTTTTCCGTACTTCTACATTTTCCATCCATACCTGGCAACGCTACAGGTCTCTAACTTTGGTTTTCGCATTTTCTTCTACCACTGATGATGTGGCTCATGTCTGCAAAACTTTAGTTTTTCTAGTGTCTGGTGAGTGTTTCTTTTTCTAGCTCCAGGCACAACGTTCAACGTTCATATTTCTTGAAAAGCTGCATGTTTGTAGCATCAAAACATTGAGAATGTAAAAAAAGTTACACCACAGAAGAAACTTTTTTTATATAAAAATCAAAGTTCGTGAAATACTCATTTCAAACATACCTCATCAGTTACCTCCCCAAGTTCACTTTGAAGTGTCATGAGCTGAACACTGTGTTCACGACGAAGATTCAAAATTTCTGTTCTATGATTCTGATCATCCTCAGTCAAACTCTGTATGCGCTGGTTTAATAACTGTCTTTCTTGTTCCATCCGTTGCTCCCTGGAGAAACACAAGAACCACTTTATTGATTTATACCATATATATAGATTAGAGTGGTCCATCACAACATGGGTCAAAAAAATCTAAAATTTCAACTATAGTTACTAATTTTGTTCCATTAGATCTACCTACACATATCCTGTGCAAAATTTTGTGGCAATAGAGAAATATTTAGGGGTCGCTCGAAGCTCCCAAAAATGTTCTATACCAGCTATACACTATCAATGCATGCCTGTTATAGGTTATTTGGGACCAGGAAAGTCAATGTTTCAGATGCTTAAAAGGGTATTTTAAAAATGTACTAACTTCCTTAAGATTATATTTGGATTTTAAAGTTGATTCTGAAATGAAGACAGACTGACTAATTACATTCATCCAATTTATTTTTTGTAATAGATTGCACTTCTGAGTCATTCCATGCCAAATCAACACAGATATGTTCAATTTTCAACCTAACCATCTCAGATTTTCATGAAATTTGAGGAGTTGAAAGTATGCATGGAACTTAGTAATAATGAAAATTTTGAGTCTCGTTTGTCTTGTAATTATAAAATTATTCAAGGTCCAGGTTTGCAGAAATTGAGATATACAAGGTCAAAGTTACGTGACAAAATTTTCTTCTTATCCAAAGGTAGGTTTGTTACATATCACTGGAAAGCTTGTTCCATTCTCTGCACAATGAATTTTATTTCAGCTTCCTAGGCCATATAGGAGCAGAGTTACAGCACATTTAGTATAGCTAAACGAGTTCAGAAAGGACAATTTCTGTGAACTTCGACCTTGAATAATTTTACAATTACAAGGAACACGAGACTCAAAATTTTCATTTCATGCATACTTTCAACTCCCCAAATTTCATGAAAATCGGAGGTGGTCAGGTTGGGAGATATGTTGATTTCATATGGAATGACTCTTCCGCAATAAATAATTGAATTCATGTGATAAAAATTCATTTCATAGAGCAAATAGTACAATTTCCTTATTAATTTTTGAATGCTGTAAACATCCCATATATTCCACACACGTTACATATACATCTTTATGGCAAAACTTCATGTTGCCTACGTGACCTCTAAATTTTATACAATTGGACTGAATTTCTTGCAGTAAAATATGTTCATGGGAGAGGAACAAAATTAGCAACTATACAAAATTATTTTTTGGACCACCCTAATATAGAGGGTGGCCCAAAAGTCAGTGTTCCCTAAAAAAATATGTGTATGTAATTCTAAGAATTAAATTTAAAGTGTCGTTAAAGAGTTCCATCGGGCAAACGGTGTTATGTATTAGCATTGTCTGTGTAGAGACTGCTGAACTGTGAGCATCTGGTGGTGGGAGTAGGAACTAATGGACGCAAGTATGCAGAAGGCTGTTGTTTTGTATGTACTACATAGTCGGTTCCTACTTCTCTGAATGGATTGGGCACCGCAGGACATTCGACTGGCCTCGTCGCTCATGCGATCTTACACCTTGTGATTTTGCCGTATGGGGTATAATTAAGGATGCCCTCTATGCTGCAAAACCACAAGCTGTGAATGATTTGCAACAAGAAATTGGAAACGCTTTTGATGAATGTAACGCAAATAAGGGTTTGTTATCAAAGATATGTGTGTATCATTGTTGCTTAGAATGTATTGCACATGATGGGAAACATGTTGAGCATGTACGGTAGATTGTGTTCTCTTACCTTTCTCCAGCAATAAATACACATTTCCTTACTACAAGTATCATAATTTTGTTCTCCCCTAGGGGAAACTGACTTTTGGGTCACCCTGTATTAATATTATCTATTAACACTTCAAGATTCTTTTTATTATTATTATTATATTTCCCATCTGTCCACTAGAGGTTAGCACAGGCTATGGATGCATAATCACTTCCATCTTGATACACCAACCAAAATGAGCAAATGGTTGTGACAGATTCATATTAGAAGGGGACATAGATTCGCATAGCATGGCTGGCCTCCTTCCATAAGGTTTTCTATGGTTTCCCTCATTCACCCCAGACAAAAATGTTGGAATAGTATCTTAAAGTTTTCTTACATTTGATAAACAATACTAAAAATAGTATAAAATTAGTTTAAAAAACTACTTACGTAAGTGAGTATACAATTGTCGAGGAATGACGTTTCAGGGTACAACTGCCCCCTTCATCAGGTTCACAATTCTTTCTAAGCACTAAAACATAATGCTGCGTTGTAAAGTGTAATATGAGGATAGGTAGAGGGTTGGGTTAAAAACACTTAAAAACAGTGCTTTACATATTTCGATTAAAAAACCCACTATTTAAAAGACCCATTAAAAATGAAAACACCAGTATCCATTAAGATCTCTTAGAAAAGGGAACTCATAAAAATGTTATAAACACGCACTGGTGAAACAACTTCGATCGGAGAAGAGATTAAAGCTATTTCCCTCTATCCCTTTCCTACTCTCCCCTCCATTTACGTCACCATCCCAGCGCGAACTCACATTCTAAATGAATCAGCAGTTTGAAGAAGGCAACAAATCCAAAAAGCTGATTGTTGGGAAATTAAAAAAACTTCCTACTGTCGTTACTATTCATTATGGCTGAATCAAAATCGTATAAGAAACCCGTTACATATACCTACTATCCTAGTGCATAGTATTCTTGGTATTGGACTTTAATAAAAAGGAATATGAGGATTATAAAAGTAAGGATTTGTTCCCTTCTTCCAACTGATGATTGCGCATTAGGTATTATGCACATAAATGCTGGATTGAAAAAATAACAAATATTTATTTGTCACAAAATATCATAGAAATGTTAAGTAGCATACATTATGTTGTGATTTCAACATTGAGGAATCTTGAACTATTGAATGCAGTGTCCAAACGTACACAGAAAACTATTCCTTCCCTTTACTCAGACCATCATCCTCCATTGTCGCAGTCGTTGGCCTTGTCAACACCTCTTCATAAAATGGTTTGTATTCATCGGGAATGTACGTGACTATCTTGGGTACATTCTGTATCTTCTTGTGATTAATGGGGATGTGTCCATCATACGCTAGATCAGTTGGAATCTGGGGTACTGCTGAGTTTGGCTTTTGCAGCAGGAAAGTGTGTTTCACTAGGCCATCGATATACTCAGATGTGGTCAAATAAACTCTCGGTAAGGAGTATTCCACTTGCCTGTATTTAGATATCATAAATGATGTGGTCTTGTCAAGGGACTTTGCTGGTTTTTTTTGTAGAACTGCGGCCACCAGTTCTTAAACTCAATGACACTTTCGGCAGATATCCGAGTAACGTTAAAACCTGACTTCTTAGATATTTTAATCAACTCGTACTGTTGTGGTGCATAAATTCTGTCCATTTTTCTGATTTTTCTCTTGGCAGTCCCAAAGTTAAGGTCACATTGCAAGAATGAATGACCCCACACAGGGAAGTACTGATAGATCTTACGAAATCATCCTGTGGCAACCAATGCCAGGAAAAACCATACTAATGTATTATTACGGTTTTGGCCTCCACAGGCATCACTGCAAACGTGACGTTCTTTGACTACAGGGCTCATATTTTGTATTTTTAACCATAACATACTGTCAACTTCATCGGGACCGCATTTAGCTTCACCTTCTGGGTACACATAGAAATCGGCAGCATTAGTTTTCAGGTCATGAATGCAAATCACGTGTAACCAAAGTTTCCGGAGGTCAAATATTTTTTGTACCGGTATTTTTGGTAACGGACGATTTTGCATAAAGTCAAAAACAATCGCTCCAACCTCAGTGTCATTAGCACAGAGATTCTTGACTTCTTGCTGTTTCTTATAAAACTTGTTGGCTCTGCGAAGATGAACAATCTTTTCGGCGACAGCAGCACGTTTTGCATTATCATTGAGATGCAGACTTTTAATTTTTGTAGTTAGCTCTTCGCAAGTGCTACACACATCTATTTGGGGACGTCCAAATCTGTAAGCATGATTTTCATTATAATATTTTCTGTAAAAATCGTATTTCACTAGCTAGGCCAGAGTTGGGTGTTTTTTACAGAAGAGCTCATACAAGGCGTTGTAATATTTAGGTCAGCACTCAAATATTATATTGTTCTGTTACTGTAGTGTGTTTGGTGTAAAGGTAATTCTTTAATATGTTCATCGATCATTGCACAAACATCATCAGGGATGGCATTTCCTCGGTAACCATGCTTCCCTCTATTATCAACAGCCAGTTTAGCTGATGTAATCAATGAAGTTAACCTAAACAGTGCTTTATTTGTGATACTGTACAAAATTGAAAATGCCTTTTTACACACAGGTACACGTTCAGTGCCTTTCATTATGTGGTAAACAAAGATGCTATCACGTTTAAGTGGAACTGCACTTTTCGAATGCCTACGTGCTGGTGATTTACGGTCAATGAGTCCCATTTAAAATGTGTCTTGCACATTTTTCGTTTGAAACCCTCGCAAAGTATTCAAACAGTGTTCCTTGTCATTTACACTGAATTTCGTACTACATTTCTTCTTCCAAGAGCAATCCCCATCTCTATTTGACTTTGCAGGCACTGTCTTTCCAGTTCTAATACTTATATACTCTTCACCTCGAAGTCTTTTGCTTTTCTGCACTACATAACTATACGTTTCTGGGCGACGAACACCTTTCCTCTTCTTTTTAGGCGTAAGAACAACATCGCTGTCCGATGAACTAGCAGACATTCCAATAAGTTGCAAACACTTCACAATCGTTTAGATTACTCGTTTAGACCATCACAGATTGTAACTCAGATACTAATTGCAGGTTAACCTTGGTAAACACAACAGAAATGTACAATAATATACACAAGGTTCAACAAGGTCTTGCATACCATCGCAACTTGTAACAGCTGTTAGCAAGTGCGATCTCAGCGCCACTAGTGGGAAACGGATGAATCAGTTTGAAGAAGGGAAGAAAACCTGGATTCATTCCCTTCTTCAAACGTACAAATATTTTCAAGGCCAATTACACCATCAAGCGTGTGGTTTTTGGTCCCTTTTTCTAACGTCCTAGATGCGGGTATATGTTAAGACATGTTTAGAGCAAAAAAACGAATTTCGATTTTTTGGCGCTTGTTCCCTTCTTCAAACTGCTGATTCAAATGAAGGGGAGAGTAGGACAGGGATAGAGGGGAAATAGCTTTCACATCTTCTCCGATCGAAGTTGTTTCACCAGTGCCAGCTGTGCAATCGTGCATGTTTATATCATTTTTATGAGTTCCCTTTTCTAAGGGATCTTAATGAATATTGATGTTTTCATTTTTAATGGGTCTTTTAAATAGTGGGATTTTTAAATCGAAATATGTAAAGGACTGTTTTTAAGTGTTTTTAACCCAACCCTCTACCTAATCCTCATATTACACTTTACAACGCAGCATTATGTTTTAGTGCTTAGAAAGAATTGTGAACCTGATGAAGGGGGCAGTTGTACCCTGAAACTTCGTTCCTCGACAATTGTATACTCACTTACGTAAATAAAATAAACTAATTTTATACTATTTTTAGTATTGTTTATATTATAAAGTGAGTAATATGCACCAAGCCACAATATGTTTATTCTTACATTTTGTGTCCTTTGATCTTATCACTGTTAACTAATGGTGTAAATATGATGTATTAATTAAATCAAAAAAATAAACAAGCTTACTTAACTCAGCTTAATATGTGGCACACTTAATAGAAGAACTGAAAGAAAGGTCAGTGGTCTTCATTAATGTGACACCTAATCCAACTTCGATGTGTTTATTACATCCAGAATATTTTTCTGTATGGCAATTGTTTCCTGCCTGTAAAACACATGATTTGTCGCATGCACATTCTTATAAAATGTGTTTTACAGTTTATAACGATAAAACGTGATTTTACAGTTATTATTATTAGTATTAGACTTAGCTTTGCTTTTTAACTACAGTTCGGTTGAGATAATCTGATTTCAAATATTATTATAGATTTTAATGTTTGAAGGAAAGAATAACCTTTACTTTCATTTATTACAGAAGAAAACTAAGAAAAAACTTCACAAAAAAAATAATTAAAGGTTCATACTGATTCGCTGGTGGTTCTTGGTTTACATGAGTAAACCCAATACAAGAGTTGACACCAGTACTTTAGATTATCTTGGTAAAAGAAATATAAGAAAAAATCACTCTCACATATATTTAAAAAAAAGAACAAATTTAACCTTTTTACTCACGATTACATGGCCGGCCCTTAGAAAGTATTAGCGCTGTTCAAACTTTAGTGGGATTTTTTCATCAGAAGATCGAGCTTGTGGGGGTTAAAACACAAGAGCTCTCGACACTGGGGACCACTTCACTAATATCCTTGTTGTTCTGTCTTCTTTTTCCGACGATCCTCGGTGTCTTGTCTTCGTCGTTCCATCTTCTTTTCCCGACAAACCTTGGTGTCTTGTCGCTGGAGAAAATCCTTCGCTGCAACCTCGGCTGCACTGACTGAAAATCTGCTAAACTGCTGCAGACAGAGTTCACTGTTTTCCGGAGAGCCTTAATGCCGATTTAACGTTTCTTGTGCCTCTGCAAACAACGGCGGACTAGCGTGGTCTTCCGACTGAAGAGACTACTTTACCACTTCGCCAGAAGAAAATGTCACCGGAGGTATGCAAAACTCAACAGACAGAGCACTAAATTGCGCGACCACCTTCCAGTCAAAATCTCCGCGCCAACTGCTGTAACTTCTCCGCCTTCTCCGCGCTTACTGTTTCAACTACTCCGAACGCAAATCCACGAGCGCTTACTTCCCTTTGTGTACCGGACTGTCTATTATTTCAAAAAGGGGTGTTTTGATTCCTTTGGCTTCTTTCTTCCCGGAACGTTCTGTAAACAATCTGTTACACATGCCCCCTCCCCGAAGGGACATTAGGTGGACTGATCAAGGAGAGCTAATGTATTTTAGAGTCTTTTCCTTACCTTGAATATTTGTCCATTCCTCGTATACAATTTTCTTTTCAAAGTTCAGGTTACAACTTCAAAATATCTTTTAACACAGTAAACACATATAGATTTTCCTTCATTTTCACATAATAATTCCTTTCAATCGTTTCTTACAACCACATAGTAAGAATAATCTGAAGAAAGTATACACAATCACAATTTATAAACATTGAAGCATAATAAACGTATTACTCAATTTCTTTACATTACACATATACTACCTTCATACATTACATAAAATCAACTTTGAATCATTACTACACAATTTATCAATCTACTACAAGTAACTTCAATCATTCACATATTGTCTTGCAGGTTTTCTAATTGTTTTTACTGATTTACATAAATTCTCCTTTTACTCTTTCTGCAATTCCATAATTTAAAATTTTCTTCATGTTGTGATTCAATTATTTACTAGAGTGGGTACAGGTGGGTAAGTGTAGAACATTATAAAAATATTTTGATTTCTATCTTTACAAAATATCATCATACTTCATGAAATTAACCTAACAGTAAACCTCCTTTCTCTTGTCATGAACTTTACCTTTCATTTCTTCTTTCTTCTTTAAGGTATCAGCATGCTCAAAGTACTAATTTCAGGAAATTACATTGTACAACACGTCGCTCATCTCTTTAACAAACTATGTCTTAACTTGCAACAGAATTCTGGACTTCCACATTTACTTCACATCAGCATGTACATCATTATAATAAAATTTTCGGTCCGCCTTCGACCTACTATTTTTAACAACATTATTTTCGGTCCGCCTTCAACCTACTATTTTTTCAAAATTTCCGGTCCGCCTTCGACCTTATATTTATGTGCCTCTCTCGCACTATATCTTAATACACACTGACTTTTAGCTCGTATAGCTATGTCCAAGAACTCTCAATATCCTGCTATTAATGCAATCTCCTCTTTTGTTAACGCTATTTCATCTTGATCTCTGAAGAATTTCCCAATTGACTTCTTTTTGAGCACATCTGTACAACCTTCTTTCTCGTTCGTTCTTCACTTTATTTTGCAGCATCATAAACAGTTTAGAGGTTTACTTTCATATTTCTATCTTTCTTTCCATTTTCTTATTACAAAGCTATTTTTCAATTCTCATTGACAATAATAATATTTACCAGCACTTCTACCAACCATCAATACTTGTTTTTTTCCATCAAACCACAACTAGTTTTCACATAATTTATACAAAACAACTGACATTAAATAACTTTTTCTTTTCATTTTCTCAATTTTCAATATACTTGACTCATAACAACATACACACACTTTTTTTTAAACAGCTTATTTACATTTGAACAATTTCCATCATTTTATCAAACTTTACATAAACTAGAAATTTTCAAAATGTTCATCAAGAGAAATGGAAAATTTGATCTTCATTTAAAATTTACTAACTTAATAATTACATCTTATTGTATTACCCAACAAATTAGAATGTCTCTCATCTTTAGATTTATCAGTCCTTGTTGTTTCTTCAGTTTCTGAATATTCCTGTTTGTCGTTACTATCATGTATCTTTTCCGTATTCCTCTTCTTCTTTTCCCTCTTCTTTTTTCTCTGCTTTTCAAATTTCTTCTTCCTCCAACTTTCTTCAAGAAGGGAAACTAACAATCTGTCAACACTATTTGAACTTTCTCTTATCTTTAACCTTTTGCCGCCCAAGCGTCTCGAACGAGATACCCAAATGTAACCCTCACTGTCCCAAGCGTCTCGATCGAGACGCTGTAGCATTTTATAGGTTTGTCGCGTGTTACTCACAAATCCAGAATATAAAAAAGGAAAGTTAAAAATTTGTACTTACGTATGTGAGTATAGTGCTCTTATTGTAGAACGACGTTTCAGAGATTGACTATCTCTTTCCTCAGGTTCGTATAAAAACTAAGTACTTGGCATAGTACTGCGTCAAAAATGTAAAATGAGGATTGTGGTTAAGGGTTGGTTAGGGTACATTTAAAATATTAAGTTTTTGCTATTAGAAGTACGTAAAAACCAAGCCGTTCCCTAATAAAACTTGTACAGTAGACCTATTCACAGGTAAAAAAGTTAGAAAAGTTAAAAATCTAAAAAACCTGCATAAATCACAATACAACCTGCAGGTTTGGCCTTTCCTACCCAACTGTGCTTATCCATCCACATGAAGGTCAATTCACAACGAATATTTCCCCTCCCCTTAATTTTCTCGTTTCCCCTTATTACATCACAAATCCAACGTGAATTCACGTTCCTCTCTTGCAGCTTGCATAACTTCCGGAGTGACGTGGAAACCGATATTGGGTTCAATCTTCCAGGCTTTATCCCATTTTTTGAGGAAATTGATCCACCCTTCTTCCAAATTTCCTTCGTCCCTATTAAGATTATTCTTCCCCCCCCCTACAAATACTCGCTGTTTCATACACGTTTCTTCCTAATTTCCTCCCCTCTTTCCTGATTATCTCTTTTTTTGCGATTCTATGCCCACTTTCCAAAATGTGTTCTGAGAGACCCGTTTTGGGAACTTTTTCCCTTATGTCCTTTTCATGCTCCCTCCATCTTTTACCCATATTTCGGCCCGGTAAAAGATGGAGCGAGCATGAAAAGCACATAAGGGAAAAAGTTCCCAAAACGGGTCTCTCAGAACACATTTTGGAAAGTGGGCATAGAATCGCAAAAAAAGAGATAATCAGAAAAGAGGGGAGGAAATTAGGAAGAAACGTGTATGAAACAGCGAGTATTTGTAGGGGGGGGGAAGAATAATCTTAATAGGGACGAAGGAAATTTGGAAGAAGGGTGGATCAATTTCCTCAAAAAATGGGATAAAGCCTGGAAGATTGAACCCAATATCGGTTCCACGTCACTCCGGAAGTTATGCAAGCTGCAAGAGAGGAACGTGAATTCACGTTGGATTTGTGATGTAATAAGGGGAAACGAGAAAATTAAGGGGAGGGGAAATATTCGTTGTGAATTGACCTTCATGTGGATGGATAAGCACAGTTGGGTAGGAAAGGCCAAACCTGCAGGTTGTATTGTGATTTATGCAGGTTTTTTAGATTTTTAACTTTTCTAACTTTTTTACCTGTGAATAGGTCTACTGTACAAGTTTTATTAGGGAACGGCTTGGTTTTTACGTACTTCTAATAGCAAAAACTTAATATTTTAAATGTACCCTAACCAACCCTTAACCACAATCCTCATTTTACATTTTTGACGCAGTACTATGCCAAGTACTTAGTTTTTATACGAACCTGAGGAAAGAGATAGTCAATCTCTGAAACGTCGTTCTACAATAAGAGCACTATACTCACATACGTAAGTACAAATTTTTAACTTTCCTTTTTTATATTCGAGACGCTGTGTCAAGGTCGTAGTTTTTACGTTATAACTTTTCTATTTTTGGCTAGAATTTAGATTTTATTTTTTTTATATTGTTCCTAACACATGTATTTAACAGAAATGGTTTCTTGCATATTTTTTTTTTTTTGTCTTCATGAAAATGGAGGGGAAAAGGCAGGAAAAGGTACTTCTCTTTTGTGGCTCTTTTCAACGTCAATTTTTTGCAGACAAAGGAAGACCAGCTTTGTTGTTCTAAAGCAATGCTTTTCACTCCCTCCTTCTATCTGCGTTCGAAGGAAGCTTGTTTATCAGTATCCAATGTCAAAATGAAAGTTTTTCCGTGAGGGGGTGGGGGTGGGGGAGGGGGAAGACTGGTTGCTGAATCTGCATTGTGAGAATGGAATTTCGAAGCGCGCTGAAGGAAACCTTCGTTTTTTTAGCACAAGTGTCCACAAGTTGCGACAGGGGTTACCCAGCATTGTCTAAAAATAGAATTTCAAGCAGCTGCAAGAATTGGTGCTCATTTTTCACTACGTTCTAGCTTTTCGTCCGTGAATGTTGTGCGTAGGTGTCATTTTATGCCCAAGTGCGAGGACATTTTTTGGGTGGTGACAATTTTTTAAAATAATTTTTGGGGGTTTTCTCCCTTCCCCCCTCCATATATACGTCAAATTTGCATAAATTTTGCATTTTGTGCATTTTGACATTTTTTCGGGGGGGGGGGCGAAACCCCATTTTTAAAGAAAAAAGTATTTTCAGGGAATTTCCCCCCTTTTCCCCTCCATATCTACGCCGAATGTGCATAATTATATATCGTCTGAATCTGTGATTCATTCTGCGTACAACGGTATATCTTTCATATCTCTAGGGCATTTCGTTTCTGAGCTAAAGTCATTTCAAGGTTCCGCTGCATTTTGAAGCTTGAATCAGACCATTCCTTTTGGGGGTACAACTCAAGTTACATTGGTCATACGACAATGATGCAAATATTTTTCTGTTTCTTACATGCCAGCGATAATTTCTATGTGCATTTTGAACTTTTCATATCCTTTTTTTCGGGGGGCGTGGGGGGGGGGTCGAACCCCCATTTTAAAAAAAAGTATTTTCAGGGGATTTCCCCCTTTCCGCCACCATATACAGGGTGTTTCTAAAGGTCGTTTACAACGCTTGGGAGGTGATTCCTCACACGAAAACAAGCAAAAAGTCTAAGTTCCATTTTTACGACAGAGGCTTCGTTTCCGAGATAGGAGCCTCGCAAAAGGTGACAAAGTGAACGTCACACTTAACTGGGACGAATACTATCACAGATAGAGAGGCGGTTCCAAGGGAATCATAAAGGAATCGTATGTGCTCAGTCCGGAAGTCACTATGAAAAGTTCACTGCACGCATGCGCAATGGAGTCCTCAAAGGAATTGGGGATTTCCAGCAACAACAATGCATGGAAAAGGTATGTAACGCAGCAAGAAGGACCGTGACAATGAGAAATGCGTTCAAGACAACACATCCCGACCTCAAACATCAAAACATGACCACCGAACACAAAATCCGAAAAGTTGAGCACGGTTGCATACCCCAGTTACACGCGAGCAATGAACGAATCATGTCATGTGGCATACGAGAGACAGGAGGAGGGAAAGAAAAACACAATATCAGATGATTGCGACAACGTGTATTTTACACGCGACAACTACGTAATATCCCCCCCCCACACACACACAACAAACAACAAATGCTACAATATCTTACGCACAGACAGTCCGTGTCACTGTACACCAACTGAAGATGTCACTTTCACCACACAAAGGGGGTGGGGAGCAATACCAAAAGTGTTCGCACGCGATCATTGTGACGTAAAAGAGACCAGTTTTGGAAGCGCTGCACAGGCAAGTCTGGCTCTCGTAGTCTACGTTTGACCTTCATGACTGCTGTTCCCGCGAGAGGAGCTCGAAGGGTTGGTTCTCTCCGGCAGTCGTCCCAATCGTGTTGCAGGTGCTGGGATATGATCAGCAGTTCGCTCTAGGTTGTCATACGCATTGAAGAGTACTAGTATGTTGCATTGAAAGAAGTTGACGTGGTGGAGTGGGCAAGTCAAGTATCGCAACAATTGGTCTGTGGTGTTCGTACGGTGATACGGCCAATTTGTGCAGTGTGCCAGTGTTAAACAAAACCAATACTTTGCAGTTCCAGCTCCCTATTACACAGATGGCTGCGTATACGACCCAGCAGCTAGCAGACATGCATCTCATGTATGGGGAAGCACGTGGTAATAGCCGTGAGGCAAGGCGTCTTTATGGAGAACGCTTTCCACATAGACGTTTACCGTCTCACACCTTCTTTCAGGTAGTGGACAGTCGACTGCGTGAAACAGGGTCAGTGTTACCACCGCGACAAGAAGTTGGAAGACCACGAAGTGTACGCACACATCAGTTTGCAGAAGATGTGTTAACAGCGGTCGCAGAACATCCTGGCACCAGTACGCGAGTGCTCGCTCGGGCACGAAACACGTCTCATGTGAATGTTTGGCGAGTGTTGTCAGATGAAGGAATGCACCCTTTTAAACTGCAGAAAGTACAAGAACTGTTACCTCGTGACTTTCGCCCTCGTATGGAGTTTTGCCAATGGTTGTTGCATCAGCTGGACACAAACCCTCACTTCGGGGCAAACGTATTGTGGACAGATGAAGCCATTTTCACCAGGATGGATGTCTTCAATAGTAGAAACAGTCATGTATGGGACTTTGACAACCCACATGCACTTTTTGTGGCCCATCACCAGCACAGGTTTTCAGTGAATGTGTGGTGCGGGATAGTACATGATCATTTAATTGGACCATACATTCTCCCTGTTCGCCTGAATGGTCGCACGTATCATGCATTTCTTAGTGAGGTTCTGCCTGAACTGTTGGAGACCGTACCTTTGGCACTGCGGCAAGAAATGTGGTACCAACACGATGGTGCACCAGCTCATTTCGATCGTAATGTACGACATTTCCTGCATGACGTGTTTCGCAATAGGTTCATTGGTAGGGATGAGCCTGTGCCTTGGCCACTGAGGTCGCCAGATCTCAACCCTCTCGATTTTTTCTTCTGGGGAGAAATGAAAACCCTCGTATACGACACACCTGTCACATCAGCTGAGGACCTCGTTGCTCGCATCAACGTCGCCGCCGCGACGGTAGCAGATACACCTGGCTTGTTTGCTCGTACTCGACAATCCTTGATTCGTCGCTGTCATCTCTGCGTAGAAGTAAACGGCAGACATTTTGAAAACCGGCTGTGATTATTGCCTTCGGCAAATACCAGTGAGAACACTTTTGGTATTGCTCCCCACCCCCTTTGTGTGGTGAAAGTGACATCTTCAGTTGGTGTACAGTGACACGGACTGTCTGTGCGTAAGATATTGTAGCATTTGTTGTTTGTTGTGTGTGTGTGGGGGGGGGATATTACGTAGTTGTCGCGTGTAAAAATACACGTTGTCGCAATCATCTGATATTGTGTTTTTCTTTCCCTCCTCCTGTCTCTCGTATGCCACATGACATGATTCGTTCATTGCTCGCGTGTAACTGGGGTATGCAACCGTGCTCAACTTTTCGGATTTTGTGTTCGGTGGTCATGTTTTGATGTTTGAGGTCGGGATGTGTTGTCTTGAACGCATTTCTCATTGTCACGGTCCTTCTTGCTGCGTTACATACCTTTTCCATGCATTGTTGTTGCTGGAAATCCCCAATTCCTTTGAGGACTCCATTGCGCATGCGTGCAGTGAACTTTTCATAGTGACTTCCGGACTGAGCACATACGATTCCTTTATGATTCCCTTGGAACCGCCTCTCTATCTGTGATAGTATTCGTCCCAGTTAAGTGTGACGTTCACTTTGTCACCTTTTGCGAGGCTCCTATCTCGGAAACGAAGCCTCTGTCGTAAAAATGGAACTTAGACTTTTTGCTTGTTTTCGTGTGAGGAATCACCTCCCAAGCGTTGTAAACGACCTTTAGAAACACCCTGTATACGCCGAATGTGCATAAATTATATATCGTCTAAATCTGTGAATCATTCTGCGTACAACGGTATATCTTTCATATCTCTAGGGCATTTAGTTTCTGAGCTATAGTCATTTCAAGGTACCGCTGCATTTTGAAGTTTGATTCAGTGGCGTGCGGACAATTCCTTTTGGGGGTACAACTCAAGTTACATTGGTCATATGATAATATTGCAAATAATTTTGTGTTCCTTACATGTCAGCGATCATTTCCATGTGCATGTACATGTACTTTTTTCTTGGGGGGAGGGTGGGAAACCAAATTTTTTTTCCGAAATTTTGGAATTAATAGAGTGTTAGCCCCTCCCCCCCCACCACATATACGCCGAATTTGCAAACATTTCATATAGTCTGAATCTCTGGTTCATTCCACGTACAACGGTATATCACTCATCTCTCTAGGGCAATTAGCCTCCGATCTACACTCATTTAATTGAAACTCTGCATTTTGCTCAAAATCGGCTCGGGACAGAGAGGCTTACATGTGAAAAAGGCCTTGGGCGGCAAAAGGTTAAAGTCTTTTCATTTTGTTTCCGATTTTCCATAAGTTCAATTTTCTCACTATGAGAATCACCACAAGCAACTTTCTTCCATTCTTTCCTGTCTCGTTTCTTTTGGGACTTTCTTTCACGCTCATCAGATGAATGTATTGCTCTCTTTTCTTGTTTCATCCTTTTCATACTTGGGTCTGATCTTTCTGCGCTGACATTCTTCGATCCCTTATGAATTTTCTTCTTCGCTTTCACTGACGCTTCTTCAATTTTCTTTGGAGCTTTCAATTTCTTTCTCTTCATTTTCTTCACTTTCTTTACTGAACTATATCTAGGTCTCATTCTAATTTTACTGATCAGAGTCATTTCCGGTATCGTCACATCTAAAGTTACACATTCTCGCAGCTTAGGAAACAGATCATGATTTTTCTCAGGCTTTTCATAAATATTTTCTTCTTTACTTATCAGTTCAGGAGATAACTGTATCCCAAAATGTAACTCATCAACTTTTTGACTTTTCAATCCCAACTCGCAAACTCGTTTCTCAAGTACCTGTACTTTTTGATCTTTCTCTCTGTGTTCATTTTCTATAACCACTTGTTGTTGATCAAAATCATCATCTTTGTTTTCACTTTTCTCACGGACCTCATTACAATCATCTTTTACTTCATCGATTCTGGCTTGAAACTGAATCTTACTTTCCTGGATAGCGTTCACCTTAACAACCTTCATCTCGAATACAGCTGATTTTTTCTGGTCTGGAACTGACATTCCATCACTCAATTTTTGTAAACCAAAACTTACTTCCTTCATTTCCTGCCTACGTTGTTCCATTTTTTCGCATAATCTCTCCCATTTCAATCTATCTTCTTCCTTACTTTCTTCCCATTTCAGCCTATCTTGTTCTTCTTTCTGTTTCCGTTCTTACCTATCTTGCTTCATCATCGACAAAATTGTACTTAAAACATCATTTTCCTTCCCCCGATCAATGTCAACTTGACAAACAAATCTGTCACTTTCTTTCGAAACACCCTGTTCTTTTTCGTCTATTTTTTCATTATTATGAACTTCATTTCCAGCTCCGTTCTTGCACTGCTTGCAGGAAAAATCTTTCTCAACGCAGTCTTTATGCACCCATTGTTTACAGTCTGAACATTGTACAGCAGCGCCTGAAATCAACAATCTGCCGCAACAAGGAGCTTTCCGTATTGTACGAGCCATGCTGCCGACAAACACGAACGCAGGTTGCAACACTCAATGTTTACATAAACATCGCCCACAACTACGCAACACAATGTCTGTTACACCTTTCATTTTTTTTTCTTTAACCAAGACAATCTAAGGCAACTCCCGGGATTCGGCACCATATAACGATAAAACGTGATTTTACAGTTATTATTATTAGTATTAGACTTAGCTTTGCTTTTTAACTACAGTTCGGTTGAGATAATCTGATTTCAAATATTATTATAGATTTTAATGTTTGAAGGAAAGAATAACCTTTACTTTCATTTATTACAGAAGAAAACTAAGAAAAAACTTCACAAAAAAAATAATTAAAGGTTCATACTGATTCGCTGGTGGTTCTTGGTTTACATGAGTAAACCCAATACAAGAGTTGACACCAGTACTTTAGATTATCTTGGTAAAAGAAATATAAGAAAAAATCACTCTCACATATATTTAAAAAAAAGAACAAATTTAACCTTTTTACTCACGATTACATGGCCAGCCCTTAGAAAGTATTAGCGCTGTTCAAACTTTAGTGGGATTTTTTCATCAGAAGATCGAGCTTGTGGGGGTTAAAACACAAGAGCTCTCGACACTGGGGACCACTTCACTAATATCCTTGTTGTTCTGTCTTCTTTTTCCGACGATCCTCGGTGTCTTGTCTTCGTCGTTCCATCTTCTTTTCCCGACAAACCTTGGTGTCTTGTCGCTGGAGAAAATCCTTCGCTGCAACCTCGGCTGCACTGACTGAAAATCTGCTAAACTGCTGCAGACAGAGTTCACTGTTTTCCGGAGAGCCTTAATGCCGATTTAACGTTTCTTGTGCCTCTGCAAACAACGGCGGACTAGCGTGGTCTTCCGACTGAAGAGACTACTTTACCAATTCGCTAGAAGAAAATGTCACCGGAGGTATGCAAAACTCAACAGACAGAGCACTAAATTGCTCAACTACTCCGCGCGCAAATCCACGAGCGCTTATTTCCCTTTGTGTACCGGACTCAGTCTATTATTTCATAAAGGGGTGCTTTGATTCCTTTGGCTTCTTTCTTCCCGGAACATTCTGTAAACAATCTGTTACAAGTTGTTCATCATCAATTCATCAAATGGTGTAAAGTTACTCTCTCCAAACAACAAACACTGGCATTCGCAAGCAAGGTGTATTGATTTAAATCACAAGCACAAGCAGAGACAATTCCACACAGGTAAAACAGCAGCAGCGAAAAATCAGGCAATGCCAGGCTGACTCCGAAGTTCAGTTGTAGTGCCAGAGACCCGGGTGAAAGTCCTGGTTGAGCCTGCACTTTTCACTGAAAAATTCTACGTACTACATCTCCTGTGTGTGCCTAATCTTAATGTATTTTAATGTTTCTCAGAAGTGTCAGAATAACATACAAGTATGCCATATATCACTCAGCCCCATTTATTGCTTCGAATATTCTCAAGATTCAATTACTAGTTAGTAAAAATACACTTCCATCACACAGCTATGGTAGAAAATTTATGTTAACCTTTTGAGTCCCAAGGCCATTTTCACAAGTAAGACTCACGGTCCCGAGCCGATTTTGAGCAAAATGCAGAGTTTCAATTAAATGAGTGTAGATCGGAGACTAATTGCCCTAGAGAGATGAGTGATATACCGTTGTACGCGGAATGAACCAGAGATTCAGACTATATGAAATTTATGCAAATTCGGCGTATATATGGAGGGGGAAAGGGGGGAATTTCCCTGAAAAAACTTTTTTTTTAAAAAAAATGCGGTTTCGCCCCTCTCCTGCCCCCTCGAAAAAGTACATGACAGTGTCAACATGCACATGAAAATGATCGCTGACATGTAAGGAACACAAAAATATTTGCATTATTATCATATGACCAATGTAACTTGAGTTGTACATCCCAAAAGGAATGGTCGGCATGCCACTGATTCAAGCTTCAAAATGCAGCGGTACCTTGAAATGACTTTAGCTCAGAGACTATTTGCCCTGGAGATATGAACTATATACCGATGTACGTAGAATGAATCACAGATTCAGACGATATATTATTTATGCACATTCGGCGTATATATGGTGGGAGAAAGGGGGGAAATCCCCTGAAAATACTTTTTTTTAAAAAAATGCGGTTTTGCCCCCCCCCCCTGCCCCCCCGAAAAAAAGGATATGAAAAGTTCAAAATGCACATAGAAATTATCGCTGGCATGTAAGAAACAGAAAAATATTTGCATCATTGTCGTATGACCAATGTAACTTGAGTTGTACCCCTAAAAGCCACTGATTCAAGCTTCAAAATGCAGCAGTACCTTGAAATGACTTTAGCTCAGAGACTATTTGCCCTAGATATATGAAAGATATACCGTTGTACGCAGAATGAATCACAGATTCAAACGATATATAATTTATGCACATTCGGCGTACATATGGAGGGAGAAAGGGGGGAAATCCCCTCAAAAATACTTTTTTAAAAAAAAATGGCATCCCCCCCCCCGAAAAAATATGTCAAAATGCACAAAATGCAAAATTTATGCAAATTTGACGTATATATGGAGGGGGAAGGGAGAAAACTCCCTAAAATTATTTTAAAAAATTGTTGAAATGTTTGAAATTTATATTTTCCCTTGAAAGGAGACGCAAAAGAGAAGTCCCTTTTCCCGCCTTTTCACCTCTATTTTCACGAAGAAAAAAAAAAGGTGCAAGAAATATTTCTGTTAAATACATGTGTTATGAACAGTATTTAAAAAAATCAAAATTCTAGCCAAAAATAGAAAAGTTATAATGTAAAAACTACGACCTTGACAGAGTGTCTCGATCGAGACGCTTGGGACCGTGAGGGTTACTTTTAGGTATCTCGATCGAGATTTTTGGGATCCAAAAGGTTAATTGCATTTTGTAAAATTTCCAGAATCTTCAGAACCCATTAAAATATTTATCAACATTTTGCATACTATGCACGAAAAAAGAAATATGAAAGGTAATATACACAATGATTAGACTAGAGCATCTGCTTTCAGTAAGCACACCACTGATTAATAGGCTCCCTTCTAATATCAGGTGCATCATTGAGTAAACTACCAATAATGAAGAAAGTGTACAAAAAGATCAAACTAATTTTTCCTTTGTAATCATACTCACTTGTGTTGTAATGTCACCTCCAGGTCTCGAATCTCCTCCAGTTTTGTTAAGGCTTCACATCTTGCATTGGTGGTTGAAACTAGCCGGTCGGACAACGTCTGAATGTCCGACTGCAGCTGTTCGATTGCTTGATCCTTTTTATCAATGGCTTTTTGCAACTCCACGTATTTGTCAGAAACTTCATTCTTTTCTGTTTGCGATTCTTCAAGTTCTCCCTCTAGCCTGAAAAAATATATACAAAACTTAAGCATTTGAAGTTCATTTATTCAGAACAAATTAAATAATATATTCAATCATCATAAAATTAACCTTTAGCCACCAGAGGCTCTTTCGCATGTAACCCTTGCCGCCCGAGCCAATTTTCAGCAAAATGCAGAGTTTTATAAAAATGACTAGATCGGACGTTAATTGCCCTAGATGGACGAATCAAGTACCGTTATACGTGGAATAAACCATAGATTCGGACTATATAAAATTTATGCACATTCGGTGTATATACGGAGGGAGGGGGAGAGGAAACTGAAAATTCCAAAAAATTTTGAAGAAAAAATGGGGGTTTCCCCCCACCCACCCCGACAAAAAGTACAAGACATTGTAACAATATACATGGAAATAATCACTGGAGTGTTAGGAACAAGAAAATAATTGCACTATTATCATATGATCAATAGAACACTACTTGTACCCTCAAAACGACATGTCTGTAAGCCACTTAGCCATTCAGCAAAATGCGCAGTTACCTTGAAACAGCTGTAGGTCCGAAGCTAATTGCCCTAGACGCGGAATGACCCACAGATTCGGACTACATACAATTTAAGCACATTAAGTGTATATATGGTTGCGGGGGGAGGGGAGGAACTGGAAAATTCCAAAATTTCTGAATAAAAATGCCCCTTCTCCCCTCTGCCCCTGGACAACAAAGTACAGGACATTGTCAAAATACACATGGAAATGATCGCTGGCATGTCTATATCAAGAAAATAATTGCACTGTTATCATACGAGCAATAGAACACGACTTGTAGCCCCCAAACAGCATGTCTATGTGCCACTGACTCAGTTTCAAAGAAAGCCGGCATTTTCCCACTATCTCCCCCCCCCCATCCCCGTTTATGGAAGAACAAGACGTGAAAGAGTCTTTACGGTGCAGAATGTGTGTTAACAATAATGTAAAAGAAGAAAATCACAAATCCAGCCAATTATAACGCAAAAACTACAAGCATGCTAGAGGATCTCGATCGAGACACTCTGGATGCAAGGAATTACTTGTAGGATCTCGATCAAGATGCTCGGGATGCAAAAGGTTAATATAGATGTGTTCAAATAAGTAACATTACAAGCATTACACTTCACTATGCTATAATCAAACACAACTTTACTTCAGCACTAACATTCACATTTGGCACATGTATGTTATGATTACAATCCAGCTTTCACATCATAATATTTGATCAGGAAGCTGAACAAAATTATTACATTTAAAATGTATAAAACAGATCAACTTCATAAATTTCTTTTCAATTTTAATATTTATTCTCCACAATGATGATATGGATGACTAAACAATCGCAAACACACATGGACAAAACACAACACAAGCGAAATATAGTGAGTACAGATGCCAGAGCACAGTTAGTCTGCAAAATGCAGTGTCAATGACAGGGTGTCTACCAAAATAACAAGTCCAAAATTCTTGACTTTTTTTTGTATTTCTTAATCTTTATTTAATCGTTAATTGACCTTACTTAAATAAAGTTGAAAAATAACAACCAAGAAAATATTTTTATATTTCATAAAGAACCCCTACCAAAAGGCCGGTTAAGATGAAATCTGAAGCTTTATCTATTCATTCATTGTAAAAATTAATGCTTCAGATATTATTAGAGGCACATATTTTTGGTAAATAAAAAAGCAAAATTTCAGTACAAAAACAGAGTTGATTTCGGGTTCAAAAGTGGTAAACAAAATAAAATTTCGGTGTTATAGCACATCAAAAGTGCTATATAAAATGACATTTTGGTTTTAAAATTGTGAATATAATCCTAAATTTGATTTAAAAACTGCACTTATTACACAAAATAAACTTACCCCTTCTAATAGCACATTTGTGTAGTTACCAGAGTATTAAGTTTATTCCTGTGTCAAGCAGTCCATTTTTGCTTCTCAAATATTTATAGCAGAATTAATCAATTTTCCGTGAATTGCATAACTCATAGGATACTTCAGACTTCAAAAAGTGTCGCGTCGGTATATAAACGGTAAATTTAGTGTTTAAGAGTATATTTTGCATTATTTCGTGGCAAAGCAGGGTAGAAAAATGCACCTCACACCTTTCAGAAACATGAAAAATGAACATTACAGCATGTTATTTCATATTTCGTGTTTTCGTCAAAAACGAAATTTGCATGCCTCTAGATATTATCCTAGATGAGGAATAGCCAGCCACATTACTTTATTTAATATTTTTACAAAACTTCACACGTAAGGAACAAAGCTGAACAAATCTTAACCACAACTCAATACAATTTCAGATTTTTAAATATTCATAAATAACTGCCAGGGAAAGCTTGCATATGATAGGATAGGTGTAAACCTGAATAATAAAGCAAAGCAGCTATCACTCAGTCCACTACTTAAATTATCATCATTTTGCAGACTAGCGAGGCTCTGGCATTTGGGGTCATAGTATAATCCTCTGTAGAGCTCGTGTTGTGTCCACATATGTTTGTGCAGGGTGGCTCCAAACAAGCAGAAATGAAATTCCCTGACTTTTCCAGGTTTTCCAGGACAAAATTTACTTTTCCCCCTGACAATTACAAACTAAACTAAATAGATGTTTTTGCAAATGGAAATAATAAACTCATACAGATCCAGGTATGGATTTGTTAAGTACCAATATTATATTCTATGAAATTGACTTAATTTCTCTATTCTCTATGATTTGAATTTGAACAGCAAAATAGTGAATTTGGAAAATTATTACAATTCACAAGCTAGGGAAGGATTACGGAATTTTGTCATACGCAGTTAGTTTAAAATAAAATACTTGATTATTTTTAAAGTTACGACTAAATGAGATAAGAGTGAAGAGTGATTGACTAAGAAATGCATTTTGTAATTTATCAGTCTCCTTATACATTCTCGGTATTATATGTTGATATTTCCACTGAGGTTTGGAACCCTCTGCCTACAAGAACCATGAGTGCAGACTGATTTTTCGATGCATAAAGCTACTTCTCTCTTCTCTGTAAAGCAAAGAACTTAACTCTTGCATATAAGTGAAACAATTGAATTGTACAAAAGAAAGTGTCATATTTCCTAACCTTATCAATGGGATATCTGCTTCAGTATAGTACATCCAAGTGAAGTACTGAAAACATGTAGTTATACCATTATTGCTGACGAAAGGGGTATGTAGGTATTAGAAATGTAAGGCAAGGAATTTATAGAATTGCATTGTATAGGTACCTGATTTAGCTAACCACACATTGAAACAGGAAAACACTGTTAATAAAAGCTTCTGAAAGTTCATATACGAGGGGTGTGCTGAAAAAAGCTTTAATTGTACCTGTACGCAGCACTAGTGGTCGGAGAGCGACACACACACACATGCAGGCAGGAGGAAGTGGCACGTAGGTGTAATCTGGTACAGTTGCAATGCAGACGTTTTAGGACAGTTCTACGTTAAACATTGCAGCTCTGATACAGTCTCCCACCGACTGCAATGTAGCCTACGTGTAGTAATCAGATTTTTGCACGCTCAGAATTTGTCACAGACACACCAGCAATCGTGTAAGGTGTGCAGACCGGACGTTGTGAGTGATAGTATGGTCAGACGATGGTGTAGACAATTCACGGAAGGCCAATCGAATGTGCACAACCCCATACAGCTGAGTACACACGGCCACTTTGCATCACTTCAGGTGAGAGATCTTGGACCACTCCCTCTACAGACCTGGCCTTGCATGTACCAACTCTCATCTCTTTGTTCAACTGAAGAGGTTTCTGGAAGGACAAGGATTTGATGGCTACACTGTGGTAGAGAGAGTTCCAGTCTTTGCTGTCAGACACATATGCCATGGGCATACAAAATTTAGTGCCATTGCTACAACAAATGCCAGAACAACAGTGGTGATTACGCCAAAAATTAGATTAGGACTCACTCTTACTAATGCAATAAATTACTACTGATAGTCTTGTTTTATTTATGCCTAATCAGTAGGGACCTTGATTTTTTGTTATTTTCTTTCAAATTGGTGTATTTTTTTTGTATTCTTTACTATTCAGTGTTGATTGATTGATTGAGTTGGTGTTTTAAGTCCACTTTATGCACAGTAAGGCTAATTGGGACTCGACCTACAGTTTAAAGTGGGATCCGAACCACTATCTGCTTCCACCGGGTATCGAACCTGGGACCCCTTGATTACAAGGCTACCACGCTACCACTAAGCCATTGGGGAGGCCTACTATTCAGTGTTATTTCTCCCAAAATTCACATATTCATTTTAGCACATTTTCTGGCAAATATCCTAAATTTACCTTCATGGTGTTTTTAAACTACTGTTTCAAATTGTAAGTCACATGGCCTACGCCTCTTTGTGAGAGATTGATAACTTGAAAGTTATTTTCAGAAAGTTATTTTCCATAATACCTTTTTAATTTTAAGGTAAGGGTTTTAGATAATTTTCCCCGTGTATACTGAAGGGTGCATAAAGAGCATAAGTGGCGAAGCACTCAAAAAATTTAAATCAATCAATCTCACGTGACGGATACCGATATATTATGGCACCAAAAATTGGCATTATCTATTTTTGATTTGTTAGTGTTACGTTTCCCAAAATTCGCGTTTGTTTTAGAACATTTTTATGCCAAATATAGCGAAACTTAATACTCCATTGTGCTTTTAAACTATAATTTTAAATTGTAGGTCACATGGTCTACGTATTTTCGTGCCAGTTTGATATGTTGGAACAGATTTTGAGAAAATAAAAGTAAAGTGCTCCCCTGCACTTTTCCATGAAAGTCTATAGGGGTGTGGAGTTAGGGCCCCACAGTTTCTTCATCACGGCTGAAGGTGGGGGTGATGTGATCAGCACCATGCTCCTGGCTGCCTTTATCCCTCTAAGTTTCCTCCAGGTACCTGCTTGATATGACACTGGGCAGGCGCCGAAGAAGTTTGAATAGGTGGAAATGATCATGATTCTCACCCGCAGGGGATCAACCCTGGGTCTCTCACATGGTAGTCAGACGGCCTAAAGACTGAGCTCCATTCTTTCTCACTCGACAAATGCCGATGATGCGCACTTAGCTTGCTAATTCAAAACACATCTCGCGTGACAAATACTGAAGATGTGGCTCCCGTGTGACGGCAGATACGCACTAGATCTCCTGTTAGAAAACTGCCACTTTGCTCTGTGATGCAAATGGTTTTCATAGAAGTTGAAAAAATCGTGGGAAATACATGATTTAATGTGGCTGTCGGAATTATTCCATGTATAACAAGCATTATAGTTTACTCTTGAATAAAATGTTGGAAAACTTGCAGATTCTATGTACACAAACATGGCCTAGAAAAGACAAGAATGTTGGATTTCATGGTATTTTTCGTTGTTTTAAGACATTTAAAAAAATTGCTAAAAACGCTAACAATTCGTATTTCATGCCAAATTCGCATTATTTGGATATTTCGAATGGGCAAGAAATGTGTCCAGACATCACTGCACATTCATAAACACAACTTTGCAGCAATTACCATTTTTCATGGTTTTCGCGTTTGCGAAAAATCAATGTCCCTACTAATTGGAAATTACTTTCTGGCCACCCCTCCTATAAATCAGTAGATGGAAAATAAAAATTTAGCAGGGCTGGCAGATAAAAGTCAATTCTTGAAGAAAGTGATTTGCTTTTATAATTGAATGATTCGAGTTAATACGACATTAAAATATTTACGTATTTATTATTAGTATTTTATTTCATAATATTGGACATTAACTTCACTCAGTGAGAGATTAATGACCATCTTTTACAGTTTAAACAGAAAGGACAGAGAGTGGCTTTAATTTCACTGCAATACTAGTGTTGCAGTAAATTTGAGGTTGGGAGCATGCACTTGCTAATTTTTATAACGTTCAGCATTGCAGATTTGTGTTTCACTTCATCGTGATAGTATTCAATATATATCCTGTTATGTTGGATTCTTCTCAATAACTAAGAATAGTGCAATGTCATTGTAAACGTATGTTAACTTGTGCGAAACCAATAATACGTCAGGATGATGAAAGAAAACTTACGTAAGCACTGCTACATTAAATAAGGTGAAGTGAGTCAGAAGAGAAATAAAATTCCAGCAGCATATTTGCAGTCTAAAGCTCTTCTTGTTTATGCATGCGATTTTTGTTGGATGTTGCAGTCCGAAGACATCCAACAAAAATCAATTCCATACGAGTGCCATGCATGCAATTTCTGTAGCATGTTGTAGTGAGATATACTTTGTCGGGTGGCGATATTCGACAAAAATCGTATGTATCAATGGAGCCTATTTGTTTCCATGTTCCGTCAATTTGTCCAACAAAATGTCTTACTGCGACGTCCGACAACTATCGGATGACGCCACCTGCTCTGTTGTCAGTTCTGTCCCCTTACTACTCCCATACGGACAAGAAAAAATGATAATTCAATGCATTTTCCACGTAATATTTAGAGGATTAACACATTTTTCTGCCCCTCCAGAAATATCTCTCTCTTTCTCTCTCCTCCTGCCATCATCACTGGTTTCTGGCGCAGTGATTGTATTGTGCATAAAAGGGGCCTAAAAGTTGAGGCCGAAACGTAGAAACAAGATTTCCTGTTCCCGTGCAGAGTTCCATAACTATATATTTTTCAAGAAAAAAAGGAAAAAAAAAAGAAAAAGAAATCAAGACAAAATTCCCTGACTTTTTTTGACACCTCAAATTCCCTGACTTTTCCCGGTTTTCCAGGTCTGTCGCCACCCTGTTGTGATCTTCCCTTCATCCATCTCATGTTACCACCAATCCTCCTCACCTTTGCGACTATAGGCCAGTCAATAAGGGGGTTCAATAAGGAAAAAATTAGAGAAAGCTGGAACAAATTCTATTATCTTCATAAAAGGGTTCTAACAACATACTAATTTTGCACCCCTCTAACATGCCAAATTTGGCCGCCAGCTTGAAAAAATAGCACCCAAAATCAGTTTTTTGCAAATATCTCTCTTGCAAAGCATTTTATAGCAAAAGAGGTTATGACGAAATATAATCTACATAAAATTCTCTACAAAAAATGTTCTGTGCATTTTTATTCTTGGATGCGCAGTTTGGGTGCTAGCTGAGCGAGAAATTTTCCTTTTTTGCAAGTGCAGAACTCATGGAAACATCTTTTACATGATGTATTATAGTATTTATCTTCTATAAAACTGGACTTGAATTAAATTTGTTCTTTCTTACAGAATGTCATTTACGAGTTCAATGGCTGTAGGTTGTCTCCATTAGCCTATCTGTGCATAAAGTGTACGTAAAACAACAAATCAAACCATATTAAAATGATCAGAAAAGCTCTGGGATCTGGTCAGATATAATGACTGAGCCGTGATGCACTCCATTAAGAGTTGTGGGGGGTGGCAGATGAGTGACCCGACTCAATGCTAAGTGGATTTTTGGCATTTCCCAGATAAAATAGATGAGCAGCATGGCAATGCACGAAAGTTTCGTATATCAAGGGATAACCAAGACTTTCAGTTCTTTTATCAGTTCATCTCCTTGAAATCAAGGGGTCCAAGGTTCAATATTCGGTGGAGGCACGTAGTGGTTCAGATTCCACTTTAAACTGTAGGTCCAGTCTCGATTAGCCTTACTGTGCATAAAGTGGACTTAAAACACCATGTTAATGAATCTTTTGTCAGTGACTCATCTCACCCACCATTCCCAGATTTTGATGGCATAAAGTCAATGATTACGGAAGCAACAGGGATTTAGAAAACCAATCCTTCTGATGCTTATGATGTTGGAATGTCTTCAATGTTGAGGATCGTTGGTAAAAATTTGGCAAATGTCAAGTTTGAACAAAATAAGTGAGTTAATCACTGAAGCGGTCACTTCTGATGTGTTGTATCCAGTTGATGCAGAGAATTTATTTAATAAATTATTTTACTAAAAAATCACAAGATCAATTAGAGATAACTTTAAGTACAAACTTGCCCCATACCAATTATAGCTGCTGAGGTAGGGATGTGGTCAACCAAGAAGCCTCTCTTTGTGCCACACTCTGAAAGTACCATAACAGACAAAGAAGATGCATCGCCAGATTTTTCGCATTATACCCTGTAAACGCCTTAAAGATTGTGCAAAGGGACTTGTAGCTGTAGAAAAATTGGGCTAACGTGTTCAAAATCTGACACTGTTGCATTTACTTCTTAAGATTGATTTCCAAGAGACTCGTGCTGCTTCCGTCTGAAAACTCCCTTCCTCTTCCATACTCTGTCCGGGAATCTCTGGAACAAGGCAGCGTGTTACATAAGAGAAAGTGAGAAAGCTTGTGGGCCCGGGCATAGCCGTACACGCTCCTGTAAGCGGTTAGTAGCTGCAGTCGTTTTCCCTCTACCATGCAATTCTGTTCCCTCTCACACGTTCATTGGTAGTTACTGTCTTCTTGAGTTACTATTTATGCAGTGGCAGACCCTTGTTTTCGTTCACTCGCTCCAAAGATCCCCGGGACAGAGTATAGAAGATGAACGGAGCTTTCAGATGGAAACAGCACATGTCTCTTGGAAACCACTCTTAAGAAATAAATGCAACTTTTCAAACTGACGCGACACAGAAAGCTGCATGTGTCACTCCAACTGGGCCTTGTTCTCAATACCGTGCTTTGTAGCACTTCGTCAATTTGTAGAGAATTTTATGTAGATTAATTTTTGTCATGGCCTTTCTGAGGTAAAATGCTTCCCAAGAGAGATATTTGCAAAGAAAACTGATTTTGGGTGTCATTTTTCCAAGATGGTGTTAGGAACCCTATTAGGATAATAATAAAATTTGTTCCAGCTTTCCCTGATTTTTTTTCCTTATTGGACCCCAAAAGCATCCCTTGTTGACTGGACTATTAGGCAAAACTGGCAGAAAAGCAAAGTAAAATAGACTAAATCAATGATTGTGACAGCAAAAATTCTTGACTTTTTCTTTACTTTCATGACTGGTAGACACCCTGAAGGGGTAGTACATGGAAAAGGTTGACATTTGGGTGTCTTCAGAAAGTGTTTCCCATTAGAACCCACACCATACTGATGAAACTATTTGGTGAAAGCTACAGTTATCTTAACTATCAGGCAGTGACCATACTCAACTGAGAGTCAAATTCCACCTACCACTCAAATTCTGCTTGAAATAGAGAACTAAAGATAACCACTAAATTCTGGATTTTCTCCCCATAAGCTGAGAACAATGCTGCTCTTATACATTGTTATTATTCTCCCAAAGTATCAGCCTACTTTCAACGAAACTTTGCATGGTTGTAGGAATGCTACAAGTTACATTTTCTTCATTCACTTTCATTTACATTCATTTTCTTCGGTCTACTCTGATGGCCACAGTGGCATGCAGAACATGTATTCTTTGTTAAATTTGTATTTTTCTTATTATTCTTCTTCCTTTAACTGTCATTATTGGTAGGTACAATGTATAAATTTCACATTCACTAAAAGCTAAGTATTTCGGGGGAAAAAACTGACTTCATCTCCCTATGACAATTAGTTCTCTACATTTTTCTTTTTTTCTTCTTCTTTTTCCTCCTCATTGCACAAATTTAGAAAAACACTTCTTTGAAAATTACTTGTCTCGAGAGACTACAGACTGGTGCAAGGTTTCATCCTCTAAATTTGTATTTGGTTCTTACTCTGAATAAAGCCCTGATACAGGGTGGAAATAAAAAAGGTAAAGTGCTCCCTTGTGCATAGCATTACGCCATGAAGTCGTATAGGGGGTGTGGGGGTAACGCCCCACACTTTCTTGATCCGGTCGTGAGTGGGGGTGATGTGATCAGCATCACGCCCCTGACCGCCTTTACCCCCCCACGGTTTCCCCCAGGTACCCATGTCATTCGATGCTGGGTGGGCACCGGGGCCGCTTCTATAGTTAGAAAAGTTCCCGGATTTGAACCGGCCAGGGATCGAACCTGGTACCTTTAGCATGGTAGTCAGATGCATTACCGACTGAGCCACCGCGGCCACTACAGGGTGGAAATGCCATGTATAAAGTATTATGTACGTAAATAAATAATGGCATGGTCAGCAGCTTTTGTTTTGCTACTATGCACACAAGGCTTAACCTTGATCGGATGGGAGCCTCTCCCGCATGTAAGCCTCTCTGGATGGGAACTCTACCAGCACTTGTTTCTCAAACTTGCTGCGATGTACAAAAAAAATGGTATCTCAAGAACTAATTTCCATAGACATAAAATCAGTTTTGTCTTTTTCTCAGAATGGCACGGCTTTTACTGGAAGTGAAATTCAAACATTTTGCCTCCTAAAAATGAAAGTTAATGGAAGAAGAAAATGTTTTCTTCTTGTTTAAAAATTTGTATTCGGCATGCTCCTCTGCCCACCACAATAGATTAAAATTGAAACATGTAGTATCTAGCAGTAGTAAATTTCTAGAACCATGCAACGATTTGCTGAAAATAGGCTGATAATGAAAATTTAGAAGGATAAAGGGCTCAAAATAAAATAAAAAATGTGAATTTTACCTCTTAATAGTAACTTGTAAGCCATTAATAATATCTTGATTGCACTCTAGCTTCTTCGTAAGATCTGCAACTTCCTGTGTTGCGGCTGCCAGTTGTTCTTCCAATTTTGATCCATTGCTACTTGCTGTTGCAATTTTCTTCTCAAGATCCGCCACCAACTGATCTGAAATATAATTGGGACTATATGAACAACACAAGAAGATAAAGAAAAACACTCAACTCATGTGAAACTATGATTGACTGATTGATTTGGTTCATATTACTTCACTTCTCTGACACTTTTGGCTAATTGTGAAAATAAGGATGAGTGATGAAATTAATAAAAGGACAACTCACAAAGAACATCATGCCCAGGCTGGGTTTTGAATCTGGGACCCCTAGAATCACAGCACACTGTGCTGACATAGGTACAAGATGACAGAAAGGGAAGTGTGGACCTAAAACATTCACAGGTCATTAACTGAAAATTTAAATTTTCTATGTCCAATTTTTATTTTTTTTCAGGAGAGCCCTATAAAGTTTGGATGATATAATTATTGAACCGTTGTCACCATTGTGCTGAAAATTTGTATCATTGCAAAGGCCGATATATTGAAGCCTCTCTAAAAAGAAGTTGTTTGGTTAGGTATTTATGCTGTAATTAATTATTGAAATGTCACTTTTGATTTGAGTGTCAACGTTCTATCTACCAGATATAACACTGCATTCTGGAAACGAGATTGAGATGAAACAATTGCATTATAAATTTGTCATTCGGTAACGAATAACACCATTAAGCCTTGTTTCCATGATTATGAAAAACTAAATATGCTGACCAAGGCAGTAATTTATTTTATTAAAAACATAAACTAAACCCAACGTTTCAACCTTCTTGCAAGGTCTTCTTCAGACTCTGTATCAAGTACAAAAGTAACAAGATACAAAAACAGGGCATTACATATACACAAACATTACTCCTTCCAGACTATTAGAAAGTTGTTCTGGAACTTTATAGCAGGTGGCTTTCCCTTGTCAACTGTACTTTCACCTAAAAGGCTAAACATAGTTACTTCCATATAGAATGTGGTTGGGCTTTATATCTCATGCTCTTTTTCCTTCATTTTTCTTCCTTCTCCTCTCCTCTTTCTCTTTCTCTCTTGTCCTTTCCACTCTTTCTAACATCTTTTTCCATTCTTCGTTTATCTTCAGTTCCCCATTCCAGTTCATTGTGTCTTCTTCACCTTTCTTCTCTATTTCCTTGGCTTCCTTCCATTTTCTCACTAGCATTCTCTTCTCCCTTCCTATCTGCTTAGCCTCATCCCACTCTATGTCATGTCCTGTTTCTCTCGTGTGTTTAAATATTGCATTTCTCTCTCTCTTAAGTCGTACATCATCCCTATGTTGTTTCAACCTGTCTTTCAGCCTCTTTTTCGTTTCTCCTCTGTACACACTCTGACATTCTTTACATTTTACTTCGTAGATAATCCCTTCCTCTTCCTCTTCTCTGTTTTCCTGTTTCTTGTTTGCATTCTTCGCTATTCCTAAGATACTTCTCCCTCCCTTCCTGTATGTTTTAATGCCTGCTTTCCTAAGCACTTTACATATCTTCTCTGTGGTCTTCCCCATACTCCTTATTCCAAACCTTCTCTCTTTTTCTTTCTCTTCCAATTCTCCCCTTCCTCTTTTCTTCCTTCTTCTGTTTATGTCCAGTCTATCTTGCTTCTCATAGCCATTCTTTTCCAGCTGTCTCCATAGGCTATTTATGTTGCCTTCTTTTTCACATTCCTTAGTGCAATGTTTGTGTATATATAATGCCCTGTTTTGTATCTTGTTACTTTTGTACTTGATACGAGGGTCACTATTTATATTTTGAGCCTTGGCAACACTGATTGAAGTTAGGCGCGATTTGACGTTTGCACGGAATCGTCTGGCATTATTGACCATAACGTACTTCAAATGTTTTGTCAATAGCTTCATTTGTGTTGTTTATGTTGCCTTGGAGATTGCGCGACAACAATAAAATGGAATTAACTCGTGAACATTTTCGTGCGATGATTTTTTTACGATTTCGACGTGGATTATCAAGACAAGAGTGCATCGATCAACTTACTTCCACATTTGGTGATGAAGCCCCATCCTTTGCCACTGTGAAACGCTGGTATAACAAATTTAATCGTGGCCGCCATTCGCTCACCGACGAGATTCGCGAAGGTCGTCCAAAATCAGTTGTTGTTCAAGAAAACTTTGATGCTGTGCAAAACCTAATACTGCAAGATCGTCATGTGACATACTGTGAGATTGAGGCAACCATAGGCATTAGTTCCACCAGCATATATAAAATATTACAAGATCATTTAGCTGTGAGAAAGGTATGTTCTCGTTGGATCCCACACAATTTGACAAAAACTCAAAAAGACGCTCGCGTCAATTGGTGCAAACAAATGTTCAATATATACAATCGTGGTGCTTCAAAAGACGTATATAAGATTGTAACAGGTGACGAATCATGGATATATGCATATGAGCCGGAACGTAAACAGCAGTCGACTGTATGGGTGTTTCAAGATGAACCCAATCCAACAAAAGTTGTTCATGCTCGAAGCACATCGAAACAAATGGTCATCTGTTTTTTCGGGAAAACTGGTCATGTGGCAACTGTGCCTTTAGAGGAACGTAGAACGGTCAACTCTGAATGGTACACAACAATTTGTTTGCCAGAGGTCTTCGGTCAAATACGGAAAACAAACAAACGCCGTCGGATCATTCTTCATCAAGACAATGCCAGCTGTCACACATCTCGTCTAACAACCGACTTTATGAACAGTCAAAAAATCGATTTGATGGGTCATCCGCCATACAGTCCTGATTTGGCACACAATGACTTCTTCTTGTTCCCGAATGTCAAGAATAAATTGCGTGGACAACGATTTTCGTTGGCGGAAGACGCCGTTGATGCATTCAAAAACCATATTATGGAGGTGTCTCAAGAAGATTGGAAAAACTGCTTTGACAAATGGTTCGAACGAATGCAAAATTGTATTGACCATAAAGGAGAATACTTCAAAAAACAATAAAGCAGTTTTCAATGCCAAATTCCTGTTTTTTCATTGTTAGGCTCAAAATATAAATAGTGACCCTCGTACAGAGTCTGAAGAAGACCTTGCTGCAAGGTTGAAACGTTATATTTAGTTTATGTTTTTAATAAAATAAATTACTGCCTTGGTCAGCATATTTAGTTTTTCATAATCGGTAACGAAGTAAAATAAATAATTCATATTTTGGGAAATCAATCAACTAATTTAATTCCACTACTATTCCAAATTTTTGTCTGTTAACCACAAAAGTAAAAACCGAAGACCATTGCTATTGCTCAGCATATCACAAATGACTGAGGTTAGAATGCAAGTGGTTTATCTCACACTCGGATGGTGCTTGTAGTTGGTTGAGGAAATTGTTGAAAGGCTTCTTTGGCTGTTGGAGTTTACATTCTTGCGGCTGCTTCCAAATTCTGTACATGAGCCAAAAACACACTCGATATATCAATATTGATTGTATGTAGCCATCAGACGAAAGCAGATGAAACAATTGCATCCTAAATAGACTACAGCCACAATATCTCCATTTGTTTACAATTTGGAGATAGAACATTTGCATTCTCAATGGAAGAGGTACAGAGTGAAGAGACAGCCAATATTGTTGTAAACTGTGAGTAATAGGATGGGTGGTGTATGAAAGAAATGTACAAGGAAGGGCAGAGCTGAAGATTGGATTTGGTTGCACTCATGGTTGACATGAAGGACATATATAGAAGAGCTCTATTTGTAGTGTGATCGATCAATGTATCTCCAGTTGAGCAATAAAGTAGAGTTACATATCAACAATTTAACTTTATTTAAAAAAAAATATATCGTTCTGACTCCAAATAGAGCTCTTTAAAGTTAGTGTTAGTACAAACATTAATAAATGAACATCGCATTTTGGGAGTTATGTTCCTATGGTTCTCACGTGATATTAGCTATGAATGTAATAACACCCCCTGAACTGAATGGGGACAACCAGTAACTTTCAGTACCAAATCCCATCTCCATTCGCCACATCCCTCCACATTGTCCCCCCCTCCTCCCAAATCACACATACCACATTCTGGTAACTCTACCACTCGCAGTTTTCAAGGAGCCTGGAGGTGAAAACTAAGGCCTTGAAAATTTCAGTTTCCAGTGCCTGGGGAATGTTTCTTATTTTCATAATTTTTTAAAAAAATATTAGCCCTTCAGGTCTTCCTTCCTTTCATCCACTGTGTTTACCTATGCACCCATCTCTGCACACACTCACTCAATCACACATACATACACTGTGGATGGAACAGATTAACATGTAGTGTAGTATCAGCTCATAGAGGCATGTCAGTTTATCAGTAAAAAAATACAATAATTTTATAGGTCAGATAGCCTGTAATTTAGTGCAGAATTCTGCCATATTGTCGTATTTTAGTTATATAAACGTATAATTCATATGCAAATACGCAGTTATTTTTTTCGAAGAAAATACCATTGTAGTCACCTGGAAATCTAGTCAAGTCTCACTCGACCCAACAACTTAAAGCTTTGAGGTCACCACACAACCACATAAAATCAAATAAATCTTTGCAAGTGGTTCGTGTAGCCACAGTGATCTTGCACTTAATCTTATAAATAAGAACATTACTTTATTTGGCTAATATTTTTAATCTGCTCAGTATTTCGACTTATTGCTCATACATCTTTCTCAAGAGCTAAGAATACAAATAATGTTATATATAATTAAATCAACTATTGATGCACGAGATTCATACGCTCATTTTACTCATCAAAAATCAAAACTTACTATGAAATAACTTTTCGGGATCTTATTGAAGATTTAAAAATGAAGCTTCTATGTGTTCAATTGATGCTGGTGTGTGGGGGTGTGTAATGTTATTATTGTATTGCATGGAAAAGGTCCTTCATGCAGATTCAATAGCAGTGAACATAGCAACAATTTCCCATATTTGGGTCAAAGCATGATTCATAAATGAAAGACTAGTACCAATTTTGTGGATAAAATTTTAATCCTCAAATACTCTCATTATAACAGTTTCACACATATGTGGTTGCATACAATCTTGTGATGAGCTTGTAATAAGTGATCCTGTAGCTTTAGCCTCAAAGAATTTCCAGTGCTCGAAAAATCTTCTTCAGAGCTAGGTGCCAGCTCTGAAAATGGTGCCAGGAAAAAATCAATGGCTAATGAAAATACAAATGTGTCTTATTCGTCTATACATTTTTTTGAGCTTTCAGCTGCAATTAAAAAGGTACAAACATATCTGTGTGTTGAGAGGCAATTCACTTCCTTCACTCCACACTGTCCTTTATGTAGAGAACCATTTCCTCAACAGATGATTTATCTGTTGATGCATCCAACATAAAACTAACATACTTTTGTTCTTGCAGATTGCTGATTCTTTTCTCTAAGTACTCGAGCAACATGAACTTTTCATTTCAACACCTAGTTTGATAAAGTTAACAATCCTTCAAAATCGGAGAACGGCTTGTTATTTTTTGCTACACAGTAGGCTACGCTACACTGAAAACACTTTTGAAATTTGCAAACATCTTTTCATCCATCTACTTCACACATCCTGCCAAAGAGGATGATTCCAGCAAAGTTACTGCCCTATTTGTAGCAACACATTTTTTATTGGGAAATGAGTTGTTTTACTTTGTTATTCTTTCTAAAACTCTAGTATTATGAAAGTTAAATTTATTACCGAAATTCGAAAGAACCATAATTTTGCACAAGATTGAGAATCATAAGAACGACTCACAAGAACCGAATCCAGAAGTGGAAATGAAGAAAATGATGTAGAAAATTATAAGCAAAATGATGTAGAAAATTACAGGCCAATAGGAGTACTGGCAGCACCTGCCAAGTTCTTGGGAACAAATTCTATACAAGCATATTTCTTATCACATATGATCAGTGATCTCTACTTATCAACATGGTTTCTTATGTAAAAAGTCTGTCTGTACCAACCTATCAGAAATCACTCATTTTATCACAACCGCAATGGATAGTGGAGCTCAAGTAGATGTAATATATACAGATTTTTCAAAAGTGTTTGATACTGTAAAGTACAGTGTAGAGTGACTAGCCATGTGAGGTTGTGTTGTATTGTTGTTAAGAAACCAGAATGAAACATCGCAGATAAAAACCACTAAAAATAACTGTTAGATTATTTTGCATGTGACTATAAACCATAGAATCTTAATAGAAAAAGTGAAATCATATAATCTATCGAATCCGATGTTACAATTGTGTCAATCCTACTTAACAAACCGCAAACAGTATGTCACGTTTCAGGGAAATACTTCGTAATGTATGAAAAACTCAATATGCTGATAAAGGCAGAAAATTATTTTATTATAAAACATAAATCAAACTTAACGTTTCAACCTTCTAGCAAGGTCTTCAGACTCTGCACCAAGTACAAATGTAACAAGGTACAAAACAGGACGATATATATATACACAAAAATACTCCCTCCAGACTATTAGAAAGTTGTTCTGGAACATTATAGCAGGTGGCTTTCCCTTGTCAACTGTACTTTCACCTCAAAGTGAATGTGGTTGGAGTGGATTCAAGAAGTGCATAAAGGAGACAGGAAGACTACCAAGTTTGAAAGGCTTTCCAAAGATACATAAAGAGGAGATAAAGTTGAGACCAGTAATGGACTGCAGAAACAATAATTTGGAACCCTTGGAAAATAATTTAAAGAAAGTTATTGAAGTGTTAGTAACACAGAAAGAAAGCAGAGAGGTTAAGAACAGTGAACAAGTAGTGGACCTCATAAAAGGACTTAAGTTGAATGAGATGAAGACAACAATGTTTAGCTTAGACGTGAAAAGTATGTTCCCGAGCATCAAGAAGGGACATGTTTTGGACATTCTTAAAAGGAGAATGGAACAAGAAATTATAGAGAATCGGATAGTGAAAGGGTAGTGAAGGCACTGAAAACATTTGGGATAACTGTTATAGTATAATGGGGGATAAAATAATGTTAATGAGTGATGAACTGAATATAGGTTCTACCCTAAGTCCAGCATTGGCTGAATTGGTTATGAATGAATGGGAAAAGAAAGTAGTAGAAAAAGGAGGTGACAAAATGGTTCTGTTTTGCAGATATGTGGACGATTGTTTTGGCATATGGAAGGGAACGAAGAGGCAGCTCGACATATTTCCCAAAGAAATACAAGATGAAGGAAGAGGGATAGTATTGGAACTCAAAATAGAAGAAGACAAGATAAGCTACCTAGATATATTGATGAAAAGGAAAAGAGGAGAAGAAATTGAAACCGCTTGGCATCAGAAGAAGTGTGCAGCAGGGGTATTCTGCCACAAAAGAAGCGATGTAAGTGAGGTGACAAAAATAAATTTTATAAAGAATATGGAGGACAAAATCAAGAAAATATGCACAAAAGAATGTGAAAAAGAAGGCAAAATAAATAGCATATGGAAACAGCTGGAAAAGAATGGCTATGAGAAGGAGGATAGACTGGACATAAACAGAAGAAGGAAGAAAAGTGGAAGGGGAGAATTGGAACAGAAAGAAAAAGAGGAAGATAAAGAAAAAGATAGGAGGTTTGGAATAAGGAGTATGGGGAAGACCACAGAAAAGATATGCAAAGTGCTTAGAAAAGTGGGCATTAAAACTTACAGGAAGGGAGGAAGAAGCATCTTAAGAATAACGAAGAATGCAAACAAGAAAAAGGAAAACAGAAGAGGAAGAGGAAGGGATTATCTCCGAAGTGAAATGTAAAGAATGTCAGTGTGTGTACATAGGAGAAACGAAAAAGAGGCTGAAAGACAGGTTGAAACAACATAGGGAGAGAGAAATGCGATATTTAAACACACGAGAGAAACAGGACATGTCATAGAGTGGATGAGGCTAAGCAGATAGGAAGGGAGAAGAGAATACTAGTGAGAAAATGGAAGGAGGCCCAGGAAATAGAGAAGAAAGGTGAAGACACAATGAACTGGAATGGGGAACTGAAGATAAACAAAGAATGGAAGAAGGTGTTAGGAAGAGTGGAAAGGACAAGAGAGAAAGAAGAGAGAAGAAGGAAGAAGAATGAAGAAAAAAGAGCCTGAGATAAAGAGTCCAACCACATTCACTTTCAGGTGAAAGTACAGTTGACAAGGGAAAGCCACCTGCTATAATGTTCCAGAACAACTTTCTAATAGTCTGGGAGTATTTTTGTGTATATATATTGTCCTGTTTTGTACCTTGTTACATTTGTACATGGTGCAGAGTCTGAAGAAGACCTTGCTAGAAGGTTGAAACGTTACGTTTAGTTTATGTTTTATAATAAAATAAATTTCTGCCTTGGTCAGCATATTGAGTTTTTCATATCATGGAAACAAGGCTTAATGGTGTTATAATTTGTAATGTATGATGAATTTGAGGCTCTAACCTTAGTCCCTTATTCCTTCTCGTGTACATAAATGAACTTTATGAACATTTGATTCAATCGGGTAAATTACTTTTTGTGGAAGACTTAAAAATATACAAAAGAATTTGCAGTTACAGTGACTACACAGAGTTAAAAGCGGACATAAACAGTCTTGTGGAATGGCGCAAAAGCAACAAATTAATCTTAAATAGCCAAAAATATCACCAAGTGTCATATACTCGAAGCACTACATTTCACGTGCACGTTGACTTCATAACAAACGAGGCTTACAGACTTCTGGGACTTATAATGCGAGCATGCAAGGAGTTCAAAAGTGTCGGATGCTTAATGATGTTCTATAATGTTTACGTTAGAGTGAAAATTGAATACGCAAGCATAGTGTGGCACCCTCAAACTCAGCAAGACAAACAAAATAGAATAAATTCAAATTAAATTCTTAAGACATGTAAAGTACCCTCAAATGGAATCCTGCGAGAGCCTTCTCATATATTGTAACCTAACAACTCTCAACAAACGCATCATGCACCAGCTCATTTTCCTCCACAAAATTAAAAATAATCACACTGAAGCTCCTTTCACTGTCACAGCTCGATTTCTACATCCCCTCAAGCAAGTTACAACCAAGAAGGCAACTCTTCAGCCTATATTGTAATAGAACCAACGTGCTGGCAATATCCCCAATTTGGAATATGTGCAAAACATTTAATGATACCATTAAAAGTAAAAACAGTGTGGACCTATTTTGACCGACTGCAATTTTGAAAAGGAATATACTAAAATTAAATAAATTACGATAGAACCTAAGACCTGTATGTTTGTTAAATGTGTTTTTTGTCTATATATTACATTGATCTGTGCAATTAATCAATATTGTTATCACAAAATTGTTATATAATGAATGCCATAAATGGATGATATACATCTTGCGTTCAATTTCTGAAATAAACAAACATTATGGGTCCTCCGAAGTACAGAATTAGCTACTCACGGATGGCAATCAATAGGAAATTCTCTCATCTCATACCTTTATAGGGTACGCAGTTTATCGTAAATGTAGCCTCAATATCAAATTGAAATAAGATCAGAGATAAATATCCCACATTGTCCACACCTCTTACGTTTTACTTCAAACTCAGGAGATGGAGCCGAGGGGCAATTATCCTTTTTGCCTTATTCCACCACAGGCGTATACAGTGCTCGGAGTGAAAATTCCTAGCTGTGAATTTGCTTGTTTGAGTTAGGGGACAGAAGGAAGGATCCTTACATCAATCAACGCAACGTGAAGACAAAATGCAGTAAGTGGAGGAGGATGCTTATGCAAATTACCCTAGCTGGGGGGAAGGGGGATGCCTTACGATTTTTTCGGGAGCTTGAGGATAGCAACCCCCCCCCCCATCCCTTACACTACCCCCTTACACACCCTCTTGAGCACAGATGATCTATTAACAAAATGGTTCTTGTTTCATGAAAAAGTCTCAAAGAAATATGAGTGATCTATCGAAAAGATAGAATAATAATAATGATGTCCATTTATAACGGGTATCGTTATACGAGTCATATTATATTCAACTGTATTCATGTTTTTCTCTATATTATTGATAATGATTATTGAAAATTAACCACGGCTGTTGCTGCGCGCATGCTTATATTCTTGAGGACTCACAGAGCAAAATCTTTATATCTGTTGGCAACATTGTGCAGCGCTATACGAGTAACAGATCTTTTGAACGGTTCATTGGTAATAACTGATCTTGATTTCCGAACGGGATCCAGCAAGAAAATGCTTCTTTCTTTAATGTGATTTGGCGAGTTTGTGAAAAACAAAGATTAAACCATGGGTTTTAATCATTCTCGGATATACGTTGGATGTGAAAGCAGTTCTGCACTGGGAATTGGACTTGTTGCCGGAAATCGCAGGTTGGAATCTGAACGTGAGGAACGGGTCGTGGAAGAGCGATTCAGGAGTTTGGGGAGAAAATATGGTAGACGCAGAAGTGAGCTGTTTTGATGCTGCAGATATCAAGGGATATCGGTCCATTTATAGGCGATCCATCCAAATTGAAGGATGCCTATGACCCACAAAGGATAAGATTACCTGTTTCACGAGAAATTTGTGAGCGCAAGTGAAGTTGTGAGCGGATATGTGAATTTTATTTTTGCTCAATATTCACAAATTGAAGGACCCGGATGCATTGTAAGTAGGAATCCTTTTCTATCTAAGTGATTACGGATAAACTCAAATCCAACTGAGAATACATGAAACTCATCGGCTTTATACGTGATTTAAGCTAGCTTTCGTGTGCGTATATTATGGCCATAATACGGAACTTAAAACGTCGTTCATTTGCGCGCGAAGCACATGCTAAGGGTAGCCATCTTGACGAGGAAATCTCTCGCTGCCTAAGACTGTGTAAATATTAATTATTGTATATAATTTTAATTTATTGTGCTCAATTCATTCATTATTTTCTGTGATATTTGTCAAAATTTACCTCATATCGAATGAGAGATTTTGTAACGTATGTTTACGTCCATTAGCTGTCAATAATTTTGGCTGCTAAAACTTACATAGACAAATTTCATTGTTGGTTTTCATACGTTGAAATGGTATAAAATTGTATTCGTCAGCAACGTCAAAATGATCTAAATGATAATCTTTCAAATTATTTTCACACGTAATAATTGACGGTATCAATGAGCATGGTGTGATCGATTTTAAGGAAAAAGACAGCGGTCACATCAGTTGATATTCACGTATTAATACGCCATTGTTTGGCATGTTGGTAAGGTGCAGAATGTAGCTTACACAAAATGTTGTGTTATGTGTTCGTCGTAATTCAAAATAAAATCCAGCAGATCTTATTTCTGCAATTGTTTTAGTTAATAAATGCTCATAAATCAACTCTCTAGTGTGAATATTATTAATTTACAGATTTCAATTCATGTAAGATAATCATGTGCATACTAATGTCAGTGATCTCTTACAGGTGGGGGGTTCACTTCTTACTGGTCACTCGTGCATGAATAATAACTCAAGAAATTGTTACTTACTTTTACCTTAGCGTATTCGTTATCGGGAAAGAATTTAAATTAAGTTCATCTTTCGGGTGCGTCAATAAGTCAACGGAGATGGGTTCATTTTAATATACAGGGTGGACAGGTGACAGCGGAATTTAGTATAAAGCATAAGTTCATTTCTGCTGCGGTTTTATACTTCTTGAGGTCAATAATGGTGAACATAAACTTTTAGGATAATTTTGGTCAAGATTCTTTAGTTTGTTTAAGCTTAATTGTTGTAATTCTTTAACACGGCTACCAGCGTTACCGATGAGATGGGTGGGGTCACGTGTGAGAATTTGGTGTGATTTCAGGGTTTTGTAATTGAGATGTCATCTAAATTGTTCACATTAACTTAATATACCTACCCACCAGGCATTGACATTCTGATTGGGAGTTCTCACCTCTCAGGGTTCGTCACACATTAACATCAAAATTAAACACCATACGGCAATACACTTTTTTTTTTTAGGTGGGTGTCCTGTCCTTCCAATCGGCATTTCTTTGAGTGACAAATTTTCAGTAAAAAAAAGTCCAACCGGCGCGTTATTATCTATCTCTCAAGACTGGAGTCCATTGGTATTTCTTTGTAGCAGATTGCAATTGAAGGGCTCGGGTGTAAAACATGGTAAGTGACATTTTGGTCATTTCTGAGTTCATTGAGAAAAAAGGTTATTAGACACTATATTGTAGATAAATTGTTTTCATGTTGTGTTTTCAATTTCAGAAGGCTTCACTTGAGTCCAATGCAAATTGTATGACATGGCAATTTCACTCGAAAATTGAAGGATGGCACATTTTACTTTGTAACTCAAAAATGACCAAAATGTCACTTACCATGTTTTACACCCATGCCCTTCAATTGACCTTGTGATGCTAGGTCACCATCTACAATATAGAGGTCCGGTTCAACCCCCAAAACTGAAATGATAAGTGTGCTTGAGTATATAACTCGCGTTATATGAAATGTGAGCGACTCTTACATAGAACCTTAGCCTAGTGAAGCCAGGCTTTTGGGTCTGAAGGAGCATCTACATCAAATTGGGGGGAGGGGGGTAGCTAACTATTGTGAATCTCGATTTTCTTTCCACTAAGGGGCCCCAATATTATACTTGCAGGGTGGGGAATTACTGTGATACGCCACTGCGTAATTGCTGATATACATGTGGTGGGGGGGAATTACTGTGATACGCCACTGCGTAACATTGCTGATATACATGTTTCTTAATCTACGAAAATGTAACCTAGTCAAATATGAGCATAATTGAAAGCTCTCCCAAGACATGTTAAACCCGTCTGTTTTCTACTAGTGTACCAAAATGTGCACCGTGGCACCCTGGATGGCTTAGTGAAATGTTCCAATGTTTATTGGTTGCTGTGATAAAAAGCAAGTATCGTGTAAAATTCAACGTGGAACAGGAAATGTGTGTTCACCTTCATACCAAGATTTAAGAAGATATGCATAAGATCAGACTCACCTGTCTCACTAAATACAATTGTAAATTCAATCAATGATATGATTGTTCAAAATATTACATAGTGCTTTTTACATATGTTCCTGAATTTGAAATATGTGTTTCTTTTTTAACTTAAGACAAGCAACCTAACCACACTAACTGAGCATTGCAAGTGTTAGATAGCCTGTGTTCTGACTTGGGTGCTGTGGAAAAATCTTGAAACACAAAGGGCACCTTGAAACGAAAGAGTTTGGGAACCCCTGCTCTACTATCTTTAAACATGGTGAATTTCTATTTGTTTTGTATGTTTCTGCACGTGTGCGCGTGCGCACACACTCACACTCACACACACACACACACACACACACACACACACACACACAGATATATATATATATATTTCTCTCCTTTTCTTTTTCTCTAAAGTGGGCATCCAACTCCAGATATTCCTGAATTGTGCCAGCAGTGAAGGGCTTCAAATGTAACCAACTTTCAAACTGCGGGAAGTTCGAATGGATGTGTGCAGTGGCGGCAATTGGGTTCCAAAAGATTTAGAATAATGCGGGGGCAAAAGTGGTGAAAAGTAGGGGGGCAGTTGCCCCCCACAAATTGCCTCCACTTGTTGTGTGGATACCAAAAGCTTCAAAAACTTTATTGTTGGCATTGTTTACTATTTTTCTACTGGAAAACTATGTGGTGCCAAAGTGGATTTGTGAATAGGTACTGCAATATGAGAAAATTGTTTCAATCATCCACAATCGTCTACTGAATTAAATACTTTTGACAACAGACCAAATGAAGTTCGAATAAATGAACAACTGCGACAGGACATTCATCTTTCCCCTTAGACGTTAAGAAAACACTATCAGGTATAGTGCTAATCTTTTTAAAGTACGGGGTGGTCCAAAAGTAGGTATAAAGTATATACCACTGTCAGTCGGACTGGCATTATTGTTTGTAAGTTCATTAGCCTTTTCAGATATCTTGAGGTAACGGTCCAAATTTTCTTCTAGCAGGAAGACTAATTATCATAGAATTTTGGCAATCATAGGCGCAGAAATTTTAACCTTCCATATAGTAATGAGCACAGCTTGGATTTCGAAAAAGTTATTTATGTTGAGAGCTGACAACTCTGCACTGTAAAAAGACATGTCAAGAAACAGCAATATGAAGCCATGGATGTTCCCAACGTAAAATATTCCGGAGGTAAAATAGTCCCCCATTCGGATCTCTGGGCGGGGACTACTTTGGGAGGTCCCTGGACTAAGGATAAGATCTACATTAGGAATAAGGATATTAAATTAGGCAACTGGAATGTTCTGAGCCTTTACTGGCCTGGGGCATTTCAGTGTTTCAGTGTACAGTTAATGAGATAGTTAAGTATAAATTAGATGTAGTAGCTGTCCAGGAAGTTAGGTGGCCAGGAGAAGGGAATTGTAAAACTAAAAATTATACTTTTTTCTATGGTGGTACTGAAAATCATAATTTTGGAACAGGTTTTTTCATAAATAATAGAATTATCTTAAAACAGTAGAATTTATTAATGATAGGATATCATATGCAGTTTTACAGGGTAGGAGGTGTAAAATTATTTTCATAAACATACATGCACCAACGGAAGATAAAGATGAATTTTATGCAGAGTTAGAATAGGTCTTTGATAAATTTTGTCAGTATGATATGAAATTTCTGTTAGGTGACTGTAATGCACAGATTGGCAAAGAAGAGACATTTTAACACCCGACGATTGGTAAAGAAAGTCTTCATGAATTACAGGGTCTGTATTTTAAGTAATGAGAATATTTTTTTTTCTGCCGCTGGCATCCGTTGAGGCATGATCACGCGTAGCGTGGACGTCTGCAAATTAGTGTGTGCAAGAGCAAAATGCAGCAAAGCATGGAACAGCGGTACGCGATCAAATTTTGTGTGCGCCTTGGAAAATCTGGTGCAGCAACGCTGGAAATGATTCGGCAAGCGTACGGCAGTGACAGTTTATCACAAGCGCAAGTGTTTCAGTGGCACAAAATGTTCAAAGAAGGCCGGGCGAGCGTGGAGGACGAACCCCACGCAGGGTGCCCGTTAACCTCAAAAACCAGAGACAACGAACAGCGTGTGCGAGATTTGCTGAACGCGGACAGGCGTGTCAGTGTGCGGTTTATCGCGGATACGCTGGGCCTCGATAAAATGGTTGTTCACAAAATCATCACCGAGGATCTTGGGATGAGAAAAATTTGTGCCAAGCTCGTCCCGAAAGTTTTGACAAACGAGCAATTGCACAACCACGCGGTCATGTCGCAAGATCTTCTGGAACGCATTGAAGACAACCTGCAGTTTTTTGACAATGTCATTACCGGAGATGAAAGTTGGATCTTAGAGTACGATCCCGAAACAAAACGGCAGAGCACCGCATGGCACACTCCGCAGTCGCCTAGACCAAACAAGGCTCGCATGTCCAAGTCCAGAATCAAAGCATTGCTGATTGTGTTTTTCGACAAGAAAGGTGTGGTCCACGCGGAATTTGTGCCTGCAGAATGAACAGTCAATGGCTCCTTCTACATGGAGGTGTTAAAAAGGTTGAAGAGACGGGTCAACCGAGTGCGACCAGAAATTGCCGCCGATTGGAAGCTCCATCATGACAATGCGCCATGTCACACGTGCTTCGTGGTTAGAGAGTTCCTGACGAAATCTGGCATCACAACGATTCCTCAGCCTCCCTACAGCCACGACCTTGCCCCTGCAGATTTTTTTCTCTTTCCCAGAGTGAAAACAGCCCTCAAAGGACACCACCACGGAACCCTGGATGTGGTCAAAGCGGATTGCACGCATGCTCTGAGGGCTATTCTAGTTGCTGACTTTCAGGGAGTGTACGACGCATGGAAAACTTGCCTGCAGAAGTGTGTTGACACTCATGGGACATACTTTGAAGACTACTAAAGGTTTGTAGCGATATCTGTCATAAATTCTGTTTTCTGGATTTATTCTCATTACTTAAAATACAGACTCTGTAAGTAATGATAATGGTATAAGATTGATTACTTTTGCAACCTAAGAATTTAATTGTGAAAAGTACCACTTTTAAACATAAAGATATACATAAATATACCTGGTCTTCTCCAGATGGTAAAACTCATAATCAGATAGATCATATTCTCATTGATAAGAGAAGGCATACTAGTATAATTGACGTTCATACACATAGGGGTGCTGACTGTGCCAGTGACCATTATTTAGTAATTGCTAAATTAAGAGAGAGAGACTCGCAGTGATAAATCATAAGCAACAAAATCTAAAAGTTCTAAAATTTAATACAGGAAAATTTGCTGATGAAAGAATTAAGAAAGATTACCAAATTAAACTGTTCAATAGATTCGATGTTTTGCAGGATTTAAATGATGATGAAAATATAAATGAAACAGATGTAAATAAGAATTGGGGCACATACGTAATGCAATAGAATCAGCAGCTAAAGAAAGTATAGGATACCATAAACTAAGAAAAAGTAAGCCATGGTTTGATAATGAATGTCATAATCTAATAGAAATAAGAAATCAAGCTAGACTTAGGTGGTTAAATAACTCTGATGATACAAATCTAAGCAATTATAATAGAATAAAGCGACAAGCTAACCTGCACATTAGAAGTAAAAAAAAAAGGAGATTACTTGAAAAGCAAAATTAACGAAATTGAAACAAACAGCAAAAACAAAAATATCAGACATTTATATAAAGGTGTAAATGAATTTAGAAAGGGGTGGCAACCTAAAGTAAACTTGATAAAAGATGAAGATGGTGATTTTCTAGCTGACCCAAGCGATATTCTAAATAGATGGAAGTTAGGTTCTGGAACTAAAGGTTCTGCTGTGTGTACTTCATTTACTTCTGATTTATCTCCTACATGAACATTTAAAAGGTCACCAAACTACTTTAAAATGTTCATGTAGGAGATGAATCAGAAGTAAATTAAGTACACAAAGCAGAACCTTTAGTTCCAGAACCTAACTTGACTGAAGTTAAAGATGCTATTAAAAGGCTAAAGAATAACAAATCACCTGGCATTGATTTTATACCAGCTGAGTTAATTAAATATGGTGGAAATTCCTTAATATGTCAAATTCATAAATTAATTTGTTTAATATGGAATAAAGAAGAAATCCCTCAACAGTGGAAAGAATCCATAATTGTTCCTGTGTTTAAAAAAGGTGATAAAATGAACTGCAATAATTACCGTGGTATTTCTCTACTTTCAACAACATATAAATATTATCTATCATTCTTTTATCAAGACTAACCCTATATGCTAATGAAATTAAAGGTGATTATCAATGTGGATTTAAACGTAACAGATAAACTACAGATCAAATTTTTCACATTAGACAGACACTTGACAAAAAGTGGGAATATAAGCAAAAAGTCCATCAGCTATTCATTGATTTCATAAAAAGCATATGATTCGGTCAAAAGAGATAAATTATATAATATATTAGTAGAGAAAGTAAAATTCTTGTGGGAATTAAAGTGTGTGACAAATTTACAATTCATGATGGGTTAAAACAAGGAGATGCATTATCTACATTGCTCTTTAATTTTGACTTAGAATATGCTGTTAGGAAGGTAAAAGAAACTAAAGAAGGACTAAAATTAAATGGTGTGACTCAGTTGTTAGTATATGCAGATGATGTAGATTTATTAGGGGATGATATAAATACAATTAAGAATAATGCTAAAATATTTTTCAAAACTGCTAAAGAGATAGGTTTGAAAGTTAACAAAGAGAAAAATAAATATATGCTTACAGGCCGAAACCAAGTGTTAGGTAATAATCAAAATCTAATTATTGATAACAACTCGTTTGAACCAGTTTCCAAATTCAAATACTTAGGAGTAATATTAACAAGTGAAAATTATATTAAAGTGGAAATAAAAAGTAGGCTTAATTAAGGAAATGCATGTTACTTCTCTCTTCATAAACTTTTGTCTTCTCTGTGGATTTTCAGCAAAAAATGCAGGCTCGACCAGGACTCGAACCCGGGTCTCTGGCAATCCGTGCCATTGCTCTACCACTGAGCTACCGAGCCAGCCTGGCTTCCCCTGCATTTTCGCTGGCGCTGTTTTACCTGTGTGAAATCGTCTCTGCATTTTTCGCTGAAAATCTACATAGTACATCTCCTGTGTGTGCCTAATTTAATGGATTGACATCTCTACGCTGGGAGGAACCAGGCAACGTCGACGTCTATAGTGTTTCAAAGGCAACAGATCCCTTTGCAGTAGCACTTGCAGAGACGATTTCACACAGGTAAAACAGCAAGCAAAGTTAAAATTTTGTTCGTAAAACAATGAACAGAATGTCCAAAAAAAAAAAAATCCATTTGCTAGTATTTTTTGGGTTTCGAAGGTTGGAAACCCTTAATACCGAATGAAAATCGACAAAAGACAAGCACGACACGCAATGATCTATGAAGGTGTATGCGCCATATTGTGTCTTAGACAAGCAAAAAAATAAAAGAAAGAAGTATTCGTAATGTGAAAAATTGAAACTACTTTCATCAAAAAAACGTGAATACACCTTAAAGAATATTCCGCGAAGCAGATACGTAAGTACGAATGTTAAAAATGACAAAACAAAGAAGTTACACGTGTTTGTGGATAGTAAATTTTTACCAAATAAAGCCCCTAAATGCATTCTACTAAGGTTCCGATTTACTTCTGGGTAATGGTTCCCATTGTTTTAAGATTTTTTTCAAATTCTTTTAGCAGAAAGACTAATTATCGTAGAATTTTGGAAATGATTCTCTCACGAAATTTGAACCTTCCTTAAAGTAATGAGCACTCTTCGGATTTTGAAAAGAATTTATTTATGTTAAAAAAAATAACAAAAATTACCTTCTGCCAGCATGCACGCTTCCCATGGCCAAGGTTCTCTCCGTTGACAAGCGACAGCATATATTGAACACATTTTAAATAATTGCTAAAACTCCGCAGTATGTGTTAACAGACTTAAATCAAAATCGAACCATGTAAAAATCGCATTTGTAGCATCATGAAATGGGCCTGTCTATATATTCTAGAGGGGACAATTTTTCACTTTGTTAATTTGTAAAACCACAATATTATTTCTTTTTATAATTACGAGGTGCATCCAGAAAGTAAGTTTTCCTATTTTTTTTAAAAAAAAAAACCAACACAGTTTCAGGAAACTATTTATTGGCAACAGGTACAGCAAAGGTTCAGCTATTTTTCAACATAGCAACCACCAGAATTGAGACACTTGTTGCATCGTGGTATCAACTTTTGGATCCCACTGTCGTAGAACTCTGCCGCCTGTGAATGGAACCAGCGTGTGACAGACGTCTTCAGCTCTTCGTCGTTGCCAAAACGCTCACCGGAGGACAGGAATTTCTTGAGGTGCAAGAAAATGTGAAAATCGCTGGGAGCCAGATCAGGACTGTAAAGTGGATGATCAAACAACTCCCAGCCAAATTCAGTCAAAACAGCTGCTGTGCGCCGAGCCGTATGTGGCATTGTCATGGAGGAGCTTTCATCTTTCCCCTTAGACGTTAAGAAAACACTATCAGGTATAGTGCTAATCTTTTTAAAGTACGGGGTGGTCCAAAAGTAGGTATAAAGTATATACCACTGTCAGTCGGACTGGCATAATTGTTTGTAAGTTCATTAGCCTTTTCAGATATCTTGAGGTAACGGTCCAAATTTTCTTCTAGCAGGAAGACTAATTATCATAGAATTTTGGCAATCATAGGCGCAGAAATTTTAACCTTCCATATAGTAAAGTGGATGATCAAACAACTCCCGGCCAAATTCCGTCAAAACAGCTGCTGTGCGCCGAGCCGTATGTGGCATTGTCATGGAGGAGCACAACACCTGCAGTAAGCATGCCACGCCTCTTGTTTTGAATGGCACGTCGCAATTTCCTTAGTGTTTCACAGTAATGGTCAGCGTTCACCGTTTCACCTCTGGGGAGGAAGTCAATGAGCAAAATGCCCTTCCTGTCCCAAAACATGGTGCAGATCACTTCCTGTACCGACAGCGTCTGTTTGAATTTCTTCTTGAAAGGAGATCCACTATGCCGCCAATGCATTGACTGCTGCTTGGTTTCCGGGGTGAAGTGTGAAATCCACGTCTCATCGCCCGTGACGATCCTGTCGAGGAAATCATCGCCGTCATCATGGTACCGTTGCAGGAATGTCAGTGCTGCTCCTGAACGTTTCATTTTGTGTTCGGGTGTCAGGTTTTTCGGCACCCACCTGGCACACAATTTTTTGAACAGCAGGCGCTGCGTGACAATCTCATGCAACACGGATCGCGATATCTGCAGAAAAAGGCTACTCAACTCTGTAATCGTGAAGCGACGGTTCTCTACAATGCACTGCTGCACCAGCTCAACCAGATCATCAGTGATGAGGGATGGACACCCACTGCGCTATTCATCATGGACACTTTGACGACCTTCCGAAAACTGCCGACACCAGCGACGCACCATCTGCTTACTCATAATGTTCGGCCCATAGACCTCACAGAGCTGACGATGAATGTCAATTGGCGCAATGCTTTGTGCATTCAGGAACTTTATCACCAACCGAACCTCGCATGCGGCGGGAGAAGGAATACGAGCTTCCATTTCGGACGGTAAAAATTTACTATCCTTCGGACACCCCTATTTTTTTCGTTTAGTCAATTTTTGACATTCTAACTTACGTATGTGCTTCGCGGAACATTCCTGAAGGTGTATTAACGTTGTTTTCATGAAATTAATTCCAATTTTTCACATTACCACTACTTCTTGCCTCAGACACAATATGCCGAGTGCACCTTCCCACATAATCACGCGTCGTGCTTGTCTTTTGTCAAATTTTTGACATTCGTACTTACGTATCTGCCTCGCGGAACATTCCTGAAGGTTTATTGACGTTGCTTTGATCAAACTAATAGCAATTTTTCACACTACGAGTACTTCTTTCTCCTACCTTTCCGCTGCCTCACACACAACATGGCGCGGATACCGTCGTAAATAATGACGCGTCGGGATGACGCATCGGCCTTCTCTTTTCTTGATTTTCAATTGTTATGCAGTGTTTCAACCTTCGGAACCCAAGAAATGCCCGACAACAAATTTTAAGGAGCGATTTTACAATACTGGGAATTTCTTCATTTTGTTTGAAATTCGGTATACTCACCAATTTTGGCCCCGTAATCACGTATCTGCAGTTAAAATTTGGCGCTCACACGTGGAAATAGCAAAATAATCTTAATTAAGTTCTTATTTCCACACCCTCGATTTCCGAATTTCCCGCCGGTTCCGGGCTCCGCCCCTGGGGTAATTGACCTACCGCCCCCAACCGCTATCGCAGCCCCACCTGTTTCTATAGACTCCCTGTTAAGGGCATGTTAGAAATTGGCCGGATTCACCTGCCCCCAAATAAACGCCACATTTAAGTTCTTATTTCCACACCCTCGATTTCCGAATTTCCCGCCGGTTCCGGGCTCCACCCCTGGGGTAATTGACCTACCACCCCCAACCGCTATCGCGGCCCCACCTGTTTCTATAGACTCCCTGTTAAGGACATGTTAGAAATTGGCCGGATTCACCTGCCCCCAAATAAACGCCAAATTTATACGTGAGCGCCAAATTTTAAGTGCAGATTCGTGATTACGAGGCCCAAAATCAGAAACTTCACTTAATCCTCCACACCCGGTACAAACTTAATCACACATCCAGCAAACGTCATTCTTCTACATCCCGTTTCACGTTCTAACGCTATACCTGCCGCAAAATTAGTTTGGTATTGAGAGCTGAAGGAACACGCGTCACGGTGTTGCCATATCATGCGGTACAGTACGCCCTGCAGCCGTCTGACGCTGTGTTGAGGAAAACGTGTTATGAAAAGGAACAACAATGATGAAATGTGTTATTGTTTTTCGAGGAAAATGGAATAACAACGATGACAACAATGATGAATGTGTTATTGTTTTTTCTATTCATTTCCATCTCCCTTACAACATGAACGAATTAATGAAACGAGCATTGTTTACAGGTTACCTTTTCAATCCATTCTGTATACACACATTCAATAATCATTTCTTTCCGAAGTCGCCGTTAAAGTCTGCCCGTCTTTCAATTGTACCGCAACTGAAGTGCACAAAGTCCAGTTGGTGGGGCGTCTGACTTTCACGCGGGAGACCCGCGGTGGTTTGTGGAACTTTTTCAAATATCCCGAGCGGCTCCGGGGTCGACTCAGCCCAAGTGAGTACCTGGGGCAAACCTGTGGTAAAGGCGGTTGGTGAACCACATCACCGCATCACCTCCATAATATGGCCTAGGTCGAGGTCGAGAATGTGTGGAGCTCTACCTCCACATCTCCATATGCCTCCATAGTTTACTTTGGGTCCATTATTTTTTTTTTTTTGTATGAGAATCCCAGATATTTTATGACTGTCCTTAAAGATGTTTCCCCACCTTGAAAAAATATCGAATCTTTCAACGAAACGCGCAGTTTCCCAACAGTGGGATGATCTTTCCTCCTATAATAAGAGTAAATATGGCGAGAATAGCATCTTGCTGAAAAGTATCTAAATTTGTCACGCGTTTACTGATATTCCTATTCTTTCCTGGGGTTTCCAATTTTGAAGCCTCGCATTTATTTATTTATTTGTTTCTACCACATTATATTTTTCTTTCCCTATGGTAACAATAGTGTTCTTAGACACGCCGAAAGCAGCAGCAGTCCTGTCCAGAACTTTGTTTACAGAAATGATTGGACCCCCATTGTTTTTCTCTTGCTCAAATTATTTGCGCTCAGAACAAACCATCTCCCGCGTTTGTCCTTTGAGAAGAATTCCTTTTCTTTTAGTGCATGGCCTCTTTGGTACATTGTCATCTCGAGTATTGCCTCCTGTGCTTGACATTCTTCACACAAGCTCACGACTCACTCAAGAACACAGAAAATTACGTACAAAAAATAACACACTAAAACAACACGCTATATACAACAAAGAATACTCTAAATTCAATAAACACTAAACAAACGGACTGGTTAAAATATCACAGTAACGCAACGCAACAAACAAACAACACGTCCTCTCCCAACAACATGAAATCTGATCGCAGGAAGAATCGGCCGATAAGCGGCAACACCGAGAAAAACTTTTTCTGTTGCTAGGTAACCAGGGCCTGGGTGAAGCACTGGGAAGATTTTGATTGGCTCGCATGCCAGCAACCCACCCTCCCGCACTGACGTAGACCCGATTTCAACACGTGGTTCTCAAGTGTCAATACCAAACTAATTTTGCGGCAGGTATAGTCGCGAACGCAGACAGTTCGAAACACTGCATACCAACAAAACACAATCACGACCCGTCATGATAGTCACGACGGTGTACGAAGGTGATGGTGTACGAACGTGATGGTGTCTGAAGATGTACGCGCCAAACGCTATCTCCGTCGGAGAATTAATTTTCAACGAACAACATAAATTTCAGCTCTGAAACATTCCCAAATCACACAAAACACCTTCCCGATGTTCGACAATGCTACAGAAACTTATTACGGTAAGTAGTTTCTTCTGTAAAAATAAATATATGTGTCCGAAGGATGGTAAACTAGTACCATACAGGAGAAAGTACTTACGGAATTGAGTTTGTGTAATTTCGGAAGGTCATATAAGTGTTTTCTCGCATTTCTCAATGTATTTGGCCGCTAAATCATGTATTTTTCTATAATAATGTCCGTCCGATGCACGAAAGCTGTTGCTTGCTACAATGTCATGATAAGATTCAGGTCATAATTTTTGCTGGTGAAAATAGCCTCATATGCTGTTCCCATCACATGGTGAAAGTAGTCGCGGACATTAAATTGATGATGCCTATGCCAGGACTCGAAACTGGGACAGTAAGAAACGAGATTGCGAGAACAGAGTTTCAACATTGCACGTGCTACCATTAATTAGTAGCAAAGTACTGCATCAGAAACATATACTTTCATACTAAAATTTCCCCAGAAAAGAGGCGATTAATGACAAAACTTAGTCCATAAAATCTTGTCCAAAACGAACAAGATGCACACTTACCATTCCTACTACGCAAATCCTCACTTTCTTTGTTTATGTTCTCTAAATGAGTTTCTAATTTCTTCACTCCGTCTTGGGACAACTTCTCTATATCATTCGATGATAATACTTGAGATAAAAGATTACTCGTGACAGGCATTTTCTAGTATCAAACTTAGGTTTCCTTGGCTATAAAACTTCTATCACATCGCAGGTAAACTCAATTTTCATAAGCTACGCCGGGTTGTAGCAGGAAATCACCGTTTGTACGGAAAACTCTAATTGTCCATGACAAAAGTGAGTCAAACAAACTTGTCTGAAAATATATGTAAAGACTGAACTTAATTTTTAAAGCTTACTATAACTGTACATGTTCAAAGATAACTACTGTATAAAATGACAGAACGTAACTTTCGCTTTTGCAAGTTTCATCTTAGTTCAAAATGGGACGTATTGAAACACCTGTACAACTACCACCATTACAACGCGTTCGTAATTCCATCCCGTTTGAGTGATGAAAACATCAACCATCACCAGAAACCTCAATGCAGTTGGTTTTTCCACCGAAGAGTTGTTTCAAATGGTGGCAAGTAGGGATGTGCTGGATCATGAAAAGTCGAGGCCGGGATTTGCCAAAAAAGAAAAAAAATTGGATGGTAGTGTCTGCTTGCACATTCTTTCGCTGCTAACCTCAAAAGAGACATGCACGTGGCAGCAGATTCGGTCTTTGTTTTATTGTGATTTCATCATGCTATGTATGCAATGGACATTTCCACTCAATTTTTTTAAAAAAACTGCACCCTAGGAAAATGACCCCTGTAAGTTGCCGCGTTTCTCTGCGTTCAGTTTAAGGGGGAAACCAGTCTTCCAAAGTTGGGAGGCTAGCGTTGCGCTGAAAAACACACCACGCCATGTTAATACGTCACTACTCAGAGAGAGCTCGTTTGTCGTCTGCTTCGAGCGTCCAGTTTACTGGGGGTAGTCCACGGAGAGCCAACGTGCACAGCAGTTTTGCAAATCTGTGTAGAGTTAAATAATGGAAGAAGGAACGGTAATGGAAGGGAAAGCTATGCTTTATAATGGTCATTCTTCTATTAAATATCCCTGCTGCTCACGTGAATGATAAACAAAAGAGTTATGCTGCGTGCGTGTTTTCATTAAGTAACGAGAAAACTATTGCTTGTAAAATTGGTTACTGACAAAATTTTCAAAAATATATTTTAAACTTATATTTATCGAAATTTACTATAAACCATATAGTGCAAAATAAAAATTTCCACGTTCTTCACTTTACTTTTTCTTTTCCATAAGGCAATTTCAGTCGGTGTTTCATTTCTGTTAAAGTTCATGTTAGCACGTAACTGAAAGTTTGTGAAAATTTCAGTGTTTTAATGTACAGCTAGCTCGTAACTGGAACTCTGGTGGTGATTATCTTTACTGGTACTTCTTCTTGCAATTACCATCCTAACTGGAAGTTGCGAAGCAACATGGCTGCCCCATGCAGCTATCGAAGTTCCACACTCCCAACTTCACTGTCAGATTAAACAAGATATGATTCATAAAAATGTTAAATTTGCACAGAAGAAGACTTCTTTTGTTTGGCAGAGCTTACCAATGTCCATGCAAATATGGAAATTAAGCAGCGTACTTGCTAGAATTCGCTTGGTGAGGTTGTGTTGGAGAATTTGTGACAAGGATATCTGTTCTACCTAACTATATGGTTGAATCTCCAAACAGTAATTTGGTGCAGTGGTTAGGTGCAGGCGTGTTGTGTTTTGTAATATGAGTTCGAATCCTGGTCACAGATCTTTTTTTTCGGTCAATTATTTATTACGTGTGTTGCCTTCAATTCATGCTTTATTGTTAAACGATCTTCTCGAAAAAAATATTACAGTAAGTTTTAAAATTATTATTACTCGTACCTTTATATTTTTAGAACTTGACCTACAACAAACATGCATAGAGAGGTGCAAATCATGCAGTCAAATGTACAATATCTACATATTAATAATGTTTATATCAGCAGACAGATATTATTAATGTTTCGACCTTTGAGTTCTTCACGCTTCTTCTACAAGAAAGTATGTGCGATTGCGCATCATAACAGCATTTCCCCCACACGGAATTGACTTTTATTAGAAGAAAACCAAATCTGTAGTGCTTGTTTTCGTTAATTTATTTCGTAAGTTCTATATTTGAACGCCAGGCTGTTTGAAACTATACTAATAGATGGCGAGCAGATCGATTCCCTATTTTCCGCACTTCAACATTACCAATATAGTATTTTCGAGTACAAACTCACGATTCGGTAACTCCCTGTTAATTTCACATTGAAAAAACCGGTGCTGGTTAAGAGTGGCGATTATCTCCAACTGGCAGGTAATTAACAGAAAGAATAACTGTACATTGAAAAACCGGCCCTGAGAAGATTACATCAGTTGCACAGTACATTTGAAAGCTAAGTTTATGTGTAATTATTACAAGGAAATAATGTATTGTATATATCATTATATCACATACTGAAATATATTTTGAATTTTGTACTGCGAAAAAAGCTGCTTCATTTCTTTCCCCGAACGCATTAATTAATTGGTTCACAACTTCATCACTAGGGATCCTATCGAGACGAGACATGGCAGTCTTGTAAATGCCTCGTTGACAGTCTCGTCTCGATTTCGGAGGGCAATTCTCGTTCTTGTGTCAAGTCTCGAAAAATAGAATTGACAACTTATGCAAAGGCTTATCGTACAAACTTTCACAGTGCATAGAGATCATAAAGATAAATCAACTTTTCTTAAATATTTTTTTGTTTGTTTGTTTGACTCCTCTTTTCAACGCTACGAGCCTTCTAAAACTGGATATTATCCTGCTTATATGTGTATATGCAAACCAAACTGCCGATTCAGAATTACCACGAATGAACTGGCGTTGTAATTATTATACACAAAATTCATGATTTAACTGAGGAACTCACATGTTCCAGGTTTGACTCTCGAGCTGGGCATGACTGTTCCTTTGTGAATATCCTTTCATTGAACTGGAAGTTGTTTAGTGGAGGAGGGGGGTTTGCTCGAGCCTTTGGGGACAGTAGGCCTAAGGGGATACTTCTATTGTTAACGTTAGTGTTGCTCACAAGAAGAGACATTTCTCGTCTCATCTCATTAAAGGAGACGGAAAAAGTGAATGTTTCGAAATGAGACGGGCAGGTTAGGCGATACTTAGATTGTGCTGGTTGGTGTTGGTGGCAGTGGGGGTGGGGGAGTTTATCCTGCACCCCGACTTCGAATACTGCTCGTAGTCATTGTCGCGATTACCCAAAAGTGGGAAGAAATGTGACATTAGAGAAGATACATACCAACAATTAAACAATATGACGGAAAAGCGACGTAAAAGTAGGATAAATACATAAATTTGCCATATATAATATATTAACTGAAGAAAACTGTCGTTTACTACAGGAAATTTAAAAACTCCGCGTAAATTTTTTTGTTACCATATCACCTCTTATATGAAGATATTTGCGTGTAAACCCGAGTGTTCTAAACGCAGGGTGAGAAATTCAGGGGCGACAGGGGGAATTTCCCCCACCAATGATCTTGTCCTAAAATTTCCCCCCACCAATTAATTTGGGATTCGAATATATTTGACTGGAATAATATCGAAAACGTACAAAAAGAACGGACAACAAACAGCCTCATCTCTAAGGACACTGAACGCAGCTATCCCCAGAACACAGAAATAAGACCGACTAGTTTTTTCTTCTCCATTTTTCATCGGCTTTCGTTAGCAACCGCGAAGTACATAAATATATTAATAAAACACGTATTAGCATTTATATGTGGATTTTATACAGGAAACTATTATCTTCTCTTAATGTCTCTTAATTTTTGTCCCTCCCTCCTAAGGCAAATCATTGTTCATAGCATCAGTAGTAGCTGCATTAAAATCTTCAATTTGTAATTACATTTTGAATGAAGGACTGTCGATATAATATATTGTATATTTTATAATTTAATTTCATTATTTAATAATTGACACATATTTAATGACATTACATATATATATATATATATATATATATATATATATATATATATATATACACACACACATAGTATGTGTGTGTATGTGTGTGTGTGTGTGTGACTGTCTGCTGCTTCCCCCACCAATCTGCAGTGATTTCGCACCCTGTCTAAACGTATTGTTATTTTAAAAATTGCGAAGAAAATATGACGAAAATAATTGTAATTCCAGAAAAGACATTTTTGTAACAATAATTTCTTGCCAGTCAGAACCTATTAGTGGCAATGAACAAGGCTGTTCACATGTTCAGCCATAGACTGTTACCTTACCAGTATTGCTTTGTCAGCCTAATGAAAACCCTCTACCGAGTGGCTGAATTATAGTAAATACCGCTATACTGTTAGGGTATAATTCATATCCAAGAAATGGAGCAGTAAGAAATGACTGTCGCTTGCACGGCCCATGCTAGTTTACGGGACGAAGAAGCCCTGCCTGCATGCATTTCTAAAGGGTGACGTCAGGCCTGTCTAGTCTGTACAGAGGACGTTTTCAAATCTGTGACGCAGGAGGCAGGGGCGGCGCCAGAAATTTTCGACCGGGTGGACAGAAGCTGTAAATTGATAGATTAGGGTGGGCAGGTATAAATGTAAGGTATATATATATATATATATATATATATATATATATATATATATATATATATATATATAAAATATATACAGGGAGTCTCATAAGTAATAGCGCAAACTGACACAGGTGAAAGAGTACACGATAATAGAAGCAAGAAAGTCTCAGTTAACATGGGTCTGCAAACGAGCCGTTTTCGAGATAATGTGTGGGAATGTATGGGTACAAGCCGTCATTTATTGCATTTTGTAAACACCCAGTGCTTTACTCCTTGCGCGGTCCGAGATTTGCTCTTTGTTTTCAAAACAGAACATTTCCGAGAGGTGGCGTTGTAATCAAACAGAACATTTCCAAGAGAGGTGGCATTGCAATGAAACAGCATATAGAGTGGTGACTTGGGCAGTGTCCGAATTGGCAAGAGCTACGTCCCGTTCTCTCCCGTTGCTCTCGCATGCCGTCGAAGTCACGTCCAAGTCGTCCGAATATACATGTCCCCTTGTAGTACGGTTGTCACTTTTCCCGCCAGGTGTCAGCCCGAACTTCACCCACAGCGCCCTGGGGCGCAGGCGCACCGTACGGAAGAAGAAAGCAGACGCCAAACAAACATCACAATGATTTCCACCTATTTACTACTCATATTAAAAATGTAACATGCTATTTCATCATTTACAATTTTTCTACATTCAGTATTATCGATAAAATGTTAAAGTATCACTGAGTTATACATCGTTTAATCAGTAAATGTTGTCTGTACAAAGTGAAAGTTGGAATATGGCTGCCAAGCGCAGGATCACAGCGAGTTCCAGCGTGCATCTGTCGCGCCTCTCTGCTCTCCCCTCCGTCTCCACGTCTGCCGCGAATTCGGGGTTCGCTGAGTCCCCGGATGGAACGGTCCTCTAGGTGACATCTGCTGCCGATTCGGACGCGGCCGTTGTATAGATACAATCAGTACACAGTCTAATCGTACTGTGGGAGTCACGTCCAGGCCCGTAGCTAGAGGGGTGGCAGAGGGGGCAGTTGCCCCACCCTGAGAGCCTGCCTTTCCTCCCTGTGAAAAATACAGAACTACAGGGGGGCAGGGGCATATATTCACACCAATCTTGGACGGAAGTCCAATCTAGGGGGGGGGGGTAAACATTGAAGTAAAGAAACATGATTAGCAGAATCTAAGAATAGCAGGACAAATGGATACTCAAGATGGAATTAATTTCCAAGAGTTTCTTGCACTTTTCTTCCAGACGGCTAAGGGCACTTGCAGGGGGCACAGAGGGGCAATTGCACCCTCGATTTCAAATTTTATAAAAATAAAAGTACATTTCGTAAAATTTTCTTGCTCGCTTCGCTCGCAAACGCAATATCTCCTATCCTTATATTCCAAGTTCAGAGCTATACCTAGGGGGCGGCGGGAGTCAGCCATGGGAGCCGCCGAAACGATCTAAATGGGAAAGAAAAGTTAACACATTCTGGTCTCACGACGGGCATAGCCCGCAGGGCACTTAAAGTCAATATGCCCGTCCTGCAGTATGCAATCGCTTTGCCGATTAACTACGGGCTATGTTCGTACTTCGTCTCATGTGCGTGTTCATTCAAGCCGCTCTGATGAAATTCCGACCGCTAGGTGACTCTGCTAAAAACTGTTTATTATGCACAGATACACAGTCACTTAAGCTATGGTACCTTACTTTGGGGTCATCAGCCTTCAATAAAAAGGTTATTAAAAATGCAAAAAATATGTGTAAGATTAATGTGTGGTCTTCCAAGCCGTGGCCACTGTAAGTTAAGTTTTGTTAGACTAGGTATTATGACAGCTCCTGCTATCTTTGTATTCCAATGCCTACTCTATATAAAAGAGAACATTCACATTTATGAGGAGTTAGGGTGTTCACATGCCTATCAAACCAGAAATAGGGATTGTTTAGGATTGTTTAGATGTAATTACAAGAAGACACAAAAAACCTTCTACTACATGTCAGTTAAGTTTCACAATGCTCTCCCTCTGTCTTTAAGGCAACTGCCCTTTTTAGAATTCAAAAGAAAAGTACAAAAATATTAACCGATAACTGTATATATAGGGTAGAAGAATTCTTTGAAATTAATTGTATTAGGTAAAATAGTTATGATTGTAAAACAATAATGTTAACAACTAAATTTATGTAAGTGGTGTTACGTTTCTAAAATGCTTTTTGGATGTTTTTTTTGTAAGATCTATAGATACTTTATATGTATATTTCTGACGATTGTAATACATGTGATGTTCTCACATGTTTCTACAATAAAAATTATTATTATTATTATTATTATTATTTATCTCGCACCTGGGACTGTTTGTGTTCGGGTCGATGTACGTTGCATTGTTTAGAATGGCGTCGTTAGATCCAAACTGCATAACGGAAATTGCATCTCAGAGTTTGAAGTTAGCGACGATTTTGATGATGCAGATGAATTTGAAGATTTGGAAGGTAGGTTATATTCGTAATAATTAATTGTTGACAATATAAACAGTGTTGCAAACTCTAGTATTTTATGAATGAAGTGAGAAGAGGCAAATCTTTTTGGGTCTATTCATCTTGCCTCTTGCTTGATTCTCCTACATGCACTGATGTATTTTTAGTTTTTCCAATTATTATTTGTATAGTGTAGGTATGTCAAATGAAAATTTATTTTATTTATTTAGTTTATTTATTTATTTGTTTAATTTTTACAGATGACAAAGAACCATCTGATACATCGTCTGGTCCTGTCCTGCAGCCACTTTTTCATACAAAAGCTAATTACCTGTAATTTGTAATTATTTTTTGTTATGTGCACATAAGAAGTATTCTTATGCAAGATTCAAAACATGTATTGATAGTTTATGTAGTTAATTATTGAAATTTCCAGATTACGAACTTAAAATATCTCTATATTAACATTTGTTACAATGTTGTACTTTTTTTCTTCACAAAACTGCTGAAAAAAATATTCAGAAATGTCTGAAAATAAAAATAAAATTTAACAAATTTTTGTTCATTGAAAAGAGGAAGTTTTGTAGATTTAAGAAATGTGTGGTAGATAAAAACAAATTAAAAATATTTTTTCTATGATTTTTTGAAAAACAACGAAAAACCGTAGTCCAGAGGTAAAAATGCTGTATTATGAGGCCAGACCCGAATGTGAGGATGCCATGGCGCCCCGTGAAATTATTTGCGCCCTATTAAATCAATATTGTTTTCAGTTTGCAAATATTTGGATCTAAAGATTTTCCTGCTCGCTTCGATCCCAATCAGGGTTGGCAAAATTTGTGTGTTTTTTTTAAAAAAGAACAAAACAAACTGTTTTTTTATGTTTAAAACATGTTTTTTTTTTGTTTTAAACATAGTTTTAAACATGAGTTAAAAAAACATGTTTTAAACATGTTTTAAACAAAACAAATTCAACCTTTTCCCAGTAAATTATAGTTAAAGTCGTTAAACAGAAAAAATACTCATTTTTATGAGTACATTGGCGACAAGGACAGTTTATTTCCCTTTGGAGATAAGGTTTACCATACTGCTGGGTAGGGGTGTGCGGGACAGAATTTTTTGGGTCGGGACGGGAAATTCTTTAAATCCCGACATTCGGGACGGGGAAAATTCTCAATTTCCCGAAAAAGTCGGAAAATTTTCGGGACGGGATGTGTTTGAAATTTCCCAAAGCTCTTGAAATCTCGAATTCTACCCGTAATTTCCATCTTACGTGCTTGTTTTTGCACTTCTGGTACAAAACAACAATGCAGAGAACGTCTAGAATTGACGACGTTTTAAAATGACCATTCGGAATTTCCAGACTGCTTGGGATTCCAAAAAGTCGGGAAGTCATTTCCGGAAGTCGGGATCGGGACGGAAATTTTCTTTCCCGATCCCGGTCCCGACTTTTCGGGATCCCGCACACCTCTAATGCAGGCATAGGCGCCGACTCCATGGGGCTTGGGGGGCTCGAGCCCCCCAATATTAACAATGTGGGGGCAGAGCCCCCCCAATAATTTTGCTTAAGAGGATCTAATGTATTATTTTGCTTCTCTTGTAAAGTTTACTCTGAATTGTACCACATGAAGTTAACTTTTAATAAACATTTAAAATTTTCTAGACCATCAACTTTGGGGGACTGAAACCGCTAAACCATCAACTTTAGGGAGGCTATGACCAGAGACAGCAAAACGCATGATTTATTACTAGTATATACTAAGTATGTAATTATGAGTATTGTTAAAATTTTTACTAAAAAAACGTTTCAAAAGACGATGTGCATGAAATAGGGTAGTGGATGGGACGTTCGGGCTACAAATGGCTCTCGCATGACATTCAGAACGAGATAATTGATATATTAGGGAGATCTGTTTCGCGCTCCGTTGTAGCAGAGAATAAAAGTCGGGAATATTTTGCTATTATGGTTGACGAAACTTGTGACACATCCATCCGTGGACAATTAATATTCTGCATTCGAACTGTGAATAAAAAAATGATATTTGTGAAGAATTCATGGGCTTTTATTAGGGGTGTGCGGGACGGGATCTGGACGGGAAAAATTTTCAATTTCCCTACTGAGTCAGGAAATGTTCAATATTTCCCGAAGCTCTGAAAATCTCGAATTATACACGTCATTTTCACTTTAAGTGATTTCTGGATTAAAAACTAACAATTTACGGTAAGTTCCAGAAATTGACAATGCAGAAAACGTCGAGAAATAACGACATTTTCAAATGAGCATTCGGTATTTCCCGACTGCACGGGATCCCGAAAATTCGGGAAATCATTTCCCGAAGTCCGGATCGGAACGGGAATTTTTTTCCCGATCCCGGTCCTGACTTTTCGGGGTCCCGCACACCCCTAGCTTTTATGAGATTCCGAACACTGCGGCCAAAACTTAAAAAAAGGAGAGAGTGAGTCATTCATTAATTTATTCAGTGATCAGAGCCCCCTCCCAATAATTTTGACAAGTCGGCGCCCGTGACTGAAGGGACAAAAGTTGTTGGTAATAGCCCCCCTTTTTCCGCCACTACTGAAGTAGGTTAGGATTTATATTAATCTAAATTTCAAGAAACTAAATATTATAGAATTCCTATCCTCGTCTTGAAAAAATCACGGTTAAATTTTTCCTGCTGCCTGAACAGTTTATATAGCAGAAAAAAAACCGCAGTGTCATAATAGATTCTCCAGATGAATTTTTTCAAAGTACAAAATTATGTTACCAAAAGTAAGCATCTGCGCTTCATTCAGTTATACAGACCAATGAATCGTATCGCAAAAGAAAAAGAAATCAGGTCATGATCAAAATCACGCATTGTGTATTAAGATATTACTTTCCATTTCAAGCTTCCACCAGTCTCAAACTTACAGGACGATACGAAACAAGGAACTGAGAGGTTTCGATTTCTACAGTAAAGCACGGGTCTTTCTTGTCGCACAACAATTTTGCTACCTTGTGCATACATAGCTAGCCTGCCTAACCTATCAACATAGGCATTTAGCCTAAAATTAAAATGCTTCTCCCGTGACGTCAGAACATTAGGTTGCTCAAGTGTTGTGCGATGAGTGAGACCTGTAAAGCACCACGGATTAATTGACACAGATTCAATGAAAAACAGGGTTGCCAAACAAAAAAATTATCACAGACTATAAAATATCTACCACCAAAATGTGTTTTAAACACTTGTAAAAAAAACATGTTTAAAACACATTGTTTTAAACGTTTAAAACATTTATAAAAAAAACAAAGCCGTGTGTTTTAAACGTTTAAAACAAAGTGTTTTAAACACTTTTGTTTTAAACATGCCAACCCTGATCCCAATAGGATTCTTTTCTGTAATGCATTCTAAATTACCCGAGAGAGAAGTTAGGCCAGATATATAGGTACTTCAGATTGTTGCTGCTTAAATGCATAAACAATTATTTTGAGGAAAAGGAGCGCGCACATTTGAGAGACAATTTGGTGGATGAATTGATCATGTAATGTATTTAAATTTTATATATATATATACAGTGATCAGAACGCTACATTTTAAAAGTAGCTTCGCTACAACTACAGCTACTCTTCCAAAATGTAGCTTCGCTACAGCTACAGCTACATTTACCAAAAAGTAGCTCGCTACGCTACTCCTGTTCGCTACTCGCTACTTCGCTACTTTTTGCGCTACTTCTGCATAAAAAACTTAAAAACAACGATATGGGTATTAAAAAAAATCCCCTACTACTGGTAAATAGATTCTGTTATTCATTATAATGATTCCAGTCATTTGATAATTTTGATAGCAATGTTACTTCAGTTACTTATTTTTACTATAGTTTTTGAGAATACCATACCTATGCAAGTGGCATATCAATTCAAATTTGATATATGAATATTGAAATTAGGGTGTTACCCAAATTACATAATTATTACAATTATACACAAATAAAATTTGGTATAATTAAGTATTTATGTTCACATCAACATATTTTTCTTGAGAATAAATATTTCATTATCATTCTTCCTCGTTCTCACAATTAGCCGAAAGTGGCAGAAAGCAACTATATATAAGAGAATAATTAAATAAACCATTTATCGTCATTGTCATGATTGAGAGAAGTGGAAGAATAGATGAGGAGGTAAACAAAGGAGGATAAATGAATGGTGATGGACTATATCAAAGCGTTCGAAGATTAATATGGAATAGGGATGTACCTATGAAATGCAAGAAGGTAATATGTAACACATACTATGTGCCAATAATTACGTATGGAGCAGAGACTTGGACAATGACATAGAGAGACAAAGAAATAATGCAGGCAGTGGAGATTAATTTTTTAAGGAGTCTTGTGAGGAAGACTAGAAGGGATAGAATGAGAAATGAGGAGATTTGACAGACAGTGGGTGTAGTGAAGCTTCAGGACAGAATAGATCAGGCACAGATGAGATGGTTCGGACACATGAAGAGGATGGATGCAGAAAGACTACCAGTAAGAGCTTATAATGCACACGGAGTGGGAATAAGGCCAAGGGGGAGACTAAGATGTCGGTGGAAAGAGCAGATAGTGGAGAGTGTTAGGAGGCAAGATTGGAACACCTTGGAAAGAGAGGAGTTGTGAAAGACAAGGAAAAAATGGAGAGGCTTGACTTCTATGCCGACCCAGCCAGAGGCAGGAAACAGCGAAGGATGATGATGATGATGTCATTATTAGCAAAAGTTACAGAAAAGTGACGCAAAAGTACGAGAAATACATAAATTTGAAAACTATGTATATTAACTAAAGAAAATTGTCGTTTCTGCAGGAAAGTCAATAACTCGTACATACTTTTTGCAATATGATAAAATTATTGAGGAAACTGTCGTGTAAACCTGAGTGTTCTAAACGTCTTGTAATTTTAAAATTTGTGAACAAATACTATCTCGAAAATAACTGTAATTCCAGAAACTATCATTCTTGGAACAATAATTTCTTGCTGGTGAGATCTTATATACTGACGATGATCAATGCTGTTAACGTACCGAGCCATTTATTGCTGGCACTATTCCCTTGTCAGTGCAGTGGAAAACCCATCGCTCGTTTTTGCACTGCAAGCTGCGTCTTACACAGCAATTAATGACATTTTGGTGTCTCTTACACCATGCATATCCACAGGATTTGTTCCGGGGGTGACGCAAACGAGGCACTTTTTTCCAGTGGTGCAGCAAACGAGGCATGTTTCTCCCCAAAATAGCGATGCAGCTAAAAAAAACGTAGCTGTTAGCAGGAATATATTCATATATGTCACTTAGTTATCTGGATATCTGAATTCTTCAGATACTAATTAAATAAATTACGCAGATATCTATAATCTACAATCTAGATAATCTGTATCTCCATGTAATAGACTGTCTTTATGAACCTCCTGCAACATTAAGGGTTATTGTCGATTTTTTCTGACACTGTTGCCACATTCAAAATTCACCTCAAAATGCCAAGAAAAAATGTAGCTGTAGCGAAATTTTCGCTACAACTACAGGAATTTTGTAGCTTCGCTACCGCTACAACTACAATTTTCAAAATGTAGCGTCGCTACAGCTACAGCTACAAATTTTGTAGCTAGCTACAGTAGCGACGCTACAAGTAGCTCGCTACTTCTGACCACTGTATATATATATATATATATATATATTAAAGAAACTTTGAATACGTACACAATTTAGCATTAACATGTATTTTCTTATTTTACGTTGCCCCATGTTGAATATGTGTACAATCATGTTTTACATGATTTACATGTTTTACATTACGTGTCATATGTACAAAAAGAATAGGTAATGTTCGTCATTCATATTCTGTCTTTCAAAAATACACTTTGTGTGCTTGTTTTCCATTACCAGCTAATATGAAATTGAACGTGTTGGAAAAATATTTCAAATCATTAGTTCAAACAGAAATGCTTTAGCACCGACTTCTACCCCCTTTTTCATGATTTACGATGATAATAACTTATTTTAATGCTACTATTATTACTACCACTACCACCACTATATTACTATTATTCTTATTATTATTGGCACGTTTGTCCTGGTACTTCACCCCCCTTCCAGATAAAAAATTGTGGTTTCGCCTCTGCTCACAAAGAACACTCATGCCCAGGCTCGAACCTGGAACCCCATGGCTTCGTAATGTGTTATCAGGGCCGGATTAAGGTGGGCGCTATTGATGCTGCAGCATTATGCCCATTCCTGAAATAGGCCCAGATGAAAACATACGAGAATTTGAAAATAAATCTTGGAATGAAATGTGGAGTCCCGATTAGCCTATTTATGTTAAACTTTATATTTGTATTCTTTGGTAGTCGGAAAGGTTATTATCGAAATATTGTTATTTGATGTTGCTCGAACTTTTTGGTTCGTTGGAGTTTCAAGATATCATCCCTTTCCTGTTACTTATCACTTTTGGAGGAGATGGGCAAATGCCCCTCTGTACCCTGCTATATCTGTCAATGCAACACAATATATTAAAAGTTTGCCTCCTCTAGGATTGACTTCGTCCCCCGCTACTAAGAATTCCTGGCTACGGGCCTGGTCACGTCGGTTATGTTGGACTGCGTAGTGAAAATGGAACCTTACAGAAACGAAGAGTATGCGTAAGTAGTATGATTTGTGATATAACCAGTGCGAGAAAGTATGAACCCCCCCTCAGGCAGATTTGCCTACACTTAAAACTAGCTCAACATGCCCATATGAGCTTTTTGCTCAAGTGTGGAACCCTGTCTAATCCAAGATTTTTGTAAAAATGCCCTCGGGAATTTCCCGGGAAAGTATGACCCCCCTCAGATTGATTTGCCTACACTTATAAAAGGCACTTCTGTGAGATTGTTGTCCATAAGCTTGTTAAAAATAAGCCCCTCTTGATATTGTTTTTGGCTACACTTAAAACTAGAGCAAACGTATTAACACACCCACACCCACCCACACACACACACACACACACACACACACACACACACACACACACACACACACACACACACACACACACACACACACACACCACAACCACCCACACACACACACCCACAACCACCCACACACACACACCCACACAAGTAGTATAAAAGTATATACAACCAGGACCACTTATAGGTGTAGAAAAGAAGAGGTCATTTGATTAAACAGCCCGATTTGCCCACACTTAAAATTATGCCAAGATGCCCTTATTCCCCAATTCTTCAAGTGTGATATGCTCTTAATCCCCAAGAATTTTGAATCCTAGTGTAGAAAAGAAGAATTCATATGCCCCGATTTGCCCACACTTAAAATTATGTCAAGAGGGGGCATATAGCCCAATCGGCCATGTGTGTACATATTTAAATCTAAAGAATTTTGAATTCCCAGTGTAGAACTCCCCTCAGACAGATTTGCCCATGTGTGTAAAAGCTACATCTCTCAGTTTGTTGTCCATAAACTTGTCAAAAATATGCCCCTCTTGATATTTTTTTTGGCTACACTTAAAAACTAAGGCAAAAAGCCACACACACACACCTACACACCCACACACACACTCCTACACACACACACACACACACACACACACAAAGCACATTGTTGAACCCAACTGATATTTTTTATTAAGTATAGAGTTTTGATTTGAACCCCAAGAAATTTTATATAAATACCAAAGCCAAAAATATTAACACACATACACACATACACACACACACACTAAATATACAAAACACACTGCTGAACCCAACTGATATTTTTTATTAAGCATAGAATTTTGATTTGGACCCCAGGAAATCTTATATAATAAACAACAACAAAAATGCCAAATCAAAAATATTGTAATCAATGCAATAAGAATATATCTAGCCCCAATTGGGCTAAGCATCAAAGGAATTGTAATCCAGACAAATGCAGAATTCCCACAAAAATATGCCCTAAATGCCATAGAAAATATAGCATGGAATACTTCACATATAAACATATAGGTACTTGTTCTGCACAGTCATCAACATTGCCCCCACAACCATCTACATCTGGTCTGAAAAGAAAGCATGAAACACCTGTTAATGCTGGACCAGCAAAGCAGCCACGCTATGAACCCATCCATAGCAGTTTTAACGGCCAATTAAGGGATTACCGGTTTGTATCAGAGCAAAAATGTGGTATTAAGGCGAGGAGGGACAATTTCCCCTAGGTCTTTCTCGCTGGGGCAGCTGCTGATCACTGTTGCCAACTTCGCTCTTTTGGAGCCAGATCTGGCTTTTTCGTGCACTCGTTTGACTGTGAACTGTAGCACCCGCCCTCTGCCCTACTATGATGCCACCACTGGCTCCGGCCCATAAATACCAACTTTTGCCATGAGTGTACATTTTGCACGTGACGTGATATTCGTATAGCTATAGGCTGCGTCACCCACCTCTTCTTTCCTCCCCATGTATTTTTATATATAGCGCTGTGGCTAAGATGAAGATGACAATTTTCTTATCCAGGAACCCTTTATTTTCGATTTTATATTAACATCATTGGATTATTGAGATGGGTGATGCCGCCAAATCTAGGCGGTGAAAACTAAGAATAAATTGCCATCACTTTAAAGCTAACGGTCATAGCAGCACCCCCACCCCTCTGACAACTAAAATTACCCTAGTAGGCACTTTATGCAGCCTTCGTTAATGTAGCTCCTTGAAAGTCCTCTTTAGCTATATTAATGGTGAAATTTAGCTCTATTATGCACATCAGGTTTGGCAACACTGCCAGGATGGCCGTAGGAGGCAAGGAGAAATGCACTGGGCTTATGGGACCATTATTTTTTTCGTTCTCTCGGGAATATCAAACATCCGATGACGTAGAAAAGTACATGGACGGAAAAAGGACACGTAGAACTATGTCATAGCAGTAGGAAAAGTCGAAACTCCCATTTGATGAGCCATAACTTGAAGTTGAAGTTGATGTCCAATAAGGAATACATGGGATTCGGTAAATACTAATTCATCATATTTTTCAAAAATCGCATAAGGCTTAATAATCAACTTAGGAAACCGCTTCCACTTGCCACATGGGGAGAAATTCATACTCTTCATTTCTGGCGGAGATCTTTTTAGTAGCATTGCTCATTCCGACGATATTGGAATAAATGCATGCCTGGTGCGTAATTGTCCCTCTTCGCCTTAAGAATTTTTTGAACAGTATAAATCCTGATGTGCAGGCAATTCTAAATGCACAAAATGGCTCTTATAAGCTGTCCCTCAAATTGTTTACACAATATAAGAAATCAAATGGCACAAAATTTACACAGCCCCACATAACAGAAACTGTACCTGTATATTCAAATACAAATTGAGACAAAATAATAAGCAGTTTGATAGATCAATTGAATATTAAACACTCTGCATTTGCTGCAAAAGAATCAGGATGGAGCCTATGCGGATCTCCACACAAGTTATATATTAATATTTCTGAATTCAGCCCATTACAAGGATCTACATATCTGCCATTACCTGCCAATATAAAAAACAAAACAGCCGTGGTTAACATAAAAAATAATGATGAGAAACTCTTTTTGTGGTGTATTTTAGCTGCTTTGTATCCAGTTTCAAGGAATCCTGAGAGAATAACTTATTATAAACAACATGAAAATGATTTTGATGAAGCAATGGAGGGTTTAGAATATCCAATGTCTGTTCAGAATATTGATAAATTTGAAAAAAAGGCCCGGGATATTAATGGTAAACAATTATCTATTTATGTATTTATTTGTTCTACTGGCCATGGCAATTGCTTGATAGATCCTCTCAGAATCAGTACACTTGATGATGATTCTGAGGTTCAGATTGATCTGCTCTTAATTGAAGAGGATGATACACGCCATTATACTCTGATACATAATCTTGAAGCTTTAGTCAGAACACAACTAGACAAATCCAATACAATATTTAAGTTGTGTAGAAGATGTTTAATTGTATTTGATGGTAGAAAAATGGTGAATGGTGTTTGTGAACAGAATGCAGAAATTGCTAAAAACAAGTTAATTGAGCATCTGAAATACTGTGGCAACCATAAACCTGTTCATATGGTGATGCCTAATTCAAGTGAAAATGCCAAATTCAAAAAATTTGAAGCCCTGTTGGAACACCCAGCATATATAGTCTGTGATTTTGAATCAATTCTCAAACCTCTTGCATTCTGTATCCCAGATCCTGACGAACCTTCAATTACATCATACCAGCTACATGAACCTTCTAGTTTTTATTATGTGGTTGTACAGGATGGGGTTGTTAGTAAAGAATATTTATACATGGGAGCAAATGCCATCAAAGAATTTGCAGATAGAATAGAAAATGAGTGCCGTTGCATAGCATCTAATGTCTTATTAAAATCAAAACCCATGTTGCCTTTAACAGAGAAACAGATTGAAGATTTCAACAATGCAGAAAAATGCCCGGTATGTGATTCTGAATTTTCAGATGCAAATATCAAGGTTCATCACCATTCTCATACAGATGGTAAATTCTTAATGGCCCTGTGTAATAGCTGTAATATTAAGATCCAGAGACCAAAATTTGTCCCTATATTTTGCCATGGTGCATCCAATTATGATTTTCATCATTTGATCAGGTACGAGGGGTTTGACAAGCAGAATTTAAATATTTTAGCTGAAAATAATGAAAAATATATTGCCATTAGCAAAATAATTAAAGTTAATGGTGTTCCTATTCACTTAAGATTTCTTGATTCATACAGAATTCTGTCTGCTAGCCTGGCTACACTGGCCACTCAATTATCTGATGATCAATTCAAAATCACATGTGCCTTGTTTCCAAATCAGGACCTGAAATTAATTAGGCGGAAGGGTGTGTATCCATATGATTATGTTACAGATTTTTCTAAATTTGATGAGTGTTCTCTGCCACCACAACAAGAGTTTTACAGCAAAATCAGAGGATCTGGAATCACTGATGAAGATTATCACCATGCCCAGTTGATGTGGAACAATTTAAAATGCCAGACATTTGGTGATTATCACAAGGCTTATTTAAAACTTGATGTGACCCTCTTAGCTGATATACTTCAGGCATTTAGAAAATCTTCCATGCAAAATTATAAGCTGGATCCAATGTATTTTTACAGTGCTCCGGGCCTAGCATGGTCTGCAATGTTTTTGAACACTAAAATGCAATTGGATCTGATCCAGGATCAAGACATGTATCTGTTTATGGAACAATGTATAAGAGGAGGCATGGTGCAATGTTCTCAGAGATATGCCAGAGCAAATAACAAATATATTCCTGATTATGATCCAGCACTGCCATCAAATTATATACTGTATGTAGATGCCAACAGCCTCTATGGTTATGCTATGATGAAAAAACTGCCATATGCAGGGCTTGAGTGGGTTGAAGATTTCAATATTGAAGATCTTAAGGATTTTGATGACAGTAACTATGGCCTGTTCTTAGAGGTTGATCTGACAATTCCTGATGATTTACACAACACATTTTCTGATCTGCCCCCAATTCCCGAGGTTGAGTGCTCACCTGGCTCTAAACAGAAGAAATTGATGATGACTCTGGAGCCGAAACAGGATTATGTCATATATTACAAAAACCTCCAGTTCCTGATGAATCATGGTGTCCAAGTGACCAAAGTTGGAAAAGTTTTGAGGTTCAGGCACTCAAGATGGTTGAAACCATATATTGATACAAACACAGAGCTTCGTACATCTGCAATGAGCCAATTTGATAAGACCTTGTTTAAATTGATGGTCAATTCAGTGTATGGCAAAACAATTGAAAATGTCAGAAAACATATTGATGTTAAAATAATTACTGACCCCAGCCGGAGCAAAAAATTGATAGCAAAGCCAAACTTCAATTACAGAAGAATTTATGATGAGAATATGGCACTTTTCAACATGAAAAAACAAAGATTAAGTTTGATAAGCATATTTATGTAGGGGCTGTGATATTGGAATTGGCCAAATTACACATGTTAAAATTGTATTATGATGTGTTGAAGCCTTTTTATAAGGATCGTGTAAAACTGATGTACATGGACACACATAGTTTTGTTCTTGATATTCAAACAGAAGATGTTTATCAAGATATAGCACAGCCTGAATTGTTTAAATATTTTGATACCACTGAACATTCAAAAATTAAACACCACAACAAAAAGGTGCCTGGAAAGTTAAAAGATGAGACACTTGGTGATGTTATTGTGGTTTTGCTGGGTTAAGGGCCAAGATGTACAGTTTTGAAACATGTAGTGGCGCTGTTGCCAAAAAGGCCAAGGGCATTGGCAGAGTGACTGTAGACAAAGAGCTTGAATTTGAAGATTACAAAAATTGCCTCAAATCATGTAGCACCATCAGAATCCAGAATTCAGAGTGTGGATCACTTGTTGACTAGCAATATTGTAAGAAAAGTGGCTCTGGACCCACATGATGATAAGAGATGCATTTTATCATGTGGCATACATACTTTACCATGGGGTCATTGTGATTTGAAAAGTGGCAAACAATGCCTAATTACAGAGCATGATTTGAAATAAATAAACATGCCTATGAACTTATTTGGGTTCAAAAAACAGGCTATTATGGACCTGCCAACACCACAACCCTCTTCTGATATAATATCTAAACTAAGTGCTTTGTTAATTATTCATCTGAACAGCATATTTACAGATGTTGATGATGAAACAGGTAAAACATTGTACATATTTAACAATAATTTAAATCATTACCAATTACCTGTAGGTGGTCAATTGCAATTTATTACAACCCCTGAGGGTAATGTCAAGATTTCAGTAGGGAGAAATATTTATAGAATTAAGCACTCAAACATGATTTCTGGCACTGTATATACTGTTTCTGCTGGTGACTGCTTATATATTGAGGTCCCGGGATCATATGACAAGCTTATACCTTTTTTTATAGAATTAAGAATCAGATATTCAATAATAAATAACCACTAAAACAAAAATGCCTAATGATATATTTGGCCATACAAGGCATGAAGATCACAGTGATGAGATTCTGATGCTTGATGTCAGAGTCAAGAAATTATGAAGTGATTTACAAGCTTTACAAACCACACTCAATGCCAGTCTTCAACTAGAAATTACAAATTTACAATCACAATGCATGGACCCTCTTCTTAAAATTGATTCTGAACTCAAAGTGCTGCTTCAGAAATATACTGACTTGGCCACATTGGATAATTTTCAAAGTTTAGAAGAAGCTGTAGCAGCTCTTCAAGCTAAATTTAAGACCCAGGCCACCAACTCTGAGCAATTGAAACAGCAATTGGAAGAGCAGATAAATAATGTCCAGACACAGCTCCAAACAATTGTCAAAAGCATAAAATCACAAGAAGATTTTGATCTAGTGATTTCCACTCTAAAGGAACAGATTCAATCACTCCAGATACCTAATCTGGACCCCTTGAACAATGCCATAGCCGAGGTTAAAGAAAAAATTGAGACACTTGAAAATTTTATGAACAACTTGCCATCTTCTGATGCTTTGAGTGCAATAACTCGTAGTGTTGCCAACATCAAGCTGCAACTTGAAGCATATGAAGATTTTGGAAAAATTCAAAGTACCATAACCCATCTTGAGGGTACAATAGCAGCAGTGCAAAGTGAATTGACAAATGTACAAGAATCTCTAGAATCCCGCCTGCCTAGTATTGTAGACACACTTGTCAGTGTCCAGCAACAGATCACAAAGCTTGAAAACCTCAACACTGAATCTGAACTATCTCATTTTCATCACTTGATCGATGATATCCAAACAAAACTTGAAATTTTACAACAATCAACACCCACTCAGGCAGATATAGCCCTGCTCCAAAATGCTATGCAAAATGTGGCTGATGCATCTGAATTAAATAATGTGAAATTGGCACTTGAATCTTTGCAAAATACTGTAACAAATCTGCCTACATCACAGGAACTTAAAAATATTAAGAGAGCAGTGAATCGCATATTGAAATCAGAAGATATCAAGAATATCCAGACAGAGATCAAACAACTTACTCAGACAGTGGCCACTCTACCAACTAATCAACATATTAATGATCTGCATGCCCTGTTTGAGGATATCAGAAGACAGGTCCATGATCTTACTGCTCAAAATTCAAAATTGGCAGTTATTGAAAATTTGCAACAAATTGTAGCTAATATCAAGCAACAGCTAGGGACCATGGAATCCAATCAAGCAAATGCTCTGTCTGTTTTTGCCACCCAGCTACAAGAAATTGTGCAACAATACAAGAAACGTGTTGTGGACATAAAGATCAAGCCAGGCCATGATGATGTTGTTAGGACCATCAATGAGCACCTTGAATCTGTAACAAGCAGATTGCTTACAGCAGAAAAAGAAATAACAGGCATAATCGAGAATCCAAAACATACAGTAATTCTCGAATTGTACAGCATCCCCAACAAAGAATATGATTCACCATTTACACCAGGTGGCAAAATATATATGCTGTCCCCTGCACAATTTTATTACCAGTTTTTTGTTGGGGGCACACTGAGACCAATCAAGATCAAATATTGACTACAACCACAGGCACACCACTACCCCACCTTATCAAAACAAATGCTGACAACAAACCAAAAATCACCAGTGTAGAGTTAGAGGATTTTACAGATCCCAATACATTAGAAACATCTCTTGCTGAAGATGATGGCTCTCTGGAATTTCATATACAAATAGGAGACAAATTATATTTAGAAAATCCTGTAGTATCAGCTGCTGAACACCCCATAGTTGCAATATTCTTGTTTTCATATTATGTCTAGACAAATTATTGTTTATGAATTACACAGACAAGCCAGACATAATTATAAGAGACTGCCAGTAGTCACAAAAGGCATAGATGATTTATGGCAGAGCGACTTGATTGAGATGGCAAGTGGACAGCTGAAAAACTTAGACAAAATCAACAAGGGCTACAAGTATCTACTCACTGTAATAGACACATTTTCAAAATTTGCCTGGGCTGTGCCACTCAAATCCAAGACTGGAAAATGTGTTACAGAAGCCTTCAGGACAATCATCAATCAGAGTGGAAGATCACCGCGCTATTTGCAAACAGATAATGGCAAAGAATTTTATAATTCTGTGTTCCAACAATTTATTAAAAGCCAGTCAATACAACATTATTCGAGTTACAGTGATCTCAAGGCCTCAATTGTAGAGAGATTCAACAAAACCCTAAAAAATCTTATGTATAAACAATTTACACTTCAAGGTAATTATAAATGGCTTAATATTCTTCCAGAACTTCTACATAAATATAACAACTCGGTTCATTCCACAATCAACATGAAACCCTCTGAAGTAACTTCATCTGATGAGCAAAAATTGATCAGGACTGTTTATTATCCTAGATACCAGCCAACAACAAGAAAGGCCAAATACAAGGTGGGTGATCAAGTAAGAATCAGCAAATATAAGCACTTATTCAAAAGAGGCTTTACAAGAAACTGGAGCACTGAATTATTTACAGTGGTTCAAGTTAAACCTGGGACCCTTAACACATATATAATAAAAGATCACCGAGGAGAAATTCTCAAAGGCAGATTCTATGAAGAAGAACTCAGCAAAACTAAACAGCCTGACACATATCTCATAGAAAAAATCATCCGCAGAAAAGGCAACAAGTTACTTGTCAAATGGCTAGGACTCCCAGAACACAGCTGGATCGATGCAGACAAAGTGATAATATGAGCACCTGGGATGTTATAAAAAGGCTGCCAGAACCTGAACAGCAGATTAAGAGAAATGGCAAGTTGCTGCCTGAAAATATTAGATGTCTTATTGTTGGGCCATCGGCTTGTGGTAAAACTACACTAATGATTGATAATTTTTTATTGGCACCCAACTGGTTAGACTGGAAAAATAGGCACTTGTATGTCTTCTCTAAGAGCTTGGAACAATTAAAATATCAGCAGCTGATGAAGCTATATGATGGATTGGATATTGCCACTTTTGAATCAGATGTTAAGCCACTCCATGAATGTCTCGATAATTCTGTTGTTGTGTTTGATGACATTATACTGGATAATCAAAACAAGGTTAGAAATTTCTTTACACAGGGCCGACACAAAAACATTGATTGCTTCTACCTGGCACAGACTTTTTCTAAAATTCCGAAGCAGCTGATCCGAGACAACAGCAATTTTATATGTGTGTTTCATCAAGATCATACCAACCTCAAACACATACATGATGAATATGTAGGTGGGGACTTGAGCTACAATGATTTTTCCAAGTTTTGCAGTAGGTGCTGGAACCAGGACAGTTATGGGTTTGTCACAATTGATATGACAAGAAAACCCAATAGTGGCAAATACAGAAATAAAATCAACAATTTTCTAGACATTGAAACATATATAAATAACCATGAAAAGGTCAATCATTGATGATCTTAAATTAAGAGATTATCTTGTAAAAAGATTTAAGGGATGGAAATCACAGAACCGAGGAATTTATGAACAACACAAACAAACAGAACAGCCTATTATTATCAGATGCTCTATACCAGAACAATGATCCCACACAAAAAAGAGTCAAGTCTAGCAGTGGAGCAAAATATAACAACTTAATCAAGCCCATATGGTCACAAATTAAGACTGGCAGTGGAATCAAACAATACAACACCCTGCCTAAAGAATTTGTCTGGGTTGATGATGTCAGGAAACTTGTAGATAGGTTATTGGTGATAGCTGGGGAGGAAAATGCTGGCAACCACAATTTTTACAATGAAAAGGTTGGAATTATGGACATGATAAGCACAAAATTGTCTAATTTTATAGTGAATGACACTAAGGGGATTGGATATCTTATAAAAATTATTAATACTCTACCACCTAAATTTTGGAATATTTCTGAGGGCCGGGGGTTGGTTAATGAAATTATAAACAAGCTGCCATTTGAACTACATATTCCAGGCTATCAGTATTGTGGTCCCGGTACAAAATTGGACCATAGATTAAACAGAGGTGATCCTGGTGTTAATCCCCTAGATGCTGCTTGCAGAGACCATGACATAGCATACAACACACATTCTGATCTTGACAAGAGACATGTTGCAGACAAGAAATTAGAAGAGGCTGCATTTGGTAGATTTGTAAGTAAAGATGCTTCTTTGAGTGAAAAAATAGGAGCACTGGGAACCACCATAGCTATGAACACCAAACAAAAACTGGGGTGGGGGCTGTGAATATGTATATAATAAACCTAGAATGAAGGACAAGGGTGTTATGTATCAAATACCTTATGCAGGTCTTAAATCTCTTAAAACTATTGATAGCCTTTTAACCAAAAAGCAGCGCAAGAAAAAAAGCTCTTGTATTGCCAAGGGCCATGGTATGAAATTGTTGCTTAGTACCCCCCAATTAAAAAAATTACAGCAATCCAGGAAAAAATCACATGTGGGGGGTTTCATATTTACTATCCCGGCCATCTTAGCAGCTCTCGGGGCTGTTGGGAGCTTGGCTGGGGGATCAGCTGCCATAGCAAAAACAGTAATAGATGCCAAGAAGAATAGGGCAGAATTAGATGAATTGAAGCGTCATAACCTGGCCATGGAGAAACAAGGCAAAGGTGTTAAGAGAGCCATGAATAAGTTTTAAAAAAACAAGAGACGCTTACAAACCAAGATATTGAAGCTTTAATCAAGCCACTGGGCATCAAAAATTTTAGAGGTGTGTACATGTCTGATTCTTTACCAGAACAACCACTCAACAAAGAGTGTGGCATTGTTAATTTGGATAAGTACAAAAATCAGGGCACTCACTGGATCTGTTATCTTAAATATTTAAACAATGAGGCATTTGTGTTTGATTCATTTGGAGGTGTTCCACCTGAAAATTTAGTAAAATATCTAAAATCAGCTAATCTTTATTACAATAATGCCCGTGTTCAAAACTTCAAAGATGTTAATTGTGGACATTTGTGTTTATCTGTTCTCAGATATCTGTCTCAAATAAATAAACCATCAATTGAAAATTTTCAAAAAGCCTTGTGGTATTTAAAACATCATGGGGGTATTCCATCTCACCAGCCAAAATTCAATATTGAAACTCAAATTACATGATGATATAGTGTATCCCAAAACAATAGCTCTCAGAGCATTTTATGGCATGTACTTGATCCCTAATATTACACACCACAACAACAAAATTGCAGTAGGGGATCAAAAAATTGTCATCACTCCAGGGCAATATAATCTGTCCACTCTAAATGCTCAATTACCCAGAGGTATAGTCTTAACTCAAAATTCTGTCACTCTCAGAGTAGAGATTGTATCTGCTACAGAAACAGTGGATCTGGGTACTATAGGAGAGCTGTTAGGCTTTGAGAACAACACAAAACTTGAACCAGCCATCAAACACACTGCTATTAATATACCTAAATTCTTAGCCATAGAGACTCTGAATATTCACTGTAATGTGATCACCAAATCAAATGGCATAGGCACTCACAAACAAACTGGCATCATTGCAACATTCAAACCTAATTCTGAATTTATGGAGCCAATCATCTACACTCCATCCCCAACATTATATTTTCCTGTGTGCCATAATAGAATAGATAACATTGAATTGATGGTCACTAATGAAAAAGAAGAATTAGTTGATTTTGCTGGAGCCACAACAACTGCTATCATAGAGATTAATATTTAAATAAAAATACATACAAAAAAAATGGAAAATATTGAGAGTTATGAGCTACAATCATTCCCCCCAAACAGGAGGACATTTGCAAATTTAAATCAACCCAACACAGAGATTGAGGTTGATCTTGATGTAGGGGATGGCTTTATACACCCTCACAGAGCAGATCTATACATCAAATTTGATGTTGTAAAGCTCGATGGTGCAGATTATCCGGCAAATTCAAATATAAGATTGGTAGATAATTTTGTGCCGCATCTGTTCTCTGAAATTGAGATCAGAAAGCATGGTGTTGTTATAAACAGAGTGGATTATCCCGGCATTACCTCCACAGCTTTGGCCACACTAAAATTATCCAAAACCGAGGCTTCTTACTACAAAATAGGTGGATTTGAGGCTGGTGATAAAATATTATCCAAGAGCCACACAGTGCTGTTCCCCATGCGCCTGTTGGCAGGATTCTTCTCAGATTACAAAGATATTATGTGGAAGGGTGGTTTAAGAATCACATTTAGAAGAGCTGCCAATGATAATAATGCTTTGATGAGGTACAGCACATTAAACTCTACAGGGGAAGCTCTGCCCAATACCCTACCTGATGAAGGCAAATGCATTATTCAGACTATGGAGCTAAGAATCCCAGTTGTTGAATATGAAGCCAGTTATGCTCTTAAATACAAAGCAGATATAATAAAAAATCCACAGGTTCTTTTACAATTTTATACATATCAATGTGTACAGAAGCCTGCCGCTGGTACTTATTATGAGTTTGATGCTACAAATTCATTCTCCAGTATACAATATGACATGCCGGATTTTGTGGTGGTACTGTTTCAGACTGGAAGACACAATAATTAGGAAAAAAATCCAAGTAAATTTGATAACTGCAACATCAAGAACATATATCTTAAAAATGGCAGAAATGAGGTATTTCCTAGAGAAAATTATAATTTAGACATGTCCAAGGATGATTTCCTTAAATTATATGAAGCATTTACAGCATACAAAAGGGTCACTACTGGCAATACTGACATGTATTACACACCAGATGAAATCAAAGCACAGAGACCCATGTTTGTAATCAACACTTCAAAAAGGAAACAAGTTGTGGTTAATGACAGAACAAACATTAAAATTATCTGTGAATTCCACGATACACTCCCCGATGACACCATATGTAGTGTTATTCTCATAGGTGAAAAATCATATGTTTATGATGTAAGAAATGAGAGAGTCACAGAACAATTCTAGAAGATTTTTGCACAATGCATTGTCTTAGTACTAGAAATGCAAGTTGAGGCTGGTGTCCAATTAAAATATTGAGCATATTCCAGGTAACATATTAACATAACAGCAACAAGTATTTAAGCATATATTACATTATATTATTGTGTAAGCAAAAGCTCTTATGACCATTTTTGCCTTAGTTTTAAGTGTAGCCAAAAAAAATATCAAGAGGGGCATATTTTTGACAAGTTTATGGACAACAAACTGAGAGATGTAGCTTTTACACACATGGGCAAATCTGTCTGAGGGGAGTTCTTCATTTCTACACTAGAATTCAAAATTCTTTAGATTTAAATATGTACACACATGGCCGATTGGGCTATATGCCCCCTCTTGACATTGTTTTAAGTGTGGGCAAATCGAGGCATATGAACTCTTCTTTTCTACACTAGGATTCAAAATTCTTGGGGATTAAGAGCATATCACACTTGAAGAATTGGGGAATAAGGGCATCTTGGCATAATTTTAAGTGTGGGCAAATCGGGCTGTTTAATCAAATGACCTCTTCTTTTCTACACCTATAAGTGGTCCTGGTTGTATATAATTTTATACTACTTGTGTGTGTGTGTGTGTGTGTGTGTGTGTGTGTGTGTGTGTGTGTGTGTGTGTGTGTGTGTGTGTGGTGGGTGTGGGTGTGTTAATACGTTTGCTCTAGTTTTAAGTGTAGCCAAAAACAATATCAAGAGGGGCTTATTTTTAACAAGCTTATGGACAACAATCTCACAGAAGTGCCTTTTATAAGTGTAGGCAAATCAATCTGAGGGGGGTCATACTTTCCCGTGAAATTCCCGAGGGCATTTTTACAAAAATCTTGGATTAGACAGGGTTCCACACTTGAGCAAAAAGCTCATATGGGCATGTTGAGCTAGTTTTAAGTGTAGGCAAATCTGCCTGAGGGGGGGTTCATACTTTCTCGCACTGGTTATATCACAAATCATACTACTTGCGTATATGCATTTTGTGTATGGTTTGGCTAACGGCAATGCACGGGAGGCTGCACGCTTGTACCAAGAAAAATACCCTGCTTGAAGGCACCCCGAGAGTCGCACATTTACTAGGGTACATCACCGCCTCAAAGAACATGGGAGCTTCGGATAGGAGAGCAGGTAGACCTGCACGCATTACGCCTGAAGTTTAGGATATGGTGTTGGAAGCAGTAGAACACTTTCCAGGAACTTCGACGAGGAGAATTGCCGCACAAGTGCCAGTAAGCCGCAGTAGTGTATGGAGAATTTTACATTGCAATTCACTCTACCCTTACCACCTCCAACGAGTTCAGTATCTCAGTGATACGGATTGTGTTCCTAGAGTGACGTTTTGTCAGTGGATGCAACAACAGGTTTTACTCAACCCTCGTTTTGCAAGTAACATTTTATTTACAGACAAAGCGGGATTCACACGCGATGGTATTTTTTAATTTTCATAATTCTCATGTTTGGAGTATTCATGAGGCACAACATCAGCAACGTTTCTAATTGAATGTGTGGTTAGGGACCACACATTCTTCCAAGAAGACTCAATGGACCGAGACACCTTCGGTTTTTGCGGCATGATCTTCCAGGATTGCTTGAGGATGTTCCCCTTGATCCACGTCAGAGTATGTGGTACATGCATGATGGAGCACCGGCACATTTTGCTGCTGCTGTGAGACGACATCTAACACGCAGATATCATTAAAGATGGATAGGTCGAGGCGGGCATGTACCCTGCCCTCCAAGGTCACCGGATCTAAATCCTTCGGATTTTTGTGTCTGGGGTCACCTCAAAAGGGTAGTGTACAACACTCCCGTTGACACGGTTGAAGAACTGGAACATAGAATTGTACACGCTTGTGACCAACTCAGAAATGATCCGGATGTGTTCGAAAGAATTCGAAACTCAATGCGAGATTGCGTATAGTATTGCATCCAGATGGAAGGACGATACTTTGAACACCTCCTTTAACAGGTACGAGTGTACAGTAATTGTAACGTAGAACATACGTACTAGTAAAGTAGTGCTGTATTCATTGTTAAAGTAAGTACAATGTTCAATAAAAGCAATGAGATCTCCTGATTTTTCATACTGTATTATTGGTATTTTACCAACTAGGACGATGTTTACAAACACTGAAGTCAGTGACGGCTTGTACCCACATATTCGCACACATTATTAGCATTTTACCAACTAGTACGACGTTTACAACCAATGAAGTCATAATCACACATTCGCGATTATCTCGAAAACGGCTCGTTTGCAGATCCATGTTTACTGAGACATTTTTGCTCTTATTATCGTGTACTTTCACCTGTGTCAGTTTGCGTTATTACTTTTGAGACACCCTGTTACATACATACATACATACATACATACATGTAAGACACATATATGTACAACATACATGCATATGTATCCCCTTCGCTATTCTCGCATCTTGTTCCACTTCTTTGTCTCTGATGGACACAATTATTTCAAGGAAGTGTTTGTGTGGGTGTTGTGTCGTTTGCGCCGAGTCATTTGCGCCGAGGCTTCTTATCGGTTCATTTCTGCCTTGACATATGTCAAGATCTTCCTTGGCTGGTTTTCCCACAATCCAGAGTGTCATCACCGCCGCGGGCACGTGTGTTTATGGGCACATGGTGCATAGTGCATAAAGTGGACTTAAAACATAAAATCAAACGTGTGTTTATGACGATGCACAGCTGTGTTTGCACAGAAATGTTAAACCTATCCTGAGAGTAAAATATGACTTTTCTTTACTTATTTCAAAAGACGTTACACAGGATTACTTGATTCAATTTTATTCCACAACAGAAAATACATAAATCAGTATCAGCCTATTAACTATTAATCATTTATCGTTAATCATAAAAAAAACATTGTAAATACAGTATTGTTAAAATATTGAAAGCCTTCTACAAGTACTACGTAAATGTACACTTTGGAAGCAACATAAATGTGCCAGTCTATTACACTTAATTATTATACACTACATAAAATCATCAAAAACATTATAAATACAGTGTAATTTTTTGCAAACATTATATAAGTAATAGCTACATATATTCCGATATACTTGCACAACAACAATACAAACGTTATTTGAATTGTTGTAGGTATGCAAATGCTCGAAGGCATTCCACGCGTTGTTTCTATCATTTCCATATTCTCAGACCTCTTGTCGTCTCTCTCAAGTCTCAGTTTTACATAAATACTAATTTCCCAATGTATATCCGTCATATATACTTTCATCTTACATTCATTTACCAATCACCTTCCTTTTCAATCGAAGATAAACACAGCTGGAGCTGGATGACGTCATAAACACACATGCGCGCGGCGATAATGGCACTCCGGATTGTGGGAAAACCCACCAAGGAAGGTCTTGACATATGTCGCGGCGGAAATGAACCGATAAGAAACCTCGGCGCAAATGACTCGGCGCAAGCGACACGGACTCGTATGTGTGTTTGCAGCCATACATTCTAATCACATTCTTTCCTTCATGTCAATGTAGTGAAAGAAATGTGAATTGGTTGCGTCACATTTTGTCCTTCAAGTGCAAAAATACAAGGCACATACCTACTCCACTTTATATATTAGGCGACAGTGATAGAAATTGTGATGGTAGACAATGGTGAAGGATGAAATTACTTTTTCGTAATTTAAATGCATGTTCCTGATCATATTATTTTCATCGTATGAGTTTTTATTTATTTATTTATTTATTATCCTGCGCACAACAGGCATCTGCCCTTTTACAGTGCACAGTAAATGTCTTACATAGGATTTATACACATCAAAATAATATTTATACACATTTCAGATATAAAAAAAATACATATAGGGGTTATATATATCGTCCTTAAACATTACCGTGGATAAAAAAATTAATCAAACCTTATACAATAACTAACTAACTAACTAACTCTCTAGCCTTCTTAAACCCAAAGGTTCATGGCTGCAGCAACACAGGCCTTCCATCTGTCCCTATCTTGAGCAAGATCTATATACTCTTTTCCATCCCTACCGATTTCCTTTAGGTCCATCTCAACGTTGTCCCTCCATCTTCGTCTTGGCCTTCCTACAGGTCTCTTACCATCTGGTTTCCCAACAAGAATCCTGTAAACTCCTCTTTCCTCTCCCATTCGTGCCACATGGCCTGCCCACCTAAGTCTTCTTGATTTAATTATTCTAATAATATCTGGACATGAGTACAAATTATGTAGTTCCAAATTATGTAACCTTCTCCACTCACCTGTCTCCTCATCCCTTTTAGGTCCAAAGATTTTCCTAAGGATCTTATTTTCAAATACTCTCAATTTATGTTCCTCTTTCAATGTAAGGGACCAAGTTTCACACCCATATAATACTACAGGCAAAATTACTGTTTTGTATATTTTAACTTTTAGTTTCTTAGATATTAAATGAGAAGACAAAAGTTTATGAAGAGAGAAGTAACATGCATTTCCTGAATTAAGCCTACTTTTTATTTCCTCTTTAATATCATTTTCATTTGTTAATATTACTCCTAAGTATTTGAATTTGGAAACTGGTTCAAACGAGTTGTTATCAATAATTAGATTTTGATTATTACCTAACACTTGGTTTCGGCCTGTAAGCATATATTTAGTTTTCTCTTTGTTAACTTCCAAACCTATCTCTTTAGCAGTTTTCAAAAATATTTTAGCATTATTCTTAATTGTATTCAAATCATCCCCCAGTAAGTCTACATCATCTGCATATGCTAACAACTGAGTCACACCATTTAATTTTAGTCCTTCTTTAGTTTCTTTTACCTTCCTAACAGCATATTCTAAGGCAAAATTAAAGAGCAATGGAGATAATGCATCTCCTTGTTTTAACCCATCATGAATTGTAAATTTGTCAGACATATTAATACCCACACGAATTTTACTTTCTGTTTCACTGGTGCATATTTTTATCATACTAACAAGCTTCTTAGGTATTCCAAACTCTACTAATATATTATATAATTTATCTCTTTTGACCGAATCATATGCTTTTTTGAAATCAATGAATAGCTGATGGACATTTTGATTATATTCCCACTTTTTTTCAAGTGTCTGTCTGATGTGAAAAATTTGATCTGTAGTTGATCTGTTACCTTATACAATTACATTCATATATGTATGAGTATATATATACACATAAAGAAGATAACAATAATAATAATAGTAATAATAATAATAAAAAAATAATAAAAATTAAAAAATTAAGCAAGAATGTTGTCCATTAAATAGCGTTTAAGCCCCTATCACACGGAACTGGATTTCTAGTTGGAATGCCCTAGTTGGCGATGAACTGACTTTCTAGGTAGAAATTATGGCCGCCTGGCTGACTGCTTGACTGGTTTTGAGGAATAGGACATGTTCTAATTGCTACTAACTTCTTCGACTAGATTCTGTGGAACAGCCAATCAGAGCAAAGTTTGGCCATGTGAAGATAATCTGTGAGTTTGCAAAGTAGCCTTTTTTGTCTGTGGTTTCCGAGTGCATACAGCACGAAAGGCATGTTTACAATTGAAAAAGCTAAAATATTCTTCCATACGTGTATAGTAAACGTTGTAAAGTATGTATTTTATCAGCGCCGTTCTTCTCTACCTAAAACCATTTAATACGAAGCGATATTCCTCTCGATTGAATAGTTATCGTATTTTAAAAGTGTGAAGTGATACGTTGTTTACATCTCGCGCAGCCGCCATTATGGGAACGAAAGACTATCGACAAGTACGGTATAACAAGTACCGTGTGAGGCGAAAACTAGCAAATGGGTAGCCAGTCCAGCGTCAACTTGAGCGTTCCTACTAGAAATCCAGTTCCGTGTGATAGGGGCTTTATACTCAGAAAATTTAGCAAATATGTCCAAGTGTATGCCCCTCTCTAACCATTCATTATACAAGCTACACATTCTTCGCAGGGGAACCATTTCTGCGGATTTTGTACAGGTGCGGGAAATTGCAAAGAGTTGCTTTCTTGATCGCAACTTTGGATGGGGGACATAGAAAGCTATTTTTGAAAGCAGAGAGGAAGAATCTAATTTGTCGTTAAGAAGTTTGAAAAGAAAAAGGAGCTGATGTATGGTTCTTCTGTTTGCAAGGGAGGTAATGTGTAATTTAATTAGTAATTCGTTATAAGGTGTCATCTTCGGATATGCACCATCTATCCTAAAAACTAAATAGCGAGTGAACTTATTTTGAACTTTTTCAATAAGATCTATTTGTTTACTGGTTTGTGGACTCCACACTATAGATGCGTATTCTAATTTGGGCCTAACATATAGGTTAAATAATGATAACAACGCTTTATTTTCATTGAATTCTTTTGCAGTTCTCATAATGAACCCCAGTTTTCTATGCGCGTCATTAACAGTCTTTGTGATATGTGACTGAAACGATAATTTATCATCGAACACTACGCCAAGATCTGTTATTGAGTTTGCCCTGTCTATTTGTGTGTGTGCTATTTCGTAGTTATAGTGTATTGCGGATTTCAATCGGGTAAATGTTACGGCCCTGCATTTCTTATGGTTAAGATTAACTTTATTTGCTTTACACCATGCGTTGAGATTTTCGATATCCTCTTGTAATTTAATGGAATCATCTTCATTGTGGATGCTCCTATAGAATTTTAAATCGTCAGCGAATAAGAGTTTCTCGGAATTTCTAAGCTGTTTTGCTAGGTCATTAATTAATATTAAATACAACAAGGGACCAAGATTAGAACCTTGAGGTACGCCTGAGCCAGCTACAAATTCATCGGAGCAGCAACCTTGATAATTTACGTATTGTTTTCTGTTTTTGAGATACGAGCACATTAAATCTACGAGGGAAGAGGAGAAGTTACAAAATGCTAATTTTTTCAAGAGAATATCATGGTTTAAAGTGTCGAACGCTTTGCAGAAATCTGTGTATATAACGTCTACCTGACCTCTGTTGTCAAGTTCAGTGGAAATGAAGTTTGAAATTTCTACGAGGTTCGTCACGACAGATATCTTTGGTACGAATCCGTGCTGGTGCGAGGAGAGAATTGGTTTTACGTGAGCAAAAAAATGTTTATAAAGAATCTGTTCTAATAGTTTAGCTGGCGCAGAGAGTATCGCAATTGGTCTGTAGTTTGAAATTTGAGATTTATCTGATGTTTTCGGTATGGGACAAATTTGGGATAATTTCCATTTATCTGGAAATCTCGATGTTTGTATTACAAGGTTGAAGAGTATATGTAGCGGATATTTTAGACTTTCACCACATCCCTTGATTACATAGGGGGGGATAAGATCAGGCCCTGCCGTTGTTTTAGGTTTAAGGTTCTTTATTGCTGCTTCTATTTCAGCGATTGATATATCCTGTAAATTTAGAGAAGATAGAAGGGCGTCGGTTTCAGACAGAGGGGTTGGTGGTTCGTAACAAGACGGTTCCTGTACGTAAACAGAGTGAAAGTGTTTCGCAAACGCTTCGGCAATTGAGTTGTTGCTGTCGAGTTCTTGATTTTCATTACAGATAAGTTGTGCGTATGATGGTCGTTTTTTATTTCTTATGAAGGACCAGAATTGCTTCATGTCCCCTGTTTTAACACCAGCTTCAATGCTTTTCAAGTAGTTTGAGTACGCATCCTGAATATTCTTTTTTAGTCTGGTTCGTATATTTTTTAATTTTGTTGCATGCATTTGAGTATTCCCTACGTTATGCTTCATTTTACGATGATGTTCTGCTTTGGATGCCAGATCCCTTATAATCTGTCGCGTGAACCAACAAGGGTAGTGGCGGGAGGAGGGAGTTGAAAGAGGAATGCAATCATCGAACACGGACGTGACGATCTGATAAAATTTTTCAACGGCAATATTAACGTCTGAGCACAATTTTAATTCTTCCCAATCTAACGAAGTAAATTTTTTATACATACTGTTAAAATCAGCTTTCCTAAAATTGTAGCGTTTCTCGTTTGGTTCCGGATTTCTTGTTTTACAACGTACATGACTTACTTTCAAATATAAAGTAGGGTGATGCTTATCCTCAGGAACGGACAGAGGTTCTTCTCTGGACAATTTTATGTGGTTCAGATTTGTTAGTACTAGGTCAAGCATTTTCCCATAATTATTCTTAATATTATTTTTGTTTTGTAGACCAGTTAGTTGGAGAAAGTTACATAATGATTGACAGGTTTTATTGTTGTTTAATGCCTTGCAATTTGTATCGCGAATATCCGGAATGTTAAAATCACCAATTATCAGAATCGGACTCCCCGGCGGGCAATGCATAGTTATACAGTTGAAAAGAGCATCATACAGGGCAATATCAGAATTGGGAGGTATATAAATTGCACACATATATATATATATATAACTACCAGGAATTGTTCGAATTTTAACTATTATAATATCAATATTTGGATCATCTATTAAACATTCTACTTGAATCGCAATAAGTTCCCTTTTGATTCCAATCATTACACCCCCTCCCAGGTTTTTGTTAGTTTGCAACGATTTACGATCGGCTCTGAATACATTGTACCGGTCATCAAAAAGTTCAGAACTGTTATGTGTTGAATTCACCCACGTTTCGGTACAAATGACTACATCATAGTTATTGGCGTTTATGGCCACGTAAAAATCTTTAATTTTAGTACGTAAGCCACGAAAGTTCTGATAGACAATATCCAACAAGTGTTTTTCACGACGTGTGTCATTATTCTGGCCGTCTACAGGGTTTAGAGAGTGTATATTTCTGTTTGGTTTATTTTTGACACAGGAGTTGAATCGAGGTTCTGAACTGTCACTCACTGATAATAACTTACCGGTGTGTACCTCCTGGGCATGGCTACGTTGACCATCTCAGCGGGTGGAGGGGGAGGTCCCCGAATTCTACGAAGTTCCATGGTTCTGGAGGGTGTTCGACGGAGAAAGGGGGTGGAAAGCAGGCCGATGACCTTCAGCGGATGCACTTGGGGATGGTCCATTTGGTTCTTGAGGGGGAGCAGGTGAATTTTCCTCCAGATCGCGTAAGGCGTACTTCTTGTTGTTCACTACTAAATGGCGAAAGCTCAGATGTGCCCTGTGTCCTTGTCTCCGTGCGTCGTGCATGTACGGCAGCAACCTTTCTCTTTCCCGCCGAACCGACGAAGAGTAATCATTGTCAATAAATATTTTAGTTCCTTTCAAGGTTGTCCTATTTCTGATTATTTCCTCTTTCTTCTTGTATCGTAAAAAACGACACACTATTGGAAGGGGGCCACTTGATCGCTGAACGTTCACACGATGAGCTCTCTGGATATCATCATCATGGAGGGTCACTTTGAGTTTGCTTTCGACGATATCTTTCACCTTACGTTCCGAAGCGTTCCAGTCCTCTCCGGCATCTTCCTCCACACCAAAAAACACGAGGTTCTCTCTCCGTCCTCTGTTCTCCTGATCGTCGATTCTGTGTTCCAACCAGCTTGTGTAATCGCTCAGGTCGTTCACACGCTTTTCCAGAACATTCACACGGTTTTGCATGTTGTCCACCCTCAGCAATATCTTATTTAAAGTGTCCCCGAGTTGGCGAACTTCGTTGCTCAAAGTCTTGTTGCTCTCTTGAAATTCAGACTAGAGATCCTGAATCAAACCTTTGAGCTCTTGTAGATCATCTCCAGGCCCTGGATTTTGCTCGACACCTCCCACAATGAGTAGGGTTAGCACCACAACACCATACGCAAGATACACTTTCTGAAGACCGCAGTTCTGTTTTGCTTTCGACACTTTCGGGCGCGCTCGGGTGAAATACATGCCTATAGCCAGGCGCCACTGAACGGAGCTCAACAAAAACACGTCCGTCCTCAACGACTTTCACTTCGAACTGAAACTTGGGGGTTAATGATCACTTTTCTTTGCTTACAAGGTTATTACAACTGACAAATGTATCTGAATGTTTTCAGTAACGGCTATCGGGTGCCAAAACTTGAGGGCAAGGACAGTTTACTTTTTTGGTAGAAAAGTCTTAGCATTAAGAGGCCACAGTGCGGGTGCATCAAGTGGCAAAATGTGGCGGGGGGAACTCCCTCCCTCCTTCCTCCTAATCGCCGCCACTGGATATTTGGATTAAAATTAATGTCGTATTGGGAACCAATTCTTTTTTCATTCTGCATAAAGTATCCCCAGGCTTATGAAAGTCTATTTTGACAAAATATCGCCCAAAAGTAATAATCAAGTAACATTGAAAAATCTGTTCGCTGAGCTGTTATCGTTTCCTGAAGTAAGTCTTCGTTACTCATGCGGGAGAAGTGATACACGTATGGTTAGATAAACACATGTACTGAGGTAACAAATAGTTTACATTTTGTAGGAATTCATCGCAATTGATCACTATACCCGGTAATTCATCTCTTTTTCACAGACGACTTGGGTTGTATGGCGTGACCATTTCGAAAGCGCTCAAATGTCAACCTCTATCCTGCGCAGTATACCCTGGAAAGCGCAGTATACCCTGGAAAGCGCAGTATACCCTGGAAATTTTAATCTTGCAGGCGAACGAGTCTCTGGCGCCTGGAACCACAGTCAAAATAATAATTTGGGGGGTTGTATATTCAATGTCTGCGTGTATTTGTTCCCCTCTTCGTCACTTTAATCTAATCACTAGAGCCCGGAAGTTCAGGCATTTATTTTCGTTAAAATAGGCAGGCAAAAAGGCATTTATAATGTGGAAAATAGGCACTAAAAATGAAAAAAAGGCAAAATAAGCCGAAAAAAGCCACATATATAATTTCTGGCAACATGTTAAAATCTACATTGGGAAGAGCATATACATAAAACAAGCTAATGTAGCTGGACTCATTTCGGTAACAGCATTTACACCTTTTAGAATATCACAAATTGTTTTTAATTGTTTCAAGTCCTTATTTACACTCGCTACCCGTTTGCACTTTTTCGCAACAGCTGACCCCTTTTCTCCTGGCACTTCCATCATCTGCTGCATAGATTCCTCGAAGATTTTCATGGATGCTACAAGAGTCTCACCTCATTTTTCTAAGCTTTGTAATTGTCTCTGGTAATGCACCATAATGTGCAAAAATAAACGACAGTTCATTCTTCAGTTCTGAATAGCACAGGAGTTTTTCACTTCACGAATTGAAGCCGCTTCATTTTCTATAAGAGCATCGAGCACCTCACTGATTTTTTCAAGGTTGTTAGCATAATATTTAGCTGCTGATATCCAGGTTCCCCATCTCGTAAAGACTGGTTGCGGAGGTAAACTAAGCTCAGGCGCAACTTCCTGAAATTTTCGGGTTCGAGAGGGAGATTTCAGAAATATCTTCTTTTGTTCGAAATCAACCTGTCCACTTCAGCAGTTAATCATGCACAAGGAAATGTAAACCGAAAGCCAATATCCTAACTCAGTATGAAATACTTTTTTTCTCACACTTTTCTCCCTCAGCAATGTTGAAACATGCGTGGGTTCAATATTACTTAAATAAGGCGAAAATTATTCACGTAATAAACGGAAGAAAAATAAATGCCAACATTTTTTTTAAAAAAAATGGTCAAATTTCATTGAAAAAGGCAAAAAAGGCATTATAATTAAAAATAGGCAGTGGGGTCCCAAATAGGCAAAATAGGCAAAATGAAAAGGCTTCTAAAACATTCGAAACAACATAAAAAACGTATATCCGGAAAAAATTTATAAATATATGCAGTTGATAAAAAGAGGCATTTTGCCAAACTTCCGGGCTCTACTAATCACCATTGAACATCATTGTCACCATTAGCCAAAATTAGCAGAAAAGTGACTTTACATAGAACAAATCAGTCGAATCAGCAACAACTTACTCTTCCAAAAGTGGAGTTTCATTAGTTCATACCACTTCTAAAGTTGAGGTGGTAGTTTCAATTTCACAGTGTTTCATTGTTGGATCAGGGCAGCTAACTCCGTGAACAATTACGTTGTTTTCCGAGAGTCTTAAATATTTGTCTCTGGCAATATACCCTCTTAAATGAACGCATATTTTATGGTGATAATATAACACGTTCTCTGTGAGTTCTTTCTGTATATTTTTTCTCCAATGTCATAACGTTGTCGCCTTGTAATGAAGAGGTTCGGTTTCTACTGCCCTCTCCCCTGGTGGAAGCACAATGCACACACACTGTAGGTTTAGTCCCGATTAGCCTATCTGAGCATAAAATTCGAGTTTAAAACAAATAAACAAAATTTTCTTATGGATACTTCGTGACATACCTTCTCTTCTTTACTCCATCTACATCTACAGATTCTATTGACCTTTTCGGCTAAACCTCTGATGCTTCTAAAGTTTAAACCATTCTTATCGTGATTGATTAGTTCTCTGAGGCCCTCAAAAGAAAGCTTTCCTTCCAACCCCTTCTTCTTTTAATTCTACGTAAATTAATCACAAGAACAATAGCATGATTACGTAACTGGGCAAAATGTATGTGTGGAACTAGGATTTCTAAATAGAATTAGCCACCCATTATCAATTCAATAATTCTGTTGCTTTTTCCAAACCTACGTAACTGTTACATCAAAATTAGTATATCTTGGTATTGTAGTGGTTATTTTGATTGCTTCTTATTAGCATTTATTAGCATCTGTACTACAACAAATACAAAGTTGTTATTTTGTATACCATGTAGATATTTGAAAATGACAGGTATGTAAAATATAAATATAAATATAAAAATTGTAATGAAATAAAGAAAGAGACACTTCTGTAATTTCCATGTAGACCTAATTAAAAAGTAGAAATTATTTATTGTGTTGCTGGAGGAAGCAACGCTGAGGTTTTGATTTGCTTATTTAGAGATTATTTTAATCATACGCAGGCCGGGATTTATATATGTGAAGACCTGGAGCTTACAACACCAAGACCCCACCCCAATCCCCTCCACACTTTCAGTTATAACTTTTTGCCAAGCTACATGAGGTGGTTAGTTATACATATTTCTACATTTTTTCATCACATCCGAAGTACCTAATTTTTTCTTTATGTGGTACTTTTAAAACCGTCCCCCCCCAGTGAAGGCCTGGAGCTGCAGCCCTCAAGCTCACCCTAAATCCTGATCTCATTTTGACTATACTCTGCATAATTTTGCGCCTCCTAAGCACTAGCTGCTTCTAATCATAGACGTATTCAATTGGTCACAGTTTTCTTGTTTCAAGATCTCTAGTAATTCCTCTTGCTTTCTAATGACAAATTTAAGTACGCTCTTTATGGGATGATGATATGTGAACATTTCTAGTATAGATAATATTGATTATTAGTAAAATATGAATGTAATAAACACCAGAATACACTTATTTATTGCAACATTCACATATCTCTAAGTATATGTATTTAGTGAATTTGATTGGGTGGGCAATCGGATGGGCACAGGATTTTTTGGGTGGGCGCTTGCCCACCCCTGTCGCCTCCCCTACTTTTTCTAGCATTTTGTCTCCATCCCACTCTTCTCCACTCCTCTTATCTCCTCTCCTGTCTTCGATTTACGACTCCACTGCACTCTTCTCCTCTTCTTTTCGTTCTTCTCTTTGTTTCTCCTTTACTCTACTCTCCACTCCCCTCTTCTCGTCTCGTCCTCTCCTCTCCAAACTCCTCTTCTCCTCTTGTCTTATCTCGTTTTCTTCCTCGTATCTCCTCTTGCTCCATTTTCTATATCTCTCCTCGAATCTTTTTCCTTTCTCCTCATTACTTTTCCTATCCACTTCTGTCCTCTATTTTCTTCCCTTCTTTACTTTTCCTCTTCCCCTTTCTCTGTTCTCTCTTTTGTCCCCTTCCGTTTCCTCTCTCCTCTTTTATTTGTGCAGCAATATTTCATCAGCAATGAAGTACTAGAAAATCGATTTTCTTTCTTTCGGCATTTGCTACAAATGTAATACTGATATTTTTTTCTAGTTTTTTACAATAATACTTAAATTTCTTTCTTTCGCGTATTTCATAAGTATCTATTGTGCATGTGGCAACCCTGACATTGAGCCTAACTCTACACGCAACCCACCAACGCGTTGTGTAAATTGGGTTGCATAGTTTAAAATGTCGTTGTCCTAAAACTTTTAAGAGACACTGTACAAGAGGTACAACTTGGATCTGCGGGTTTAGGGGTACCCCTATACCGCCAACCCCTGTTCCTACGCCACTGTTCTCAACTATATTATATATGTACTTTAGAGACCACGACAGGCACCGGCTTCCGAGACAGAACCTTTATAGGCCTAAATAAATAAATTTGTTTGATTATAATGGCTACTGTAATTATCTTGAATTTTTAGTGTTGTGGCGAGGCGATTATCAGTTTCAAGAGTAAAGAAGGAGGTAGGTATTATCAGTTGAAAGTAACGAGGAAGTAAGGATGAGGAGTGATTGAAAGTACACTTGGCTGGATAGTTTTCTAAGCGTGAATACAATAGTATGCCAGTGGAACCAGGCAGGAGCATGCGGGTTACCAGATTTCTTGCATGGGGGTTCTTTTTTATACAAAATTGACATGAAATAAGGCAGAAATCAGTAACTATTATTTTAACTACTTCCAACACAGTAGAGTCCAGATAGTTTGATGACGGGACGGGACCCGAGACTATCTCGATTTTTTTTAAAAATGCATAGTACGAAAGAACCTAGGAGGAACTTGAAGAAGTGAAAGAAAAGCATTATAATAAAATGTATAGTGATGTTAGGAAGCAAATAAATAAAGAATATTGAACTTATACTTTAAACAAATGGCGAAGTTTCATCTGATCTGCTTTAGAACGTTGCACGTGTATTTCGTCCACAACCCATTTATCCCAGTACTTATCAGAAGAAAACACGATTGTTTTTAGGGGAGAGACGGATGATGAGGAACGCCGGATTATCCAGACTCGAATTATCGAGACTAGACTACTTATAATGGATTTCGTGAGCAGCCGAATGGTTAATGCTCTCGCTCTAGCCTTTGGTACGGGCAGCCCTCGGTTTGATTCCCGATGGGAGCTCCAAAAGTTTGGAATTGACCAGTGTCGTAGCGCAGATTTGTCTCCGAGATCCCTTAGTGAAAAAAAATTATCGACAATAGCATAACGTATATACGCACTGATGATGCCAGAAAAGTGATCACGCGTACAATAGTTAGATATTTTTTAAATGTCCTCACCTGTTGTGCAATTTTTGCTCAATACATAAAAAAAAACATGTTACATGTATACGAGGGTCACTATTTATATTTTGAGCCTAACAATGAAAAAAACAGGAATTTGGCATTGAAAACTGCTTTATTGTTTTTTGAAGTATTTTCCTTTATAGTCAATACACTTTTGCATTCGTTCGAACCATTTGTCAAAGCAGTTTTTCCAATCTTCTTGAGACACCTCCATAATATGGTTTTTGAATGCATCAACGGCGTCTTCCGCCGACGAAAATCGTTGTCCACGCAATTTATTCTTGACATTCGGGAACAAGAAGAAGTCATTGTGTGCCAAATCAGGACTGTACGGCGGATGACCCATCAAATCGATTTTTTGACTGTTCATAAAGTCGGTTGTTAGACGAGATGTGTGACAGCTGGCATTGTCTTGATGAAGAATGATCCGACGGCGTTTGTTTGTTTTCCGTATTTGACCGAAGACCTCTGGCAAACAAATTGTTGTGTACCATTCAGAGTTGACCGTTCTACGTTCCTCTAAAGGCACAGTTGCCACATGACCAGTTTTCCCGAAAAAACAGGCGACCATTTGTTTCGATGTGCTTCGAGCGCGAACAACTTTTGTTGGATTGGGTTCATCTTGAAACACCCATACAGTCGACTGCTGTTTACGTTCCGGCTCATATGCATATATCCATGATTCGTCACCTGTTACAATCTTATATACGTCTTTTGAAGCACCACGATTGTATTTATTGAGCATTTGTTTGCACCAATTGACGCGAGCGTCTTTTTGAGTTTTTGTCAAATTGTGTGGGATCCAACGAGAACATACCTTTCTCACAGCTAAATGATCATGTAATATTTTATATATGCTGGTGGAACTAATGCCTATGGTTGCCTCAATCTCACAGTATGTCACATGACGATCTTGCAGTATTAGGTTTTGCACAGCATCAATGTTTTCTTGAACAACAACTGATTTTGGACGACCTTCGCGAATCTCGTCGGTGAGCGAATGGCGGCCACGATTAAATTTGTTATACCAGCATTTCACAGTGGCAAAGGATGGGGCTTCATCGCCAAATGTGGAAGTAAGTTGATCGATGCACTCTTGTCTTGATAATCCACGTCGAAATCGTAAAAAATCATCGCACGAAAATGTTCACGAGTTAATTCCATTTTATTCTTGTCGCGCAATCTCCAAGGCAACATAAACAACACAAATGAAGCTATTGACAAAACATTTGAAGTACGTTATGGTCAATAATGCCAGACGATTCCGTGCAAACGTCAAATCGCGCCTAACTTCAATCAGTGTTGCCAAGGCTGAAAATATAAATAGTGACCCTCGTACACACATTCAAAAAGCACTGTTTCAGGGAATTATTTAAAAGATAGTAAACACTTATTTTTTGGAGTTTGAAGGGGAGAGGGGTGGGGGCGAGGGCTTCATCTCAAAAGCCATTCCCTTGGCTGCCTCAGACCAAGATTCAACAGAAAGTCACTCACATTCGCCTACTAATATGAGATAAACTTACGTTATCAGTGCTGAAGTTGATTTATTGTTAGGTTTTGTTTATTTTCCTTCGCTTTTCTGACATCTCTGGCTAATCGCGAACATGAAGATGAGTGATAATATGATGACATTGAATAAAGGATACTCACAAAGCAAAAAACAGGGGTGTAAAGGGTGACCCTTCCACGCAGTACACCCAAATGTCAACCTCACTTTCACGTAGTAGCTACACCCTGCACTGCAGACTAGCGGGGCTCTGGCGTCTGGACTTACGGCCAGTATAATCATCTGTAGGGCTGTGTATATGTTGTCCTTTGTGTTCTGAGTGCCCCTTTACAGCCTCAGCTTTTAACTCGATTAAGAATATTTGAGTCCTCCAACATTATAGTTATGTTATATAGTTATACTTTTTTTATGGTAAGGGGTTGGACACCGTGTAGTGTGACGGGTGCAAATAGCCTAAGTGCTGACGCACCCACAATTTCAAATTCAATCAATCAATCAACTCTCAAAGAACACCCACACCCAGGCCGGGATTGTAACTCTGGTGTCCTAGGGCGTTGTGTTAACCACTCTGCCACGGAAGTCAGCTTCAGTGTAGCAGGTTGAAGTGGACTTCTAGATGGTCGTTATAGATCCATGAAGCTTATGAATTACCAAGATCGAGTGTTTATTGTGTGGTAATTTCAGACAGATTGGTTGAGCAACTGAATCTTCCTCTTGAGTTCAGACAATTGACACTCTAATATAAATTTACATGTGGTGTATAACAGTATGATATCAGCGATCTTCCGCAATTGATGGCCATATGTGAGCAAAGAAGTTAATTCGGCAATTCGTATGGGACCCACTTGACAAGTAGCGTCTAAACCTCTGACGGAGCCAGTAAGACCCTGATTTTTATCACAAATATAATCCCGGGGGATGCGCGGGCGGCTGCTAGGCTACTGGTTTTGATTCAACATCGTGAGGACCGTTGAGAGGCTACCGAAAGCAATATTAGTAGAATCACGTCTTGGAAGAAAAAAAGCGGTGGTGGGACTCGATGCGCTGATTCACGGTCATCCAATGCAAGCCTCTTGGAATTGAATTGAATTGAATTGAAAAGTCGTTATACAGGGTGTTGCAAAATACCTGTTACAACGCTTGGGAGGTGATTCGACAAAAATATGCCATGTGAAAAAATGTCGAAATCGGCACCGTTTTCGAGTGACAGGCGTGCGAAAATCGCCTCACACCATGTTTATAGCACAATAACTCAAGAAGGAATAAATATATCAATGTCGGATTAAAAGAATACAAAGAAAGTCGTACCTGACGAATACAATGGCGCAGCAATTGAGACCAAGTGTAAATTGCGCAAGGGGACTCTCAAAGATAGCGGGGAATCCCCTGATGGAAAATACAGGAAATTTACTACTATTTTCTACATAATGTTGTGATCGGAATGTAGCCAGTAAAAATGACGACGTATGTCCACATGTCCCACTACTGCTGGGACACCATCCCACACTCGGGAAATAGGAAAATGACTGCAAATCTCCTGTTGCACACGGTTCACATTGCTGTACGAAGAAGAGAAACCAATTTGTCGCATGTCCCACTGCTGCTGGGACACCGTCCCAAATACAAAAAATACGGGAAAACCAGGAAAAAACGTTTCATTCCCCTAATGTTGACACACTACTTTGCAGTACGAAAAACAAAAGTTAAACAATGGCCACCTGTCGTCAGTCTGTACATACTCCCCAAAGAAAGTGGGTAAACCTCGAAGGAATGAAGACGGAGAATGGCGAGAAAACGCACACAATGGCATGTAACATTTCCAGGCACAGCACATCTTGAAGGGATTCCCCTGAGAAGCGCACAAGCTCCGCACATGCAGATCGACGGTATATAGTACAGCGATCTCCAGCATCTTCACTCGCACCTTTCACTAAAGGACACTATGCGGTGCTGATAGGGGCTCACAAACACCGGTATACTCAGAGACGTTGTTGAAAATGTCCGTCATTGACTTCAAGACAAAGATGGCATCGGCTAAGCACTGATTGTCTGGTACTCGCAAATACCTCTGGAATGTCACCAATTGTCCCAGCAGCGGCACTAACACGAGCAACGAGGTCCTCAGCACTTTCCACAGGGGTTTCATACACGAGCTTTTTCATTTCTCCCCACACAAAGAAATCCAGTGGTGTGAAGTTGGGGGAGCGAGGTAGTCGCGGTAAAGGTCCACCCCTGCCAATCCAACAAGCGCCGAAAATATCGTTGAGTAAGGCCCTGGCTCCCCGGTCGAAATGCGCGAGGGCGCCGTCGTGTTGAAGCCAGATACGTTGTCTACCTGTCAGTGGCACGTTTTCCAAAAGTTCAGGTAATACGTTTTGTAGAAACACTCGATAATTACCACCACACAAAGTAGAGGGCAAAATGTACGGGCCTATCAAGTGGTCACCTACTACGCCACACCACACATTCACTGCGAACCTATGTTGATGATGGCGCACAATTATTGCATGAGGATTGTCCATATCCCAGATGTGTCTGTTGTGGCTATTGAACATGCCGTCCCTGGTGAACATTGCCTCGTCGGTCCACAAAACTATTGTTGCGAAATCTGGAATGGCAAGAGTTTGTTGCACGTACCATTGGCAGAAATCCATGCGTAGGGGGAAAGTCCGTGGGCAGTATGTGGTGCACCTTATGCAATTTGTATGGGTTCAATCCCTCCTGAAGAACGCGGAACACATTGCTATGGTGGGTTTGTCACGTACGAGCAATGACACATGTGCTGGTGCCAGGACGGTCTCGTATGGCGAACAACACGTCCTCTTCAAATTTCACAGTGCGCACAGTGCGGGGTCTTCCACAATCCCACCTACGGCGTAGTAGAGATCCAGTTTCACGCAGTCGAGCATCAAGTCTTTGAAAGAGTGAATGTGCTGGTAACCGCCTATTAAGAAAACGTTCGTCATACGAACTCCGTGCTTCACGGCCTTGCCCCCCAAATTTCCATGAAAAAATAATAAAAATTTGGACTTCCCCCCATCTTTCCTCACTCCTATGGAAAAAAGACTCAAACTTTAGCTTTCTTCTCATAGTATGGACCTTTAGTAATGAAATGGAGTTGTTTCATGTTCCTAGCTGGCACACATTTACACCGGCGGGGGGTTTGCCGAATGTAACCCCCGATTCGCCGAGGCTTTTCCGCGCGATTTTTAAATTTTATTTCGGACCTCTTAGACTATTGGACCAATTTGCTTCAGGTAAGTTTTGTTTTGAAGCTAAGACACCAGGGCATGCAACTGTGTACAACGCCAAAGTGAAAAAGATGGGGTGGGGTGGGCCGTGCCCCGCAATTTTCCATGAAAAAATAATGAAAATCTGGACTTCGCCCCATCTTTCCCAACTCCTATGGGAAAAGGACGCAAACTTTAGCTTTCCTTTCATAGTATGGACCTTTCGTAATGAAATGAAAGTTGTTTCATGTTCCTAGCTGGCGCACAAAAGTAATATGAGCCAACATGTTGGTCTGCATGCACAGCTCGAAAAACAAGGTTAACAAGGACTCGAACACTTGACCTGGGCGTGTTGAAAGGGAGAAAAAGTGCTCCAACCATGACGAAGGCTTTTCCAGAAAGCCTGTTAGTGTTTCCACTTCAATATAAAAGTATCAAGGTGCGAATAGCATGGGAATTGTACCTAATTCTTATTGTCACCTTACGGTGACAATGGCTACGAGAGCCTCATCTTGTGTGTCACCGTAAGGTGACACCGGCGGTATAAAGGTTAAACCTACCATACTCTGTAAGTGTGGGTGGGTGGGTCAGGTTAGTTTACTTCGTAATAGATTGGGCATGATCCAATAAGTGTTGCCAACTCACTCATTATAGGTTAGGCTAACCCGTGAAAATCAAAATAGGGAAATTTTCATGGGGTGAGATGGCAACACTGACTGGGTCATGTGACCTGTCTCGACCAATCAGAGATGGCTCATTTGAGTGAAAATGGCTCATTTGATTATGTTGAACCCGGGAACCCCCACTACTCTACCATACTCTGTAAGGCTATGGCCGCGTCCGAATCGGCAGCAGATGTCACCTAGAGCACCGTTCCATCCGGGGACTCGGCCAAACTCCGTTGTCCGAATTCGCGACAGACCTGGAGTCGGAGGGAAGAGCAGAGAGGCGCGACAGATGCACGCTTGAACTCGCTGTGACGCTGCGCTTGGCAGCCATATTCTAACTTTCACTTTGTACAGGCAACATATACTGATTAGAGGATGTAAAACTCAGTTATACTTTAACATTTTATCAATAATACTAAATGTAGAAAAATTGTAAATGATGAAATAGCGTGTTACATTTTTAATATGAGTAGTAAATAGGTGGAAATCATTGTCATGTTTGTTTGGCGTCTGCCTTCTGCTTCCGTGCGATGCGCCTGCGCGCCAGAGCGCGGTGGGTGAAGTTCGGACTGACACCTAGCGGGAAAAGTGACAACCGTACTACAAGGGGACATGTAGATTCGGACGACTTGGACGTCACTTCGACGGCACGCGAGAGCAACGGGAGAGAACGGGAGAGAGCGCTTGCCAATCCGGACACGGCCCGAGTGTGGGTGAGGTTAGTTTAGTTCGTAATGGGGGTTATTCCTGAGTAAACAAAAAAAAAAAATGATCGATCAGACAATTCGATTATTGATGACAGGGAAATAACTTCCGGTTTGGCGAATTTTCCAATGTAAACAAGTGGAATACAGCTCGTCACCGAGCTCATTTTCTTATTATAAAAGATCGGAAACAAAATGGATCACTTGAAATTTTTGAGTGATGTAGAGAAACAAAGGTACCTAGAAAAGATTGGCAATTTCCCGGATCGTTTGGATGCAGATATAAAGGACAATACTAATAATTTCCAAGGCAATGTTGATCTTCTACCATCAGTTTCGTTTTTGAAAAAACTTCTCCAGTTTGAAATGAAGCTTACATTAATTATAAACATTGAAATACTTCGATCAGAACAGTAAAAGAAATAATAGTAATTACTAAGGTTAAAATTATTGTTATACACTAATACCTAATGGACATTTCTACTTTGACATGAAAAACGTTTTAAATCCATTCATTTTACAGATAATGACACAAACATGAGATGTGCAAAATATCTCGGCGATATTTGTTTCGGTTTTCGAGAAACACGCCTTCAAACACCGCTGAAATTCACCTACTACGTTACGGATTTGAAAACGTCCTCCCCACAAACAGGAGGTCCTCTGACGTCATCACTTAGAAATGCGTGGAGGCGGGGCTTCTGCTCGTCCCGTCAACTTAGCATGAGCCGCGGAAGCTACAGAAAATTCACTTGTTACTGTGTAAAACAAGTATCTTACAACTTCCAGTGCAAAAATCTGTGCTCCATTTCTTGGAGATGAATTATGCCCTAGCACTATAGTAGTATTTACTATAATTCAGCCACTCTGTAGAGGTTTTTCCCATTAGGGTGACAAAGCAAACCTTGTAACAGTCAATGGCTGAACACGTGAACAGCCTTGTTCATTGCGAATACATAGGTTAGTTCTGACTGGCAAGAACTTAATGTTATAGGAATGCCTTTTCTGGAATTACAGTTATTTTCGTCATAATATTTTCTTCACAAATGTTAAGATAATACTTTTAGAACACACTGGTTTACACGCCAATTTCTGCAATGTAAGAGGTGATACGGTATAAAAAGGTACGGTGAGTTTTAAATTTCCTGCAGTAAATGACAGTTTTCTTCAGTTAATATATATATTGGAAATTTTTGTATTTAGCCTACTTTTACGTCGCTTTTCCGTTCACTTTGTTTAACCGCAACGATGAGAACGCATGGTTAATTTATTATGTATCATCTCTAACATCGCACTTTTGGCTAATCGCTACAATGAAGATGAATAACTACAAGCTGTATTCGAAGTCGGGGTGCAGGAGTACACCCCCCCACACACACACACACAAACTACCACCAATTGCACAATCTAAGTATCACCCAACCTGCCATGATAAGAGACGAACTTTTTCTTCTGTCCCATCTCATTTCGAAAACATTCACTTGTCCCATCTCAGTAGGGTAATCGGGTTCCTTCAAAGTAATACTTGGTACGAGGCATATTATTTTTATTAATTTAAGCACAATGGAAAACCTATTTTGATGATGTTTTTGTCGATTTTATACTATTGCAAATCTGTGATTTTTCATCTCATACTTCGTACGAGTGTCATAATTTCCTTCGAGTTAAAGTACGTAACGCCTACACTCACCCACACCTATACTTACACCCACACAAATTTACTTCCGGTCTACTTCTGGTCCACTTCCGGTTTACTTCCGGTCCACTTGTCAGACACCTGTAAGTTTTTCCAGTTTTTCGTTTTTTTTAAGTATACACCCACACCCACCCACGCAAATTTACTTCTGGTCTACTTCTATTGTCTCTGGAAATTCTGTATAAATAACATAGCTGAAAATTTTATCGTAATAGCTACAATTATTTTATTTTGAAGTTGGTCAAGTTGTTTTTTCACACAGATTGAATTTGTATGAATTTGTATTTGTATTGAATTTTGTATTTTTTTTCCAAGAAAATTTATATATAAATACCAGAGCTGAAAAAAATTATTATAATTATAACTATTGTCTTTTTAAGTTACATTCTATCAATTATCGTAAGTTTAAAAGTGTCTTATTGAATCTTGACTTGATTGTGCGTCTTATTGTTATTTACTTAAAGCATATTAAAAAAAATGTCATCTACCAATTTCATCGAATGTGCTATTTGTGGAAAATTCATCTCCAAAAGTAATATTAGCAAGCATAGGGCAAGATGTAGCGAAACAGGTTCGAAAATAAATCGTTTGTTACCTACTAGGCCTTGTACTCAATGTGGAATAATAATTAGCATTGCTAATTTAAGTAAACACATGAAAAGTTGCAAGGCATCAACCGGACATGGAACATTGAAAAGAAAAATTGATCATCCTGAAACTGAAGCTTCTACTTGCAAACAAATTGAGATGTCTAATGACCAAAAGCCGATTAGATCTGCATTCAACAACCAACTACAGGATTTCTGTTTTACTTCGAACCCACGCTGTGATATTTCTAGTTTCTTGAGTGAAATTAAAGCATGTATCATAAATATTCTGAAAAATAAACTAGAAAACAACTCCATAAAAGTATATGTTGATATAATTTGTGAATATGAGAAACCCAATAGTACAAGAAATATTTTTTTTTCACAAAACGAGAAACCAAGTTCTTTATTTGGCAGACATTGATCATTTGAACGTTTTTTATTCTAATCTTACTAGTGAATTGATTAGGAAACACGATGAATTCGAGGCTAAGGGATCAGGTTGGTCTCTATGCGGAAGGCCTCACAGGTTAATCGCTTATGTAAACAAACTTACACCTTTTTCTGCTTCGAGCTACATTCCACTTCCGGTAGAAAGCTGTGCTGAACATTCATAACACCGACAATAAGTGTTTTATGTGGTGCATTTTAGCAGCGCTTCACCCAGTTCATTGGATAGATAATCCGGAACAAGTTAGTCACTACGCACAATATATCGATGAGGCATCGAATACCCTGTTGCTATTTCCGACATAACAAAGTTTGAAAACAGGGTACGAAATGGAGAAGGAAAACGATTAGCTATAAATGTATATTCGTATACTTCAATTAAGCATTTAGTGCATCCTGTTAGGATAACTAATATTGTTGATGACGAAGCCATGGAAATCAATCTGCTTCTCATTGCTGACAATAATGTTCATCATTACACGCTAATTCGTTCACTCTCCCGCTTAGTCAGAAGCCAAACAACCAAGCACCGTGCACACATCGAAGTTTGTCCAAGGTGTTTAACCGTATTCGAGGATCGTGACCGACGTAATTACCAAGATTTCCAAAATCCAGAAATTGCCAAACAAAAACTTGCTGAACATAAAGTCTACTGTGGAGTCAACAAACCGGCTCGCATGTTGATGCCCAAAGCAAATGAATTCGAAGAATTTAAAATGCACAAGGCCTTGTTGGAACATCCGGCCATCATCATTGCGGACTTTGAGGCTTTTCTCAAACCATTGTCTTATTGCGATCCGGATCCCGAATTGTCTTCCACAACACCGTACCAGGTTCATCATCCAAATAGTTTTGGATATGTTGTTGTTTGGCAAGATAGGATAGATAAACCATATATATATCGCGGACCGAATGTTATTGAACTCTTTTTCAAAAAGATGGTGGAGGAGGTTGAGAACATTGGCAGCTTCTTATGTCAATCGAAACTAATGCTTCCACTATCAAGCGATGAACTTCAATCTTACAATAACATTGAAACGTGTCCGGTGTGTGATCAACATTTCACAAATGAGAATCGGAAAGTATTTCACCACAATCACTTCACCGGAAACTACATTAGTGGAATCTGTAACACCTGCAACCTCAAGATCCAGAAGCCCAAATTCGTACCAATATTTTTTCACAATGGATCCAATTACGATTTCCATTTCTTAATTAGAAATCTTGGATACGATACGCAAAAAATATATATTCTTGCTCAAAACGAAGAGCGTTATATTTCTATAAGTAAGAAAGTTAGAATTCCAGCAACGAATGAAATCATAGAGATGAGGTTTCTAGATTATTTTAGATTCCTATCGGCCAGTCTCGATGCTTTAGCGAGTAAACTTACTGACGAACAATTTAAAATTACAAAAGCTAGTATTCCCAACATACACCTACTGATTAAACGTAAAGGCATTTATCCTTACGAATATGTAACTGATGAATCTAAATTTGACGATGACACTCTCCCATCTCAAAAAGAATTCTTCAGTCAACTGAAAAAAAAACAGAATCACGGACGAAGAATACGAACATGCGAAATTAATATGAAAGGAATTGAGATGCAATACTCTCAGCGATTATCACGAAGCGTATCCCAAATTAGACGTAACAATACTTGCTGATGTTTGCCAAGTGTTTAGAAAAACAGCAATAAATATTTATAAATTAGATCCAGGATACTTCTACAGCCTTCCTGGTTTGGCGTGGTCTGCTATGTTGCTCCAGACCAGGATCAAGTTGGAATTGATATCGGACGTGGACATGTTACTTTTTATAGAAAGGGGGATACGTGGGGGGATGGTGCAATGTTCGCAGAGATACGCAAAGGCAAACAATATTCACATGTCTGAGAATCAATACGATGCAAATCGACCATCGAATTACATATTTTATGCTGACGTAAACAATCTCTACGGGTTCGCAATGATACAAAAACTTCCATACGGAGGATTCGAGTGGCTGGATCCTATTTCAATTGATATTAATCGTTTCGACGATCGTGAATTTGGTTTGTTCATTGAGGTGGACATTAAATTTCCAAATACTTTGCATGCTACTTTTTCCGATTTACCTCCGGCTCCAGAAATTAAATGACCACCTGAATCTAATCAAAGCAAGCTTATGTTAACTCTAGAGAGAAAAGAGAGATATGTCGTCCACTACAAGAATCTCCAGTTTTTGATTGGGAAGGGTGTTCAGGTAGTAAATGTGAGAATAATTCTCAAGTTCAAACACTCTCCATTGTTAACATCTTATATTGAGACCAACACGAGACACAGAACAGCTGCCATTTCAGAATTAGATAAAGATTTTTATAAATTAATGAATAATGCCGTTTATGGAAAAACAATGGAGAACGTCAGAAAGCATATAGACATATAATTGGTTTCAGATAACAATAAATGTAGAAAATTAGTATCTGATCCTAGATTCAAATCGCGAAAAATTTACAATGAGAATTTAACACTTTTTAATCTAGATATAAAATTAACAAAATTCAGAAAACCTATTTACGTTGGCGCAACGGTTCTTGACTTGTCGAAATTGTACATGTTCGAATTTCACTATAATATTATGAAATCTTTCTATAATGATAAGCTGTCAATTTTGTACATGGACACCGATAGTTTTATTTATGACATACAAACACCTAATCTCTACGAAAATCTTAAACATCCTTCCATGCTTGGGTATTTCGACACTTCTTCCTACCCTCAATCCAACAGATTTTGAATTCCTTCCCACAACAAGAAGGTTCTCGGCAAGTTCAAAGATCAGTGTAACGGTGATATTATTGTTGAGTTCGCTGGTTTGCGTTCGAAGATGTATACATTCAGAACAGAGAGCAGCGTCACAAAGAAAGCAAAAGGAACGTGCAAAGATACTGTAGAAAACAAACTAACATTCCAGGATTATATTGATTGCCTTTCTTCACAGTCGAGGATACTTCGAGAGGATAATAGAATACAAAGCTCAAACCATGAGATTACAACGAATAAAATAAAAAAAAAGTAGCCCTGGATCCACATGACGACAAGAGGTGTATTTTCGAGTGTGGAATCCATACTTTGCCTTGGGGGCACTTTAGTTTAGAAGTTAATAATAATTGCAGTCAACGCATGTGAAAAAAAATAAACCTAACATCAAACTAAAATTTGGAAATAACAAAAAAAAATTTACACGTAGTTTAATTTTTTATATATTATTCTCTAGTATTAAAATTTTTCTATCACTCTTTCATTTTTTACATCATAAATATATGATTTCTCCACAATTAAAATTGCACTGCATGTAGTATTTTCAGATAGAGTTTCATGAAATTCACATACTAATTTAATATTTGTTCGATCATTTATAACTACTAATTTTCTTTTTGACGCATTGATTAAAAACATTGTTCTGTGAATTATGAACTCATCTGGATTATAATACATGTCTATGCTACCTTCAGTTACTCTTTTAAATGCACTATAAGCTTCATATAATTTTAAATAATCCAATGTTTAATGTTTAAATTGTAATTTTCACGAGGAAATACTTCATTTCTGCCATTCTTCAGATACACATTTTTAACTTTACAATTATCAAACTGGCTGCTATCCTTTTCCTGATTGTCATCTCTCCCTGTCTGAAACAGCACAGCTACAAACTCTTGCAAAGATTGGAACTGATTAGTAAGATCAAATTCAAACAATTTACCCTCCACTGACCTCTGTATGCATTGGTATGTATAAAACTGAATCGGAATTTGAGGATTTTTCAAAATGTTGGCTTTGTATTTGAGAGCATAATTCGATTCATATTCAACTATAGGCATTCGCAACTCCATAGACTGGATCACACATTTCGCAGCTTCGGGTAAACTAGTCTCATTAGCTGTTCCATCTGCATTCAAAGTTTTGTATCTCATGATGGCATTATGATCATTGGGTGCTCTGCGAAATATGACACTCAAACCACCTTTTCACATAATTTCTTTATAAACAGAGAAAAATCCAAATAGCAATCTCATGGGGAACAGTACTGTGTGACTTGTTTGAATATTTGTTCCAGCTTTGAACCCACCAACTTTATAATATGCACTCTCTGATTTGGACAGTTTCAATGTCCCCACTGTAGTGGATGTAATTCCAGGGCAATCAATCCTGTCAATCATGGTACCATGCTTTCCGACTTCAATTTGAGAAAATAAGAATGGAACAAAATTATCTATAAGTTTTATATTAGCCCCAGGGAGGGGATATTCTTCACCATTACTTTGTTTTACAATATCAAATTTTATATACAGATCAGATCTATGTGGATGAATGAATCCGTCCCCTACCGTGATGTCATACTGTATCTCTTTGTTGGGCTGATTCAAATTTGCAAATGTTCTCCTGTTTGGAGGGAAGGACTGTAATTCATAACTCTCGATATTTTCCATCTTGGTATTTATTTATATATTTTAAATATTAATTTCTATTATCGCAGTGCTATTAGCACCGGCAAAATCGATGATCTCATTTTTCTCATTTGTAATAGTTATCTCTATGTAATTAACTTTATCAATAGAAACAGGGAATAGACTGGTGGGATTGGGGAATAGAAGATAGGTTCCATAAATTCCGAATTCGGTTTAAATGTAGCAATGATACCTGTCTCCTTGTGACTGCCAAACGAATTTTCTTCTGCTTTGATAATCATACCTTTGGCAATATTACAGTGAATATTCAATGTCTCAATAGCTAAGAATTTTGGTATAAATTTACCTACGTGCCTAATACCTGGTTCTAATTTGCTATTGTTCTCAAATCCTAAAAGTTCCCCAATGGTAGATAAGTCCACTGTTTCATTAGTAGTTACAATCTCCACTCTGTGTGTTACAGAATTTTGAGAAAGCAAGACAGTGGTTGGAAGTTCAAATTGTAAAGTAGATAAGTTATACTGTCCAGGAGGAATAATATTTTTTTTTTCATTACCTACTAATATAGTATTGTTGTAGGTAGTTATATTCGGAATCAGATACAATACTGTAGAATGCTCTTAGAGCTATGGATTTTGGATAGATAATATCATTGTGAAGATGTAGTTTCAAAACCGAAGTCTCGCTGGAGAGATGGAAAATTTCCATATTTAATATATAATACAGCTTTTTGAAAATCTTTTAATTTGATGTTTGATATTTTATTTAAAATTCTGAGCATCGTAATGCAAACATGGCCACATATAATTTGATCGAAATCTTGAATACGATCGTCGTTGTAATAAATTTTAACATGTTTCAAGTAACGAATTAATTCTGTAGGGGGTACCCCTCCGAAAGAATCGAAAATAAAAGCATTGTCATTTTGTTTATAATAGCATATCCAGTGAGTACCAACGTTTTCGGACTTGTCCAAATTCACCACGCCACATTCTCGAGAGTGAGGACTACCTTTAGGGAGAGAATCAGACATGAAAACCCCCCTGAAGTGTTTAATTTTAAATATTTTAATTAAAGATTCAATGTCTTGGTTGGTAAGAGCTTCTTCTTTTTTTTAATTTTGTGAGTGCTCTAGACTTCACACCTTTGCCTATTTTTTTCTCCATGGCAAGATTATGACGCTTTTGCTCTTCTAGTTCTGCTTTATTTTTTTTCGAATCAATCACAGTTTTGGCAATAGCAGCACTACCCCCAGCCAAGCTCCCAACTGCCCCCAATGCAGCCAGGATATGGAATGCTGAATATGAATCCACCACCGTGTGTTTTCTTTCTTGTATTTTGCAATCGTTTTAATTGTGGCGTACTGAGTAATAATTTCATTCCGTTTCCTTTGGCTATACCTAGGTACATTGCCTCTTCTTTTCTTGTTGTTTTTTAGTTAAAATCGAATTAAGTTTTAAATTTTTAAGATCATGATACGGTATTTGGTACACAATTCCTTTTGGTTTCATGTTGTTGTTATTATTATTATTATTTTTCAGTGTATTTATATTACAAACCCCACCCTAATTTTTGTTTTGTATTCATAGCAATAGTTGTACCCAACGCTGTTATTTTTTCACCCAATGATGCATCTCTCCTTGTTAATCTTCCAAAAGCTGCCTCTTCCAGTTTTTGATCAGCCACATGACGATCATTCAGATCTTTGTGTGTGTTGTAAGCAATATCATGTTCTTTGCAAGCTGCATCCAGAGGATTAATACCCCTGTCCCCTCTCTCTATTCGTTTCTCAAGTTTTGTACCAGGACCACAATATTGGTAACCAGGTAGGTGTAACTCGAACGGAAGTTTATTAATAATATCATTCACTAAACCTCGACCCTCTGATATATTCCAGAATTTAGGAGGTAGAGTATTGATAATTTTAATTAAGTATCCTATATCTTTAGGATCGTTTACAATAAAATTAGCTAATTTGTCACTAATAATGTTTACAATACCCATTTTCTCATTATGGAAATTATTGTTCCCAGCATTTTCCTCTCCTGCTATAACAAGCAGTTATAAGTTAAGCTATAAGTTTTCTCACATCGTTTATCCATACAAATTCCTTAGGTAGAGTATTGTATTGTTTTATACCACTACCGGTTTTGAGTTGATTCCAGATAGGTTTAATCAGATTTTTGTATTTATCCCCGCTGCTCGATTTTACACGCTTTTGACTAGCATCGTTATTTTGGTACAAAGCATCAGAGAGTGTCAAAATTTCAGAGTAACTTTGATAATCATCTTCTATAAAATTTTTTGGTTGTGTTTTGGTAATGAGCTCCCATAGCCCTACGGTACCAGGATATCTGGACTAGCTGTTTCTCCCACTCAAATTAATTTTTATGTTGTCCCCTTCAAATGTTACTTTAGACTTGCCACTTTTCCATACTACGCCTTCATTACCCTCCATAGTTGGATACAATCCAAATACTTCATCTTTTTCGAATTTTCCTGTACTCAAATAATCCCTTGCCAGGGGACCCAACTCGATTTTTTTCTGATTCTTCTATAGCTACTTTAGCAGGTGGTTCCTTGAGTACCAGAGGAGTGTGGATACTAGATAATGGCGTAGGAGGAAAATCTCCATAATTTTTAGCAGTAAGAGGTACCAATTCATTGATGAGGTTTTTATTTTGTTCTGTCACACTCTTAATCTCTTTACCGAGACCACTGTTTGCATCGATAATAGGTTGGTCTTGACGCTTGTGTTGTTCGTAAAAACCTCGATTCTCTGATTTCCAATCTTTGAAACGTTTGGACAAGTACTCTCGTAATTTCAAATTATCTTCTATTTTACGTTTTGTCATATTTTTGTTTTTTTGATTAATGGTTATTTTATATCATTTCAACGTTTAAAAAGTCGTTGATTTTATTTCTAAATTTACCATTGTTAGGTTTACGAGTCATGTCGATAGTAACAAATCCAAAATCGTCGCTGTTCCAACAAGATGAACAGAATTTTGAAAATTGGTTGTAATTTAAGTCTCCTCCCACATAATCATCGTATACATGTTTCAAATTAGTATGATCTTGACGAAACAAACAGATTAAGTTTGTATTATCTCGTAGTAACTGTTTGGGAATTTTGGAATAAGTTTGAGCTAAATAAAAGCAGTCTATTTCTTTGTGACGACCCTGTGTAAAAAAATTTCTAATTTCATTCTGATTTTCGAGAAGAACATCATCGAATACCACAACAGAATTTTTCAAACATTGGTCGAGAGGTTTTATTGTTGATGCAAATGTAGCTATGCCCAGTCCCTCGTACAGCTTCATGAGTTGTTGGTATTTCGGTTGTTCTAAACTCTTTGAGAATACATACAAGTGTCTATTTTTCCAATCTAGCCAATTGGGGGCAAGCAAGAAATTATCAACCAGCAAAGTGGTTTTTCAACAACCTGATGGGCCTGCAATGAGGCATCTTATGTTATCAGGTAACAACTCTCCATTTTTCTTATTAGTTTTCACTACATCTGGTAAACGCTGTACCACATTCCATGTTGGTGTCAAAGAATCACCTGGTTTGCTTCTATCCAACTTTTGTCTTGCAGACCTAACCATTTCACATACAATTTATTATTTTTCTTCTTCAATATTTTCTCGATTAGATATGTATCTCGATATTTTGTTTTACTAAGTTCCTCTTCATAGAATCTCCCTTTCAATATTTTGTTATGATTATCTTTTATGATATATGTATTTCTATTCCCTGGTAAAACTTGAACCACTGAGAATAACTCCGTACTCCAATATTTAGTAAAACCTTTTTCGAATAACTGTTTATATTTACTGACCCTTACCTGATCCCCTATTTTAAACTTTGGCTTCTTGGTAGTGTATGTATACTTTTTACAATAAGCAGTAGAAATCAATCGTTGCTCATCAGATTTGGTTACCTCAGCAGGTTTCATGTGAATAGTACTGTGTACTGTATTGTTGTAATCATGAACTAGCTCGGGTAAAATTTGCACCCACTTATAATTGTCTCCACATGCGATTTTTTAATGTCCTATTGAATCGTTCCACTATACTAGCTTTCAGATCACTGTATGTAGATTAATGTTTAATATTATTTTGTTGCATTAACTTAGCAAATGTAGCATTGTAAAATTCTTTCCCTCTATCTGTCTGTAAATATTTTGGTATCCTTCCCTCACTGAATATCGACTTAAAAGCCTCGGTAACACAAGTACCAGTCTTGGATTTTAAGGGGACAGCCCATGCATATTTGCTAAAAGTATCAATAACTGTAAGGATATATTTGTAACCATGATTTATCTTATCCAAATAGTAGACCGCAAGTAAACCGGAAGTGGACCAGAAGTAGACCGGAAGTAAACCGGAAGTGGACCAGAAGTAGACCGGAAGTAAATTTGTGTGGGTGTAAGTATAGGTGTGGGTGAGTGTAGGCGTTACGTACTTTAACTCGAAGGAAATTATGACACTCGTACGAAGTATGAGATGAAAAATCACAGATTTGCAATAGTATAAAATCGACAAAAACATCATCAAAATAGGTTTTCCATTGTGCTTAAATTAATAAAAATAATAGGCCTCGTACCAAGTATTACTTTGAATTAACCCGATTACCCTACTCATCTCCTTTTATGAGACGAGACAGAACATGCCTCGTCTCGTGAGCAATTCTAACATTAACAATAGAAGCATCCCCCTAGCTGACCCCAAAGTTTCGAGCAAACATCCTCCCATGTAACAATTTCCAGTTCAATGAAATGTCACTCACAAGGAAACAGTCATGCCCAGGTCGAGAGTCAAACCTGGAAAATGTGACTTCCTCAGATAAATCATGAATTTTGTTTATAATAATTACAACGCCAGTTCATTCCTGGTAATTCTGAATCTGCAGTTTGTTTTGCATATACTATAAGCAGGATAATATTTAGTTTTCGAGGGCTGTACCGTCGAAACGAGGAGTCAAAAAAAAAAAAATATTAAGAAAGTTTTTTTTTTGTATTTATAATGATAAGCCTCTGCATACGTTGTTAATTCTATATTCTTCTAGACTTGAGACGAGAACGAGAATTGCCCTCCCAAACCGAGACGGATGTTTATAAATTGAGACGAGACTGTCAATGAGACATTTACAAATAAACACGAGACAGACATTTACAACTCTCAACGAGAACGAGACCAAGGCTGCCACGTCTCGTCTCGATAGGATCCTTAGTGGTGAAGTTGTGAACCAACCAATTAATGCATTCGAGGTAACCAGATGAGGCGGCTTTTTTCGCAGTACAAAATTCAAAATAATTATATCGAACCATTTCAGTATGGGATATTGTTATACACATGGGCGTATATATAGTTCACGGGGGGGGGGGGAGGGAAGGATCAACGTTTGGTATGATTAGGGTTGTTTTATTTTGTAAGAGAAAATCCAGGACACTACTGGCCGGAAGCTTGTTGGGGAGCATGGGGGGAGGGGATGTTGGACCCGACAAAGTTGTGTGTTTGTAGTCACGAAGTATTGATACTTTTCTGTTTATCTTGTGTCACTACGTCTTTAAGAACCAAAATTCTTTAATATGATTCGAGGGGGAAAAAATAACTGATTTGATAGTCTCACTGCAGTTTCTTATCGCAGAAATTCCGAAATTATCAGGAAATTGCAGATATTGGTCTGCAGTCCTATCTGGTGTGTGGAATTACTAAATTTCCTTCCCATCCATATCCTGTCCTATACGTCTCTAATTTACTCTCTAGCCTTCTTAAACCCGAAGGTTAATGGCTGCAGCAACACAGGCCTTCCATCTCTCCCTATCTTGAGCAAGTTCTATATACTCTTTTCCATCCCTACAGATTTCCCTTAGGTCCATCTCAACATTGTGCCTCCATCTTCGTCTTGGCCTTCCTACAGGTCTCTTACCATCAGGTTTCCCAACAAGAATCCTGTAAACTCCTCTTTCCTCTCCCATTCGTGTCAAATGGCCTGCCCACCTAAGTCTTCTTGATTTAATTATTCTAATAATATCTGGACATGAATACAAATTATGTAGTTCTAAATTATGTAACCTCCACTCACCTGTCTCCTCATCCCTTTTAGGTCCAAAGATTTTCCTAAGGATCTTATTTTCAAATACTCTCAATTTATGTTCCTCTTTCAATGTAAGGGACCAAGTTTCACATCCATATAATACTACAGGCAAAATTACTGTTTTGTATATTTTAACTTCTACTTTCTTAGATATTAAACGAGAAGACAAAAGTTTATGAAGAGAGAAGTAACATGCATTTCCTGAATTAAGCCTACTTTTTATTTCCTCTTTAATATAATTTTCATTTGTTAATATTACTCCTAAGTATTTGAATTTGGAAACTGGTTCAAACGAGTTGTTATCAATAATTAGATTTTAATTATTACCTAACACTTGGTTTCGGCCTGTAAGCATATATTTAGTTTTCTCTTTGTTAACTTCCAAATCTATCTCTTTAGCAGTTTTGAAAAATATTTTAGCATTATTCTTAATTGTATTCACATCATCCCCCAGTAAGCCTACATCATCTGCATATGCTAACAACTGAGTCACACCATTTAATTTTAGTCCTTCTTTAGTTTCTTTTACCTTCCTAACAGCATATTCTAAGGCAAAATTAAAGAGCAATGGAGATAATGCATCTCCTTGTTTTAACACATCATGAATTGTAAATTTATCAGACATATTAATACCAACACGAATTTTACTTTCTGTTTCACTGGTGCATATTTTTATCATACTAACAAGCTTCTTAGGTATTCCAAACTCTACTAATATATTATATAAATTTATCTCTTTTGACCGAATCATATGCTTTTTTGAAATCAATGAATAGCTGATGGACATTTTGATTATATTCCCACTTTTTTTCAAGTGTCTGTCTGATGTGAAAAATTTGATCTGTAGTTGATCTGTTAAGTTTAAAATCCACATTGATAATCACCTATAATTTCATTAGCATATGGGGTTAGTCTTGTTAAAAGAATGTTAGATAATATTTTGTATGTTGTTGAGAGTAGAGAAATTCCACGGTAATTATTGCAGTTCATTTTATCACCTTTTTTAAACACAGGAACAATTATGGATTCTTTCCAATGTTGAGGGATTTCTTCTTTTTTCCATATTAAACAAATTAATTTATGAATTTGACATATTAACGGATTTCCACCATATTTAGTTAACTCAGCTGGTATTAAATCAATGCCAGGTGCTTTAATTTAAGAGAATGAAATAAGTGCGAATGAACAAGCGGATAGATCAAGGAAACTGGTAATTTTAGTGAACCAAAAAAAGAGGGTCGAACAGAAATGGAACACAAACTGAAATTGCTTTATGGAAAAGAAAGTTAAATAGGCTTTATAAGTGAAGAATGTGAATATTCCTATTTTGCACTACATAGGTTATGGTAAATATCGATAAATATAAGTTTAAAAAATATTTTTGAGTGTCTGGTCAGCAACCAATTTTATAAGCAATATTTTTCACATGGCATGAGAACACACACACAACTGAACCCTTTCATTTATCTTGCACGTGAGCAGCACGGATATTTCATAGAAGAATGATCATTACAAAGCATTACTTTCCTTTCTCCTATCGCTCCTTCTTCCAGTATTTAAATCGGTACAGATTTGTAAAACTGCTGCACGTGTTCGCTCACCGTGGGCTACCCATCCGGAACTGGACGCTCGAAGCAGACGGAAAACGAGCTCTCTCTAAGGAGTGACGTAGTAACATGGCGGCGGCATGTTTTCAGCGCAACGCTAGCCTCGCAACTTTTGAAGTCTCTTTTCTGCCTTAAACTGGACGCAGAGAAACGCGAGAACTTGCAGGGGGCATTTTTCCAGGGTGTAGTTTTTAAAATTGTTGTAAAAAAATTGAGTGGAAATGTCCATTATATACATTTTATTCGAATTTAATTACTATATTATTGTTTGTTTATTATTATCATGCTATTCGATCCCGAGTGAATATCCAGCACTACTATTTTCCATTAATACTTTTACATTTCATAGTTACTATACTGAAATACACACAAATTGTAGTTTGTTATTAACTTTTGCAAGTGTCGTTCAAGAAAGGACTTTAGAAGTTAGAGAAAATACTCACAAAGTTTATGTTGTGTGACCTCATCTAAAATTATAATATTTCAAATTCTGAAAACTGTGGAACCATTTATTCTTTGAATTAAATGGTAGAAAATGAAAAAATATCCTGGTTCCTGTATTTTTTTACTCATTTTTTCGATCTAATGCATATTTTACATTGATTACTCTGTTCGAATACTAACCAAGTTAACTTTAATTCTGTTATTAACAATAAAAATAACAAACTTCCTGCTTTTTTGCAACTTGAAATGAAGGAAGCCAATTTCCAGAAGGGGGGGAGGGGTCGACTGACTCACCGACGCCCATTGAGAGAGCGCTTATCAACAACCAAAAGGCAAATGCGTTATAATATGATTATAAATAGTTCCAACTTTTAAATTTAATCAATGTAAAATATTTTCATTTGATTTGATGAAGTGCCGACTGCAGAGCCTACTCCCACGTGTTTGTGTCCAATCTTTTTGCCTTACTGCCTAAATCCACTGATCTTTCAATATTGGGTCTGTCTGAAAACGATGCATAGATACCTGAGAACAATTGTTTGTTCCCTATCTCATCTCATGTTGAAAGCAAATGCCACAAAGGGACACGAAGGTGCGAACCTCACTTCTTATACCCTCTCACTCAGCTCAGCTATTATTTGTTGTTGGTGCTTCTGCTGTGTGCGGTATTCTTCGTGTCCCTGGAGTGAAGGATATACTTTGGAGTGGTTAACTAGGTTCTGGGAATCTTCGCTTCTACACCAGTTTAAATAAGAAGATAGGCGAATAATATAGATCTCGGTACCTAAGATAAAACCGACATGTTTGAAATTAGGGTTTGAGAATCTAGAGAAGTTTTCGAGAAGCATACATAAGTATAATATACAATAAGATTCATATGATAAATATAAAATAATATATAATACATAAAATATAGAGAGAATAATTCAGGGTCCAATAGGGCCCATAGAACACTGGAGTGGCCTTCAAATGAAGACCACCAGGAACAATAGATAGCATGGAATAATATACAGTAAGAGAGAATATAATAATACAGAAAATTTACAAGATGAGAACTGCGGGCAGACCAAGAAGGCCCACCACAGGATGCAGAAGATAAAATAAAGTAAGATGGACTAAAGGTTCTCCCAGAAGCTTAGGGAGTGCCTGGTCATCTTCTGGTGCACAGCATCCACTCGTGTTGGAATCAGGTCTGCTCTACGAATCTGCTTCGAGTTCTTCCAGCTGTTTACCTCTAATGGAAGTTATGAAGAAACGTCTTCTGTTAAGGGAAGTCGGTCCTGTCTCGTAGTACCTGATCTCTTATTGCTGATGATCTTCCTCAGTGGTCACAGTAATGGCTGATCTCAGTACTCGGGTTGATCTCCTAGGTACATCCTGAGCTGTGACAGTCCTAGGTATAGTAGAACCAGGAGTGGTATCTCTCTCTGTTGGGTCAGATCTTCTATACTCGAATTCCCCATAGCTTGATATTATATCTGCAAGCTTGTTGACGATATTGAAGGTCTGCTGGCAGCTCGCCATCTGCTGGAATGAGCCTCTTCTTAAATTAGTCCTCAGATGCCGAATTCGTACGTCGTCAAATTTCTTGCAAGTTAAAAGGGCGTGTTCCGGTGTATCTGTTACTCCACATTTCTGGCACTTATCATCAGATCTTAGTCCGAACCTCTTTAAATAGGAACCGTAAGGGCCATGCCCTGTAATGAAATGAGTAATACCCTTTGATGGTCGGAAGAAGGAGTTTTTAGGTCTTATCTTCGCAAACGGCAGAAATCCTTTGGTACGTCCGGAACCAGGATGCTGTTCCCATTCCATCTTCCAGGCATTTTCTACGTGTTGATCGATGTCCTGAACTGTGTTGAGGTTTTGACCAAGAAGGGCTAGGATCTTATTTGCTGCCCTTTCCTCAGCCAGTATCTGGCTGCGTATCTCTGAACCTCGAAATCGAGTGGAAGAACACCGGCAATTACTATTAAAGCAGCTGTGGTGGACGTTCGAAAGGCACCCGGTATTCTCAAGAAGATATTCCTCTGTGCTGCCCGTAACTTGACTTTCACATATTGGTTGAGGGTCATCATTGCCCAGGTAGAGGATGCATAACATACGGTCGGCACAAACACCGCTCTGTAATATAGCATTGCTATGTCAAAAGGCAGCCGGTACGCCAAGTTACCCATGCTCATAATGTTATGCATAGTGGTTTTTGCTTTCGTCAAGACATTAACTATATGGGAGCGAAAACCCAGTTGTGTCTCGATTAATATTCCTAAGTACTTGACTTTCAGAGCAGCTCAAATGGAACAATTTCCAAGCTTTATTACTGGAGATCTCTGTAGTTTATCTTTTAGCAATATCTGATGGGTTTTTTCAGTAGCTATTGTTACCAAATGCCACACAATATTGTCACCTTTTCCGAAGACACTGCCTTTACACCATTGAATTCAATGTTATTCTTTTCAAAACCGGAAGTTCAGTCCCCGCCAGCACCAAGGAAGCACAGAAATGTAAACATCCGGTGAATAGCGCCCATAGATTGTGCATGCTCGAATAAGTGTTGCCAACTAACTAGTTGTAGGTTACTTTAACTCGTAAAACATTGTATGGTGAAATTTTCATGGGGTGAGTTGGCAACACTGAGTGAATCACGTGATCTGGCTAGACCAATCAAAGAAGGCTCAAAAGAGTGAAAATTGCTCATTTGATGACGCTCAATCGGGCTTATACCACTACAATGTAGAACTTGTTAAGAGGAAAAGCACACATTGAACGATATGAATATGCTTTTCATTATCAAAACAATTGACGGTGAACCATAAAAGTTCTTATCTTTAAACGCGATAATTGAGGTGTTTGCATTTCAGTTCCCATCATATTTAATAATTCTCGTCGTATCGGATAAAATTATGTCTCTTTTGTAGTCGTAAGGTCTGTGGTATGACCTTTTACGTTGAATTGGCAGTGACCCTGGCTTTTATCGCAGAGAAATATTGTAACCCCTCCGTTCAAAAGATCGACCCTGACGTTTGGCAAATCTTGCGATGACTACGTAAAAATGTCACGCTTCGCCACTGGGTTGATGACGCTCAATCGGACATCATCTTAAAAATGAAGAGCAAATGGTCAACTGGCTTGGATGAAATTCCATCCTCAATTATAAAGAAATGTCACACCCATATCCTACACCCACTATGTTATCTAGTGAACCTATCCTTTGTTACTGGTGTGTTCCCAGATAAACTAAAACAAGCAAAAATCAAACCTGTGTATAAAAAAGGGGATAAGCGTAGTGTAGATAATTACAGGCCCATAGCTCTGCTTTCACCCTTCTCAAAAATCATGGAAATTGCAATGAATAAACAAATTACAACTTTCTTAAATAAAAACGACATAATATCTAAATCACAACATGGTTTCCGTAAAGGCAAATCAACAACTACAGCAATATTTGAATACATCGAACATGTCAGACAACTCCTGGACAATAGGGAACAGTGTGTAGGTCTCTTTCTTGATTTATCAAAAGCTTTCGACACAGTATCGCATGACCAACTTCTGAAAAAATTAAATCACTATGGAATAAGGGGTATAGTAAACACCTGGTTTAGATCTTACCTGCAAAATCGCAGTCAAGCTGTAGAGATCTTACATGTAGAAGGGACAAATACTAATGCATCTTCCCATATCTCTAGGCTAGAAGAAGTGACATGTGTTGTTCCTCAAGGCTCTATTCTAGGGCCAGTATTATTTACCATATACATAAATGACCTGCCTTCAAACTTACCCTCAGTTAAAACTACCTTATATGCAGATGACACGAGCATTGTGATAACTTGCAAAAATGAACAAATTCTAAATTCAAATATAAAAAACACCTCAAACGAACTCTGCAAATGGTTCCCCACAAATAAGTTGACGATAAATAAAAACAAAAATTTAGCAATAAAATTCCATCATTCAAGAAATAAGAACAATGAAGAACCAGTAATAAAAATAGAAAATGAACACGTCAAATATACAAATTCCACAACATTCCTGGGTATTTGGATACAGGAAAATCTCAACTGGGACATACATATAGAGCACCTAGCAGGGAAATTAAGCAAAACCATATATGGTATACGAACCATAATAAACAGGGAGACAATAAGAATAACATATTTCAGTCTTTTCCAGTCACAACTAACATACGGAATTGTATTTTGGGGGAATGCTAGAAACAGTGCAAAAATTTTTATTTTGCAGAAGAGAGTAGTACGAATTATGGCAGGAAAGAAAATAAATGAACCATGTAGGAAAATTTTCAGGGATCTTGGCATTCTACCATTACCTTGCCTATATATATTACATTTACTGTGCTATGTAAAACAAGATATGTCTAGTTTCTCCAAACGTATCAAGGAAGTACATCAATACAACACAAGAAAACATCACAATCTGGTTATACAAACTCATAATACCACTCTCCTTGAAAAAGGTCCTAAATTCGTAGGTATCCACCTGTATAATAAATTACCTGATCACATGAAAACAATGGAATCAACTACCCAATTTAAGAGGGAATTAACAAAATTCTTATTACGACATTATTTTTATTCAATAAATGAATTTCTAAATTTGTAAATATTAAATTACATAAATTGTCAACAAAGAGGGTTCGGTTGTACAGAAAATGGAATTATACTATTTATATTATCATGTATGAAGTATTCACTATATGCTATTATTGTGCCTAAATGATCATTAATTGATTCTGTATATATATTGCATTCTTCCATGTTGTATAAGTCACATAATTACTTTTACATCTTATTTTTACACAAAAAAAAAATCTTTGCTTATTAGTGTGCTCGCCTTAAATATTGTATGTAATTTCACTCCAATAGTGTATTCTTCCTCTATTTAGATTTCCTTCATGCAGAAGTTCTTCAAATCATTGCTGTAATTCTGTAATTCTTGTCTATAATTGTATTAATATTTTATTAGTGTATTTGGTTTTCCTTCATGTAGTAGTTCTTAAAATCATTACTGTAATCCTTGTCTAAAATTGTATTGAATATTTTATTACTGTATGTATTGTTATATGACGATTTCCATACCTATGGACATAGGTCAACGGAAATAAAGAATATGAATATGAATATGACTACCACTACTGATATGTCAGTTGAGAATCTGTTTTTTACTATTGTCAGTGTGTGAAACATGATTTCAAGAAAAAACATGATTTATGTTTTTGTTAAATTTCTTCAACCTTGTCACTTAAGTGAAGCTGTCAGAGTGACCCATCCCAAGCAAGTGATCATCTATACACAGTTGAGAAGAGGCTTTTTTAAAATTAATTCTAATAGCTAATCATCCTAAACACAGCTCTTTTCTCACTGCAATATCAGCGATTTTTAGGTAATAATTGTAGTTACTTAGTAATTCTGTTTGTTTCTAATAATAACATCTACAATCTGGACACGTCTTGACTTTACAATTTGGACAAGGCTTCTCTTCTTCCCATGTGAAAATTACACTTATAGTGCGAGCGTTAATCGAGTGGGTCACTTGTAGCTATCTATCTATACGTATATAAAATGAGGAGAGTGGCACGTGAATGATGGAGCACATAAAAATAGTACATCTGCTGATGTTACTCACAACTTATGTATTTCATTTCAGCGGGTTTCTTCTTGAGAATATTAACGGTGTGATTAATCACCCAACAATTTTCAAATTCTTGCACTTGTAAATATCAAGACTTAGCAGCAACTAAAGAAATCTGAATTCCAAGTATTCTCAAGTAATAGTTTCAATATATATTTCCCTATTGTCACGCGAACAATAACCAAGTTTCAGGCTGCAATTGGTATGACAACAATAAATTACATTATATAGCACCCATTTGGTAAGGGGAAAAAATTGGAGAGGTGGGGAATCGAACCTAGGATTTTCGCTTTGGAAAGCTGATGTTTATCCAACTTGGACACAAGCCGCGGTGCGGCGAACTTATTTTTCGAGTAGTTTGTCTTTAAGGTTTCATCTTTAGCTGTTCACATGCAAAAGTTTTTGGCTAGTGGTAGGTTAGTCTTTCCAACCCACAATAATATTGTGCTCCATTTCCGACAGCACAGCAAATTCTGCTATATGCTTATGAAGCGTATTGACGATCTTAGTATGTGTATGTATACATATATATTAATTTCGCGAAGGTTGGACATTATTCTAGACTCTACGGAGACATTCATTCAACCGGTACCGATTAATCACTATTCTACTTTTGTGCTCCATTTTGTTATGAAACCAATGTGCACAATGTTAGAAAAAAAGGAAAGCCAGACAATTTTTATTTTTAAAAATGTACTGTTAAATGAGAGGACAACCATTGACTTATTGTTAATAGCCTGGATGACTGATGAGTTGGGGGGGGAAGAGGTTACCTCCTCTCATGGGCCTCCCTGGCTGTGACATAAACTCTTCTTGCTTTAGGATTTCTATTATCTTTACCATTGCATATTCAGTGCCGACTTTGCGATTCTGTTTGTCAAAGTGGATGGGGAAGGAGTTGTTATATTCTTCAAGCCTTCTACCGGGCCAGGAAAACACTTTTCCCGAAAGAAAAAAAAAGTGTTTTTTTTTTTGCATCATTTTGAGGAATTACAAACAGCACTTTTTCCAACTCGCTTATTCTAATTGCTTTTTTTTCTTTCTTTATTTGCGTTATTTAGTGTTGCTTTTCTTCCATTTTTGGCTACTCTCGACGATGAAGAGAGACTCAAAAAGAACACCCATGCTCAGGTCAACCCGGGGCTCTCGCAATCTAACGAATTGTCATAAGCATTTCGTCACGAACGTCAAAAACGCGTTTCTTTTTTAAATGTATTTCAGGAATATTTCACATTTACATTACTTTGTAGACGTGGAAATTCCAGTTAATTAATATTTTCACTGCAATCTTTCTGTTAGCCCTTTTCTTTGAGTCTGAGACACACAAAATTCCCTGCATGTGGTTAAAATGTTTGATAGTAAGCAACACTGCTGCTTTCCAAACACTTGCTTCGGTTGTACTGCCACACACGATCGCCTACGAAGCTGGACCAACTCAAACGAATGTGCCACTTTCTATGAACAGAAGTGTAGAAAACCAACTCCATCCAACACGGACATTAGTGCCATGGAACTTTCCAGCAACGTGGAAATCATAACTTCTGTAGAAGAAGTTAATAAGTTGAATTCTTAGTGTAATAATATGGATTCCACTCAACAAATTAGTGAATCAATTTCTAGAAACGTTTATGAGCAAGAGGTATTGAAGTACAGAAGTAATCATATGGGTCCGTAGGAAATATTTGTAAAATCTAGACATCAGGGTGCCTCAGGGCGAAAAGGCAATGGAAATATTGGTCAATTGCACATTTTAAAATTAGGCCAAGTAGTCAGGAAAGAAAATATTAGAGATATGAAAGAGATAGATAGCCTTGGTAAAAATCTAGCGAGACTTACATTTAAGACATCAAATTCTGCAAATGAATCCATGACTGTCACAGAATAATTGGGAAGGTTTTGTTCCATCACACAGAATTCGAAGAATGGGAGTTATGAAAGGTGTAGGTCTATCAATAAGTGATGATGAAATTTTACTAAATATAAATTCAATCAACGGCCAAAGTTGTCAAGGTAAGATGCATTGTGAAGTATAAGTACGAGGAGGGTACTCATTTTGCTGTTCCAACTCGAACGGTAATTGTAACATTTGACTCGCAATCCTTACCACAATATGTCACATTGTTCTACCTAAAGTTTGATATTGATCAGTACATGCCCTTGAATAAATAGTGCACTAATTGTTTTTATTATGAGCATTTCAGGGCTAATTGCAAAAGTAAATTAAAATGCAAACGCTGTGGTGAGAATCAGCATATGATTCGGTCAAAAGAGATAAATTATATAATATATTAGTCGAGTTTAGAATACCTAAGAAGCTTGTTAGTATGAAAAAAGTATGCACCAGTGAAACAGAAAGTAAAATTTGTGTGGGTATTAATGTGTGAGAAATTTACAATTCAGGATGGGCTAAAACAAGGAGATGCATTATCTCCATTGCTCTTTAATTTTGACTTAGAATATGCTGTTAGGAAGGTAAAAGAAACTAACGAAGGACTAAAATTAAATGGTGTGACTCAGTTGTTAGCATATGCAGATGATGTAGACTTATTAGGGGATGATATAAATACAATTAAGAATAATGCTAAAATATTTTTCAAAACTGCTAAAGACATAGATTTGGAAGTTAACAAAGAGAAAACTAAATATATGCTTACAGGCCGAAACCAAGTGTTAGGTAATAATCAAAATCTAATTATTGATAACTCGTTTGAACCAGTTTCCAAATTCAAATACTTAGGAGTAATATTAACAAATGAAAATTATATTAAAGAGGAAATAAAAAGTAGGCTTAATTCAGGAAATGCATGTTACTTCTCTCTTCATAAACTTGTGTCTTCTTGTTTAATATCTAAGAAACTAAAAGTTAAAATATGCAAAACAGTAATTTTGCCTGTAGTATTATATGGGTGTGAAATGTGGTCCCTTACGTGGTGCACACCAAAAGTACGTGCCGTTTTGTTCTGAAGTCAACATTTCTTCTCTTTTCAGGGAAATAACTATGGCATCGGAGACTTCCATCCTTCGTCTTCAAGCAGTGTCAGTTTTGTGTGCTAGGTGGCAGTAGTTGAGTGACAGTGCCTGAAGGAGTAAGACGTGTTTCTGATACTGCCTGGGGAAATGGAATTTCCACTTGAAGAGCAACGGGTAATTGTGAAATTCCTTACCGCAGCTGGACGTTGTGCAGCTGATATTCATCGCCAACTGGAGGCCGTGCGTGGTGATAGTGCTCTTGCAGAAAACACTGTTAGGAAGTGGGTGCGAGAGTTCAAAGATGGACGAACGAGTGTGAAAGACGAGCAGAGGTCTGGACGTCCAAAAACAGCATCAACTGATGCTAACATTGACCGTGTTGAACATTTTATCATTGAAGATAGGCATGTCACCATGCAGGAGATTTGTGATACCCTGAGGCTACAGAATTTTTGCCGAAATTGACTATGAAACGACCACAAATGGCTAATGGCAATTTCATTCTCCACATGGACAATGCACCGCCACATCGTGCTAATGTTGTGACCTCATTCTTGGCTGACCACGGTATTGAACTTCTGACACATCCACCATACTCACCAGATTTAGCCCCGAGTGACTTCTGGTTGTTCCCAAACCTCAAGAATTCTCTTCGTGGACACCATTTTGCCGATAGATCATCCCTGGGAAGTGCTGTTTTCCAGTATCTAAAACATTCCTCCAAATATGACTATGCCTTATGCTACACAAAATGGACTGAGGGATGGCAACTATGTATCAATAAAGAGGGAGAGTTTGTTGAAAAATAAACACAGGTTATTTCATTGTATTTCATTTTTCTTGAAAATTAGAACGAAACGGCACGTACTTTTGGTGTACACCTCATACATTGAAAGAGGTACATAAATTGAGAGTATTTGAAAATAAGATCCTTAGGAAAATATTTGGACCTAAAAGGGATGAGGAGACAGGTGAGTGGAGAAGGTTACATAATTTGTATTCATGTCCAGATATTATTAGAATAATTAAATCAAGAAGACTTAGGTGGGCAGGCCATGTGGCACGAATGGGAGAGGAAACAGGAGTTTACAGGATTCTTGTTGGGAAACCTGATGGTAAGAGACCTGTAGGAAGGCCACAACAAAGATGGAGGGACAACGTTGAGATAGACCTAAAGTAAATCGGTAGGGATGGAAAAGAGTATATAGATCTTGCTCAAGATAGGGACAGATGGAAGGCCTGTGTTGTTGCAGCTATTAACCTTCAGGTTTAAGAAGGCTAAAAAGTGTCCTAAAAAACAACGCCTAAAATAAATAATTAAAATTATGACAGTTCAGAATATTACGTTTAACGAATCTAGAAGAAAGTCCCAAAAATTAAAAATAGGTATGGATATAAGCAGATATCTACTGGCCATGTTCAGGAAATAGAAAAAAACAGTAATGCCATTTACATATGCTTCGATATCTAACAATTCGAGTAGAACCTCATGCCATAATAATGTAAATCAAGATTAATACATTGTATCTAATGTGAAAGGCCATTGTACAGCTCAAAGAAAGCTGGAAAATATTTGGAAGAGACTGAGTCTTCTCAAAGAAAATGCCAGAAACCTTCTCAAAAATTGAAATCATTTGGACAAAATGAATATAAAAAGAGACTGACAGACCCTGATTACTCTCTGTCAGGATTTCGAAAAGACAATGCTCCGGATTTGTCGACAACATGTGAACAAAATAAATTATTTGTTCTTGAAGAGGCGGCTCAAGCTATACAGCCAAATCAGGCACAATAACAAAATTCTACAAATTCCTAAATAATATTTCATTATTTATAGAACAATTATGTAGCCTAGCAGGGACTTCAACACTGAATGTTAACCAGGACTGGACTTGCATTGCTACAAGTATTTTGCAATACTTATTTCAACAAAGAGCATGCCAGATGAAGTCTTAAAAATATTACAATGGAATATACGAAGTTTAATTCCTCATAGATACAATTTAGAACATGTTTTATCCTATTTTTCTGCAGATGTCCTCCTTATACAAGAAACATGGTTGAAAACTTACTTAACATTGAAGTTTAAAGGTTACAATTGGATAAGATGCGATTGTTTAGATGGATATGGTGGTTCAGCTATTGGTGTTAAAAGAAATATACAGTATGACATTATTTTGTTTCAAAATATATATAGTCAAATTCAGATTACAGGTGTTCGGATTGCTGATACATCTTACGTATCAATTTATTGCCCTCCTACAGTGCACCTCCCTGTTAGAGTGTGACAGAATATCATTGGATAGCTTCTACCAGACACTTCATTTGTGCTGGCATGGGACATTAAAGCACACCACCCTATGTGGGGCTGTTCTCTAACTGATCGGTCTGGAAAAGATTTGTATAATTATTTACAAGATTCTTCAGCTGTAATACTCAACGACGGAATACCTACACTAATCTCAAGACCTAATGAACAGCAGAGTGCTCAAGACATAACTATTACCTCAAATGATATAGCTTCAAAAATTCATTGGGGTGTATTAGAGAAATGTTACAACAGTACTCACTTGCCAATTATGATAACCTTTCAACATAATAAAAATATAACATACTTTACTATGCCCTCTGGACAAAACAATAGTCAATATATTTCAAGAAGGGTTGAATGGCAGAGATTCTCCGGAAATGTAAACAATGCAATAAAGAATTAATTGTTGAAACAAGAAGACACATTGGTGTCTCTCATTCCACAGGAACAAATAAATGCAACAGTATTTCATTTTCGATCCAGAAGGAAAGTTTCTCCTTGGTGGTCAACGGAATGTCAGATATGGGTAAATGAACGTCAATAAGCATATATAAAATACAAGGAGGATGCAACCATCAGAAGCTTCATTACATACAAAGAAACGGCAACTCAGAGGTTCCTAAAGAATTAAAAATCATACTTTTGGAAGTTATTTTGCTCTACATTAACTAAAGATTCTTCTATTTCAGTGACTTGGAAAATAATAAGAAGCATGTCCAATAATAACACTTGTCATTATTTTGGAGGATATCAATTCAGCTTGGATAAAAGAATTTCACCGCAAGCTGACACCAGATACGGTTGAAACTAATCTTTGCCAACTGTTAAAAGCTATGAAATATCCAGAAACATCCACGTTAGAATCGTCATACACTATGGTTGAATTAGAATATGTTGTTCATAAACGAAAGAAAACGTCTCCGGTTTAGATGGTATTACATACGAATGTATTCAACATTGGCCTTTTAATGGATATGAAATTTTACTAAATACAGGGTGGGAAATAACCTTTTGCTAGGGGTCCACAGTAAAAAGTAACAACAATTAAGAAATTATGGTAATACCAAATGTTTACTAAGACAATTGTGGTTACAAAAACAAAATTAAAAGTTAGTATGTACGCCGTTTGCTTCTCTCACAGCACGAAGACGATCAGGGTAGGAGCTCAGAAGATTTGCAAACAAGTCTGTATTCCATTCTATGTCACGGAGGACTTGTTCCAGATGTGCAAGGGGTGTTGCCCGGGAATAGAGGTCCAGTCCGCATTCCACTATCATCAAGAAGAACTTCTGAAGAAGTAAATGCCACTTCAACGAAGAAGGTCTTGGGTAGCATTTGCCTTGAAGCAAGGTGCTTTGTTGTGAAGGAAGCAGACCTCCCTTGCATCCAGGGTATTGTTGGGATCTTTGAGGAATGGAAAAACCTTGGCAGTCAAGATTTCTTCCCTGAAATACTCCCCATTCCAGCTTTGACCTTCCTCCTTGATGATCCACATCATTCGTTTGGCCGTGAAACAGATGAACACTCCAATGCAGTCTGGTTTCTTTGAAATTTCCTGATAGTGTTCATCATCAGCAATGTCCTCAATGCACAATGACCACACACGATCGTTCTGATAGTTCGGTCTCCGAACTGTCCAAATGAAGAATTCATCACTTGGTGCAAGATGAAGGAAATCTTCTGTGTCCCAATTCCTCAGAAAGTCACAGAACCAGAGGCGATCCTCAATATTCAAAGCAGTCTTCATTGGTTTGGGAATGACGTGGAAAGGTTTGCAACGTGATCTTGCACGGTAATATCAATAAATATAAATGGAAAAACTATTAGTCCACAAAGAAGTCATAAATTTTTGAGACTTATGTTAGATGAAAAATTTAAAAGGAGTTTAACATCTGTTTATGGATCTGAGGCAACAATTTAGGATCAGCACCCACTTTTTCTTAACTGTCAACGTTTTTATTATGTTAAACACTTGAGATCCCTTACATTATGCCAGTTCTACTTGCGACTTCCATTTAAGTTTTTCATCTAATATAAGTCTCAAAAATTTATGACTTCTTTGTGGACTAATAATTTTTTCCATTTATATTTATTGATATGCGTGGTTGAGATCTCTTCTTTTTAAAAACTACCACCGAAGATTTATCTGGTTCCATTGGATCACACCATGATGATAATTCATCCAGAGATTTTTTAATTTTTTGAGCCCCTTCTTGAATATTTTTACTACTAGTGTATATAACAATGTCATCTGCATATTGTAATAGATGAGTGTGTGGAAGAATTTTTTAACCTAAATCTGCTGTGTACATATTAAATAGCATGGGACTTAGCACTGCACTTTGTGGTAAACCTTTATATGTATAACGTTTGGTGGATAATTGTCTTCCATATCGAATGCACAATTTATGTCTCAATAATAATCCAAGAATACTTTTTATAAAATTACATGGAACATTCATTTTCTCCAATTTTTGTAACAGTATATCTGGAAGGACCGAATCATAGGCACTACTTAGAACAAGAAAAACTACGATACAAAATTCCCACCTAAAATTAGTGTTGCTAGTACATCTACTGTTTCAGTTCCTTTCCTAAATTCCATCTGATGTTTCGGTAATTTCTGATTATATTCAACCCACCATGCAAGTCTGTTCAGTATTAAATGTTCATATAATTTAGCAAGGCATGATGACATGGCAATAGGTCTATAGTTCGTATGTATTCCTGATCGCTTACATGGTTTTAATATGGGTATTATCACCTCTTCTTTCCACTGTGAAGGAATTTCTCCACTGTTCCATATTGAATTGTATGCACAGGGTGGGAAATAACCTTTTGCTAGGGGTCTGCAGGAAAACGGTGTTAACATGGAGTCATTTGAAGTGTGGTGTGTTAAAGTAGGCATTTTTCTGTTTTTCAGGAATAAATTCCAAGATGGCGAATCTATTGTGTGACAGTGACGAGCAGCAAGTTGTCGATACGAGCCAATGCAAGTAGAGTATGCTTCCTTTATGTACAATGATAATCTAAGTTGGACTTTTAACACGCTATCTTCTATCATATATAGCAGTTTATGGCCTTTGGAAAGGAACTCCAAAACAAGCAACTTTCGTAGGGTGACCATACAAACTTTAAATATCTTGCGAGCAAATTTTTACTTAAGAAAATAGCCAACATATCATCTCCGATCATACCAAAACTTCAACTGTTCGACTCTTTGATGCTCAACAGACGTACAGCAAAATATAATCCAGACTACCTATACTATATAAGGGTTATAAGGACATTAACAAATTTCAGGCTAATATTATTTGTTTACCTAAAGCACCATGCTTCATGACGGACTACTTTAATATGATTTATACATAACCTAAACGTGAGCAGCCTGAGAAAGGGAGCAGTTGCATCCCGAAACGTTGCAGGAGTTACCTCGATACTCGGAAAACGTAAGTTAATATCAATTTTTTTTCCTTTGCCATCATATCTGTCCATTTACACTGCAGAAGCTTTTGCAATACAACAGGAATTGCTTTATGTACAAGAGAAGAAGTTGAATTCAGTTATAATTGCAACTGATTCAGCCTCTGTGCTAAATTCTTTACAGTATGCATAATGGTCATGTCATACGGAATGGTACATTGCTAACATAAGAATACTGACACCGAAATTAATGAGATTGGGATATGATATAAACTTTAATTGGACCCCTGGACATTCTTTAATAGAAGGGAACAATATAGCAGATACTTTGGCAAAATATGCAGCAAATCAAACAATCCAATGGCCGCTTTCAATAAAGTTTCTGTCTGTGGTTTTGGAATCACACACTAAAAAAAATATTACTTACTGACTGGCAAAGCTTGTGGACAAATACTGGTACTCAATACTGTAAGGCGTACTATTCTATACAAGAAAGAATTCCAAATGAATGTTGGTTTAAACACAACTCTCCCGGAGTTCCCTCACAACTATAATGCGCTGCAGATTAAATCACACTATATCCGCAGCTCACCTTTACAAAAATAATTTAATGCCTTCACCAGTTTGTTTGTGTAATGAATATACTGCAACTCCGAACTACATTATATTTCAGTGCAAACTTCATGAAACATCCAGAGAACAATTTTTACAGGAATTGTACAAGAGTGGACATCAAGCGCCACTGGCACAGCCTTGTCTACTGACTTCTCCTTCATTGCCGGTAATCTATATTCTTACAAAATATCTCAATAGGACGAATATAATTCTTTAAATGTGTAATGAAATTTTGTAACTATTTGAAGTAAGACTTGAAGCTTTCCTGGCGACAAATGATGAATAGATTCTCTAGGGCTATCTACTAGGTGAGTTGTGGAAAATATTCCAAGCTTTCGAGAGCTAACGTCACTCTCATCTTCAGCGTTGAAGTGCAGTTCTGAGCGTCAATTTACAGCAGGAATTATAAGCCGGATTCTCAAGAAACATAACATAAAAACCATTCACAAACCACCTCCGAAGATCAGAAGCCTACTACGCAACCCCAAGAATGAGTTAGGACTCAAAACACCAGGAGTCTACCATATTATCTGCAAATGCAGGAAAGCATACATTGGGCAGATGGGTAGGACAATAGAACAGAACTGTAAAGAACACCAAACCAACAACAAGTATTTCAATCCTGAAAAGTCGGGTCTAGCAGAATGAGGGACATAGACCAGATTTCAGCAATACAGAAATCATAGCCAAAACTTCAAACTACTGGGACCGCATCATCAAGGAAGCAATAGCCATTCATGAAGAAAAAGATAATCTTAATCGCGACACGGGGCTCGAACTAGACCCAGGTTGGTTAGCGTTAGTTAATCAGAAGCGAGCATGCAACAGACCCGCCACCCGATTGAACCGCCACCTTCACTGGGATCCCCCTCCATGAACGTATATACACTGGGTTGACGCTCAGAACTGCACTTCAACCCCGACGATGAGGTGAGTTAGCTCTCGAAAGCTTGGAATATTTTCCGTAACTATTTGTTATGAAAAAATAATTGTGTGTAAATATTTTGTGCATACATGTGCAAAATACCAATTGATAAATTGTTAACTGGTGCATGGATTTTGTCCACAACCAATAAATATTTTATAAAACAAAACGTTGAATTTATATGTATGTATACATATATATTTATTTATTTCCTGATATTTTCATATTTAATACATATCTTTAATGATTTCTAAATATACTTGCTCACATATACACAGCAGAATGTATGGCTTAAAACAGACAACCTTGGAACAGTTCACCCAGCAGTTTCTTCTCTGCAAAGTGTGGAAGGGTCATTTGGGAATGTGCTGAAGTAGACTTCTGTTTTGGAGAAAACCCCAGGGAGCAATAAAATTTCATTTATCAACATAGTGCTAACTAGAGGCAATTACTCAGATGCCTTGGACACTGAGTACACAGCAGAAGATTTGCATTTAAAGTTTAAACATGCACCATTATTTCATGTGAAGCAGAAAGATAATTTAGTCCACAAAGTTCTGTTACATGATAACAGAAGAAGTTTCATATGAGGGTCATTTCATAAATAATGTACATTATTTTTTTCTCACATGTTTATTGCATGTTAGGTAGTATCTCCTTACAGTGCTTCATTGTAGTCCCCTGCTTGTCAATACCCATGTCCCAAAGTTGATTTTCTGTGTCTGTGAGGATGATGACTCGGGTACTGCTGCAGAAAACTCTTCCAAGGAGGAAAAACGTTCACACATGGGCTTTCAACTTGGGGAATAAATAAGTTGAAGTCTGTTTGACTCATGTCTGGACTTTATGGCCGATGAGTTAATACTTCCTACTCGTAATTGCTCAGCAAATCGGTCACAACCTTTGTTAGTTGTGGGCATGCAAAATGAGAGGTCCATCCCGAAACAAGCCAGATCATTTATTGTGCATTTTTCTGCATAATTTTTGGATACAGGCACGATAAAATGCTGCTGTGACACTAGTTTCATGTGAGACTCTATCAGTCATGATGATTTCTTTGTGGTCATAGGCAAAGGTGATGACTTGCTTCACCTTTGCTAGTGTTTGTTGAAATGTTTTGACCGTGGGGATGATGAGACTTCTCAACTTGTTTCACTGAGACGAGACTTCTCCACATGTTTCACTGAGACTTCAACTGCAGTTCAAAGTCTATGGTCACCACAAACTTCATGCAAAGCATTGTGAATTTCTGTTGGGTTTTTGCCACATAAACTTTGGTTTTCAACTGTAACAGTACCCGAGGTGCCTGCAGATGGCATTTCTAGCACTTGTCACTTCCAACTGGTGTACAATGGGGAACTGATGAATACACGTACTGCTTCCACAAGCCTTCAACTGCAACTGGCATAACCTTTACTCTGATTGCATCATCCACTCTGCAGTATTGCCACATTGTGCATTATTTTTTAAATCACCCTCGTATTTGAAAATTTGAAACATATTTTTTGTTCCAGTTATGGAAATCGCATCTTTGGAAAAAATAACGAGCATGTAAAATATCATATTTGAGATATTCTTCTGTTGGTTTGTCCAATATAGTACATATTTTTACATATATTTTACACACGCACCAAAATACACCTATATAAAATATTACGTGATGCAAAAAAAATTGCTCATAATTAACATTTGATGTCTAATGATGTCTGTTACAAGTAACTTGTTACTTCCATACATTGTTGCACAAATGTAGAAATCTTAAGTGAAAATTAAAATTATATGCTTCAGCAGGATTCAAACCTGGGTCTCTGTCATAACGTGCCATTGCTCTACCAACTCAGCCACCGAACCAGTCCTTGATTTAACCATTTTTTGCTTCCTGTGTTGAATTGTTTATCGGCGATATGATTGATTGATTTGCTTTATTTTACTTTGCCTTTTGTGCCACTTTTGGCTAATTTGCGAAGATGGGGATGAGTGATGATGTGATGAAATTGATGAATGGACACTCAAACATCCATGCCCAGGCCAGGATTCAAACCTGGGAGACAGGCGATCTGACTCCTATGAAACACTGATGACGTTCATCGTGCCTAATATCTTCCAACATGAAGCTGTATAAGAAAATGGCACTGACAAGAGAATATTCAACTAGGTTAAAAGCAGAGGAAGCAAATGATTAGGTGAAACAAGGACTGGCTTAGTAGCTTAGCAATGACACGGTATTCTAGACCCTCAGGTTTGAGTCCTGGTTGAGCCTGCATTTTAACATAAATTTCTATGTAGTACATCACTTGTATGTGCCAAATTATAAGGGACTTTTGTATATTGTTACATGACTTCCCCTTTCCATTATTATACGGGCAATGCTCACTCACACCTGCATCAAATTAAACTCTACCATCAGAGTCAACTTTCGAATTCTATAAAACCGTTCTCTCTCTGCACACACGTCAGTATTACCTCGAGGCAAAAAGGGTGTGCTTCAAGATAGACAAAGGTCTCAGTAGGAAGTCTATTCCAAGATTTATAACACAGTCAGTCAATCAGCACCATCTGTTGATCAAGTGTTTATTTAAGATCTTTGGCTCAGTGGCACAATCTGAGTAGTGTTACCAGGTGCAACAAAATTTAGTCAAAAGTAAAATTATAGACTTCTCATAAAATCGTAAAACTACTACAAATGGGCTCTATTGGATGCAGACCACCAATTCATATGGCATCAGTCAAGAAATTGCAAATTGCAACCCTGCAAAATTTCTTATCCATTCTCAACACTCAAATTGGAAAATGATCCACCCTGACTTGCACCATCCATTAATTTTTACCTTTAGTGAAATGAAAGTATTTAAAATATCTCAACATGTTAAGCTTACAGAAAACCCTGTTTAAATATATTTCCCAGTTATCAAGTTATAACTGATAATTGTGTTACCAAAGTCAAGTTGCACTACCTTTGGAACATTCTGTAGTACATATCATCCTGGATGGTTCACAGAGCATAAATTCCATACTGTTGGTGTGATGACTAAGAAAACACCAACATCTTAATGAAAAAATTGAAACAAAAAACATTAATCCAAATTCTTATATTACAATTTTTATATTGCAATCACAATATTAAAAATACACTTTCATTAAATGTATTGTAGATTACAAAGACTAAAATATAACAGTTGCTAAATTAAATAAAAATATCACAAGCACAATAAACAATCATTCATTTTTCATGAGCTATTCCTAAATCAAAATCAGCCAGTGTTGAAAAACATGAGGTAGCACTTGAAGTTTCTGTATTATCTTCATCGTCCTCACTATCGGGCCTATCACTGAAATTTTCGTCATTGATTTCTCTGTTGCTCCATGATTCATCCTGCAAGCTTAATCGTCTAATTTCTTCCACTGCTCTTTGAATAGACTCCACATCAGATTCAAGCACAGAATCTGGTGACGATTCGCCACTAACACTTGGAGTGTGAGGAGTTTGGGGGGTGTTAGTAGGAGGAGCTGGTGTGGGTGAGGGGCTCACAGGGCAGCTTTGCGAACTGCTTTTGAAAAGTTCAACACTGCTGGTGGAAACATCTCTTTCAGGCTGATGTCCTTCCATTCGCAAACCTGCTATTCCTTTTTTTGGAATAGTGCAGAGATCACGTTTGATGCGGCGCTTGCGAGAAGGACTGTTACGGCGAATCTGCAGCATTGCATCGAAATCTATTACATATAAAAACCCAGCTATTAGCAATTCACAGCTGCGTTCACCTCGTTTATAAGAAGCTTCCAATTCTCGGCTTGTGCGTTCATCATATTGCCACCAGCCTGTAAAAGAAATATGTTTTACTTTCAATGTTCTAAACAAAACTTCAATCAGTTTTGTTAATGCAAACCAGCAATGCCTAATTTTGGTGATGATGCTAAATCTCTTTTGATCTTCCGTTTCCTTTGAGAGTTATACTTTTTGTACTGATAGCCATTCTTAAAGTCAATTACATACAAAGCACCACAAATCATTATCTCACAGCTACTTTCTCCAAGTTTATATACCATTTCCAGTTCCTCACTAGTACGCTCATCATACTGCCACCAACCTACAAAAGGAAATACACCTTACAATTTATCATAGCTTCACAAATTATTGGTAACACACTTTTACACTATTCTGTATTATTTCTTTTTAGGGAAAAACTTCTAGGAAATTCTTTTAAGAGTGCATTATTTTACCCTTTGCTGATTGAAGGAAGAAAAATGTAATTTTTTCGACACAATGAGCCAGCACTGAAATAAATGCTTACAATCAGCTATAATTTACTTTATAAAATTAAATTGTTAAATTTGCATTTCAATGATTATGATGTAATTAACATTATTATTTACATATGAGGTGCATTCAAGTTCTAAAGTTTTCATCTCAGGAATGGCAAGTAGCAGGTAGAATCATGAGAGTTGTTTTAAAATATGTCGGCATTCTATATGGACGCAAGAGAATGCGGCTATTGGAAGCATTTTAGACACTACACACAGTAACATTCATGCTCTAAGAACAGCATGCTATCATTCATTTTCTCCACATGTTTTCAATGAAATTGTCAGTTGAGTGAAACATGCAGAGAGAACATGAACAAGCATGTTCGTGGATGCAGAAGTTTGATGAAGAAGGATGCCCATCTGGAGAAAACTTTCTGTGTTTTCAGATCTTCAAGCAGGATGGTGTGCACAGATCCAACAGAAATGTCTTCCTTGGAGACAATATCTACAACAGTTGATTGGAGGTCCTGCATAAACGTTTCTTACAGCTGTTGTATGGCTTCAGTTTGTTCATGCAGTCTTACTCGGACTTTGCACCCACGAACATACTTTTTCATTATATGAAGATTTGACAAACACAGGAGATGAACTACATAGAATTTTCAGCGTAAAATGCAGTTGTCGCTTTTTTACCTGGGTGGAATAGTCTCTGGCAGTGTTCGACCAGGCAACGTTGATGTCTACAGTGTTTCAAAGACAACAGATCCTGTTGTGGTAGCACTGAGAGAGATGATTCCAATCAGGTAAAACAGCAACAGCTAAAAATCAGTTGAAGCCAGGTTGGCTCAGTAGCTCTGTGGTAGAGCAATTGCACAGTATGCCAGAGACCCAGGTTCGAGTCCTGGTCAAGCCTGCATTTTCTGCTGAAAATTCTACATACTTTTTCATATTCCTGGTGTCTTGTCTGCATGCTTTCCTCAACTAGCCATAAATGTTTTTGGGTGTCATCTAAAGAAATTGGAGAAAACAGAAAACACTCTGTCCTTGGAACGTGAATGCCATCATTCATAGTCTCTTAAATATTTCCAATAGTAGCCAGCGCCACGAGCCATCTGCCTTTGTCTCTTTCCTCGTGTCTTCTTAAAACTAACGTTTCTATCTGGAGATTCAAAATTTGAGTTTATTGTTAAGGTTTAGGTTACTTCTTAATCTTTTGTTTACTATGAAGCCCCTCCCATTCCTTTCTGATGTTACTGTGGACCACTAGTACTAACTCAATATCTGAAATACAGAGTGTTAGAATATTTATATCATGAAAACCGTAAGAGATATTTACACCTGGTTTTCTGTATTATAAAGCCTCATCCATTGAAATATTTTTCGGTGCTTAACATTGTCAGTTTATGTCATACAGAAAATTTCATAAATTAATAACTGAAGGAAAGAAGTTTTATTTTTTTCCAGAATGTCACTTTTCAGGGAGAAAAATATATAAGAACTTAACAAAGGGTCAAAATTAGAGGTCTGATGACTGATGCCATGTCAATTTGTCACTTGTGACCAATATTAGTCATGTGCAGCATTTGATGGATTTATGACAGGCGATTATATGGATTAATTGAAAAAGTGCCATTTTAGGGGCATATTGGCTTAGCTGCCAACACTAGCAGGTCAAAATTTTGTCAGCAGACGCCAGCAACATGTGCCTAAATATTAGCCATACATTAGCCCCTGAAATGGTACTTTTTCAATTAACCCATGTAATCCGCAGTCATAAATCCATCAAATGCTGAACATGACCAATATTCCTTGCAAGTGACAGATTGACATGGCATTAATCAGATGGCTCATTTTGACCCTTCGGTAATTTCTTATATATTTTTCTCACCGAAAAATGTTGTTCTGGAAAAAATTTAACACCGCCTTCCACCAGTTAATTTATATAATTTTGTGTGTGGAATAAACTGACAATGTTAAGCACTGAAAAATATCTCAATGGAGGTGGCTTTAAAATGCAGAAAACCTGATGTTAATCTCTCTTCATGATATTAATTTTCAAAGTTTGAGGTGCGTGACTTTTGAAACACACTGCTTTATACTGCATGAAGTATTTATTTAAGTATTTAAATTTGTTCATGAAGAGCTGTATTACTATTATAAAAGACAATATAAAATATATACTAATACTAACATATTTGATAAACACACAAAAAATGCTTTCGTTAGATTAATTTCGGTGACCACTGTCACAATCTACATTGGAACTATGAGTTCCAGTGTGACAGTGGCCACTAAAATTAATCGAACAAAATAAACAGATATGCAGACCCCGAAACGTGAACTAATACAGGTTGTCCAAATAATCACTCAATCGAGACTAAATGTGCATACCTTTTGCACAAAAAGCGAGATAGATTGATTGATTGAGTTGGTGTTTTCAGTCCACTTTATGCACAGTAAGGCTAATCGGGACTGGAACTACAGTTTAAAGTGGGATCTGAATCACTATGTATGTGCCACCCCTTGATTACAAGGTGAGGATGCTACCACTATGCTATCGGGAGGGAAAAAGCGAGAGACATGAAACTTATGCTGGGTGTACTTTGTCTATTTGGATATATTTTAAACATTACACAAGAAAATCATGACGTACATGAATTTCAGTGAGCAAAAAAATTTACTCAGGTGTAAAAAAGTTTTTGTATGAAGTAAAAATAAACATGGTCACTTGCAGAAAATTACAGACAAGTTATGGGGTTAATTATGATATATTAGTAAAAAAAAAAATGTGCCTGATATATGGCTATGTTATTCAATCAATGCTAAGATGAAAGAAAAGAATTTAAATTTATCACACAAAAATCGATTGATTTAAAATTTTTGACTGCCATTTTGCACCCTGCAGTGTATGCGGGGATAATCCCCTTATCTAAATCCCTTACCTCAAAATTAAAAAATTGGTGTAACGCCCTTGGGAAAGGTTAAAAATGCAGGTTGTAAATGGACCTGCATAGGATAAAACAACACATTTAAAAGGTAAGGATAGTTTAAAAACTACCTTAGAAACAGTGGAAAAGGCCTGTTCTTCTCAGAAAGCAGAAAAAAATGGCTAAATCACTGTCATCATCTCCCAACATAGATGACAAATCGTTGGAAGGTTAAAACCCTGTCTGAGGTAATTAAAATTGGTACATTCGAGAAGAATGTGTTGACCTTACAAGTACGGCACAAGGGAGGGTCCAGTCCTTGTGAGATGGCTGTGTCCAATGCAGAGATGCATTAACACAACTTCTTCTTGGCGGGAGGGACAGGACGATGAACGCCAAGTACCAGTGATGGACTTGATAGCTCAAAGCTTGTTCCCCCTTATCTCATCACACTCTGCTTGCCAATTGTCAAGAACATAACAATGAAACACATTCTGCACATTCCTAGCTGGCAGAAGGTGGATGAGAATGTCACCATCTGTATCGGCAGACTTAGCGGCAGCATTGGCTGCTTCATTCCCCTTGATGCCCACATGACTACGGATCAGCTCTGCTACACAAGAACATCAGCCACCGAAAGATATGCGGCACTAGAGGATGTCTGGAATTCGGCAATTCCAGATGCTGGGGCACACTCGTGGAATCTGTGCATAAAAGGACTTTCTTCAAGGTGTGAACATCAGCAAAAACCCAATGTCTTGAGGACTGCATACAGTTCTGCTGTGTAGATGGGACAGGTGTAGAGTGAAACTGTAACTTTGGGAGTCCACAACAAAGGCTTATTTCACTGATTTCACAGATTTGGACCCATCCGTGTAAAACACATTACAATTGGGGTACTGAGATCGAAGCGCTACAAAAAGATAGGTAGGTTAGTTTCTTGTAGGATAAATTTCAAATCTTTTTGTGTTGTGTTGGTGTTGCACCTTTCCCTTTCAATGATAATTCAAATTTTAGTAAACCATGTTTTCGGTCAAAAAAAATCACAATAAAATGTTATTAATTTATTACTGTACTAAAATATGATATGTTGGCATATTTTTTTCTCAGTTCCTTATTGTTTGGTTAACAGTAATGTGAAGTTTCAAAAAGATTGACTAATTTATAAGGGAGATAGAATTATTTTTCTAAGACAGTGCAGCTCACACTTGGAGGCTCTGGGAATGGAAGAAAGGATGAATCACTGAAAGTTTGAGGGTCTATAAAAATGAAACCAGACAAGTTAGACACAAAAAAAAATTATGTGGTTTCTCACCACCATGGAAGGATTAAATGTGCCAAGTTTCATCAAAATCTGAGGGCATGGGTACCATGGTTTGGTTGAACTGACATGGAATTACCCGTACAAGACATGTTTTTCATCACTGGTGACAATGTTATCTCCCTTATGTTCACTACTCAGGTCATTTGGCACTCGCATATCCAACATTCTGACTTGACTATGCTGTCAGGTGCCATACCACAATGGAGTGGTGGTGTAGATGCAGACACTCGGGATATCGCACAGGCACCCAAGGGGCCAACTTCTCACAACAAAATGACCAATTGGGAACTAATTAGCAAAGTGTAAAGTTCAAAATAATAAGGTTTGACCACACAAAGTAGGTTTTAAGTACCATTCTAGGATTAACTTGATGGAAAATATTACACTGGAAACAATTTAAGGAGCTTTCAGACCGAAATGACATTTATCACATGTTGTTTGTGTCTTATTGGAGCTGGGACATTTTCTCAAATGCATGTTTCATGACACCACAGTGCCTTGTTTATGCATCACAGTGAATGCTTTGTTTTATGACTGGAGAGGGGATACTTTGGCACTCATCATTTCAATGTGAACCCTGTGTCCCAAGTGACTTGTCAGTTCAGACTCGGAGCTTCCTTAAACAAACTTACCATTTCTCCCTTCATAAAACCACTGATAACCATCTTCCAATGATGGACCTTTTTCTCCAGCTGGTTGTTGAACAAGTAATTGTGGTTTCTCAACATAATCTGGTGGGATCTCCTGCCGACACATTGCACAACGTCTACTTTGGTTTGCAACTCCTTTTATGCACAGGAAGCAAAATATATGACCACAGGGGAGCTGTGCAGGATGCACACAGGACTGGAGACACACAGCACACTCTGGAACACCTCAAATGAGAAGAAACATCCACTGTGAAAATTACATTACCAATTTCCCTTCATAACTAGCAAATTAATTCTACAGACACCAATTGATTTATTAATATTATTATTTAGTTAACCATCATCTCCATCTTCAAGATTACTGAGCAGTTTGAACTACAATCCATGGTAGTTGCTTTTCCTCCGTCAGAACACTAGTTCAGATTTTATTCAAAGTCAAATTTTTCACCTACTCAGTACCCCACACAATATTTTATTGTGTGTAATTATTGCTTGCATTGTAGAACTTTTAACTAATAGTTGTTCCAAACAAGTAAGCACCTTTAATATGCAGGGTTTTAGCAGAAAACATACTCCCTTCATCAGACATTTATTTGCAATTTGTTACAGTTATAACTAGAGGATGGATTTATATGCACTAAAAAAGCCAAAATATGTACTAAAAAAGGTGAAAAAATACACTATTTTTTTTAAAACAACCTATTTTAAGGTTCTATACACCTTACATGCAAATTAAATATATCAGTAACTCACTAAACACAATTACATATTGTGCTCTTTAGGATCACAAAAAAAAAATACTAATTTACAAAGGTTTTTAGTTTCATGTAACAAAATAATTATATTAGTACATGCATTCCTTTGTCTGGAGCCTGGTTCTAAAAACTGCAATAATGCAATTATAATACCAGTAATTTCCTATCATAATTTAATTCACGTATCATATAACATCCGCATTCCAAAATTTAAGCCTAAACAAGTATCTTAGAGGGACATAAAAAAACGTTGACGAAACCTGCTTGAACAAAGATGCTGCATTCGTTCCGTGGCATGTAATTAGCACGTTACCAACAGTGGACGAGCAAGTTCACCTGTTAAATACATTTATTCTTGAACTGTTCAATAAACATGCTCCTGTCAGAAAGAAACGAGTCTCACGCCCCCGACACCCTGGCTGAAGAACGACGTACATCAGCTTATGATCATGCAGGACAGAGCTTACACCAAATACAGGAATGACGTAAAGAACGGTGACTCTAACACATCCAGCTTCGAAAATTATAGAACCCTGAGGAACCGCTGCAATCAGGAGACAAGAAAAGCAAAGCGCTGATTTGCATACAAATTGCTCAACCACCAAAATAAACCGGACGTTCTCTGGAAAAAGTTAAAAATCCTAGGTGTTGGGAAACAGAAAAAGTAAGACTACAGTCCTAAGTTTGTACCAGATGCACTGAATGACCATTTTTGTGACCTCCCAACTATTGAAAATATTGTTAAAAGCGAAACTATTCGGAACATCGCAACACACTCCACAAATGCTTCAAAATTTTGCTTTTCCTGGATTTCACCGGAACAAGTTAGAAAATCTTTACTTAAGATAAAATCGTTGGCCGTAGGAGTAGATGAAGTTTCCATTCTCATGATCAAAAAAATCCTCCACCACCTCCTTATTCCCATCACGGACATATTTAATTTCTCCTTGCTTTCTGACACATTTCCGTCACTTTGGAAACTCAACCAGGTACGCCCTATACCAAAAAAAAAAAAACGAAATCAATGTCAACAATTTTAGACCAATCAGCATCCTTCCAGCTCTGTCTAAGGCCCTAGAAGATCTTATTAGTGGACAAACCCGTGACTTCCTAGAATGAAATAACCTAATAGACCACTTTCAATCCGGGTTCCGTAGCAACCACAGCACATGCACAGCTCTCGACAACGTTACAGACGACATGTGGTTAGCCATGGACAATCGAGAACTTAAAATCCTTGTTGTTCTCGATTTTACCAAAGCTTTCCAAAATATTGACCACGAAATTTTACTCACAAAACTATCATCCCTATTCAGCTTCTCAAACTCTACCGTTAACTGGTTCCGTTCCTATCTGCAAGGACGTCAACAATGTGTCGTCGACCCATATCGAAAGTCATCCTGGAAAAACTTCCCCTGCGGCATTCCTCAAGGCACCGTACTGAGCCCCCTCCTGTTTGCACTGTATATAAATGACCTCCCGTCGGTTCTTAACACATTGGGGTCGCACGACGGGCATAGCCCGTCCTGTGGTATGCAATCGCTTTGACGATTGAACAACGGGCTATGCTTGTACTTCGTCTCATGTGCGTGTTCATTCAAGCCCCTCTGTTAAATTCCGACCGCTATGTGACTCATGTGCTTTTTTTTTATCTCGCACCTGTGACTTGTTTGTTGTCGGATTGATGTACTGTGCATTGTTTAGAATGGCGTCATTAGATCCAGACTGCATAGCGGAAATTCTGCATGAGGATTCCGCCTCAGAGTTTGAAGTTAGCAACGATTTGATGATGCAGATGAATTTGAAGATTTGGAAGGTAGGTTATATTCGTAATAATTATTGTTGACAATATAAAAAGTGTTGCAAACTCTAGTATTTTATGAATGAAGTGAGAAGAGGTATTTTTTTTGGGTCTATTCATCTTGCCTCTTGCTTGATTCTCCTACATGCACTGATGTATTTTTAGTTTTTCCATTTATTATTTTGTATAGTGTAGGTATGTCAAGTGAAAATTTATTTTATTTATTTAGTTTATTTATTTATTTGTTTAATTTTTACAGATGACAAAGAACCAACTGATACATCGTCTGGTCCTGTCCTGCAGCCACTTTTTCATACAAAAGCTAATTACCTGTAATTTGTAATTATTTTTGTAATTATTTTTTGTTATGTGCACATAAGAAGTATTCTTATGCAAGATTCAAAAGATGTATTGATAGTTTATGTAGTTAATTATTGAAATTTCCAGATTATGAACTTAAAAAATATCTATATTAACATTTGTTACAATGTTGTACTTTTTTTTCACAAAACATTGCTGAAAAATATATTAAAAAATGTCTGAAAATGAAAAGAAAATTTAACAATTTTTTGTTCATTGAAAAGAAGTCTTGTAGATTCCCAGTGTATGCTCGTAGGTTCCCCGAAGATTCTGAACAAAATTGACGAATTCAATCTCCTCACGGTCAATGATAAACACTTGCCTCTCTCCACTATGGTTAAAAATCTGGGAATTATGCTCAACAATAATCTTATCTGGAGAGAACACGTAAACTCCATGTGTAAAAGAGCTTTCCAGGCGGTTTCAATATCTTTAAGACTTTCACTCCCTCAACACCAGATCACGTGAAAAATCTCCATTATCCATCCCTCTCCACAGATCTAACTTCTACGCCAATTCGTTTACCGTTACCTCTGGAGGACACTGGAACAGACTGCCCCCCGAAATTAAAGCCTCCTCCTCAATTATAACATTCAAAAGACAATTAAAATCATAAATGCTGAACAATTGGACCTAGATTAAATTCCCAGAAAGCAATGCGTTTTACATTTAGCTCATGAAATCTGCTTTCTATGTAGGTATTTGCATGTGTGTGAATATATATATATATATATATATATATATATATATATATATATATATATATATATATATATATATATGTGTGTGTGTGTGTGTGTCCATATAGAAACTGTAGTGCTTTTATTTTTAATTTTAGTTTTCAGTTACATTTTTCTTTGTGTTAGTAAGAATAATGAGCAATGTAATTAATGGTTAATTCACGGCTTGACTGCTCGTATTCGAACTGTATTGCTTTCATTTTATTTTCATTCTACTTTTATTACTTTATTTTTTCTTTTATTACTTTATTTTTCATTTATCTTTTTTCATTTTTTAATTGTATACAATTAACTGTAAAGAAAACAATTGACACCTGTAATTAATGGTTAAGTGGAAGAGAAGCCATTAGTGCCTTAACTTCGCCATGTAAACAAAGTCGTTAATAAATAATAAATATACGTATCTTGTTGGAAACATCTTTTCATTATATTAATCAATATCTTATTCTTCTTACATTAGCATTTCAATATACTAAACTTTATTTGTCGATGTTTTCAGGTAGCAGACTCTTGCGATTGTCAGCAAGTAAGTCTCTGTATCTTGAAAATATTCTTTCCATTTCTCAAGATGTGTTACTGGACAGTATTTGTTAGTTTCATATCCTGTGTTGATATCTTGATGTAAAATGGATTTTTCTGTATTCAGGATTTTCAAATGAATAATAATTTCAGTTGTGGAATACCCAGGCAAATGCTCGACAGGTTCCCCCTGGAACACGAATTCACCCATCGCAGGAACTGTAAACCTGGGTTTCTGGAAGTTGTTCTGCTTCTCCAATTCACCTTTCTCAACTTCTCCTGGTACTATTTTCTTTTGAGCAATATCGAAAAGAGATTGGATGGACAAAGGAAGAAGAAAATCTAATCTTTGTCCATTCAAAACAATCAACGAAATTTTCCCATATTTTTAATACTTCATTTAAGTTTCAAACCACAATGGTCTGGATGGCCCGGTGCGGGCATTCAACCTGCAAACACTCAGAATGTGAATCCATTACCTTAACCATCAATTCAAAGGAAGCAAACCTTTAACGTGTGGTTCTGGTGGCGATAGAGTTCGCACACAGATAAATGTTTTATACGCAGATAAACTCAGGCAGCAAACTGTCTGCACTATGAATCTGTGGATTGAACCTACTGTAGCATGGGAGTCAATCAAGCGCTATTTATCACGCGAGATTTAATTTTAAATACTGCACAACGATATTCTGTCCTTGTCCACATAACA